>NW_027526203.1:53787843-54234239 GCF_048455015.1 Haemaphysalis longicornis
TGATGCTAAATTATTGAAACAGCGTTTTTGAGTACATGCCTTTTTTCCGCTAAGTGATTATGTGGCCTCAAGCGTTGGTTTTGTCTTTTTGAGTGCATACCTTCGCGAAAAAGCATGTGTAACTTACGGCCGGGTAATTGCCATCGATTTTTATCGGTTCTCGGGCCGGGTGCGGGCAGGTAATGTGTATGTGCCTGCACCGCGCCATCCTTCAACCCATTTCTTTCGTTCCCTCGACATGCGTTTGTTAGATTCCCCCCCCCCCCCCCCCCAAATTTTCTACTGGGCAATTTGAACTGTATAGTTGACCCCGAGAGGGACGTGCGCGAGCCAGGCCGAGGAAGGCCGTATAGCGGTGCGGGCGCGTTGCGCGACTTGATGGAAAAGTTATGCCTTTGCGATGCGGGGGCTCATCTACACGGAGACGTGTTTGCGGCAACATGGTCGGGGGTCGATCGGCCAGTTGTTTAGACAATTTTTTTATGACAAATGAACAAAAAAATGTTTGCGAACAACCAGCGTATCAAGCACGTTACTATGCGCAGTGCGGCAACATTGAAATCGCCATCCTCAGTCGCTCGAGCCGTCGCTGTCATGTGGTTGCCTGGCGAGCGACTTCAGTTCGGCGACTGCGGATCCTAGTCGCGTCGCTCGTCGCGTCGCTGGAAAAATCGCTCCATGTGGTTAGCGCTTAACAGAGTGGATCCCTAGAGAAGGTAAGCGTTGCAGGGGGTGGCAGAAAGTTAGATGGGCAGATGAGATCAAGAAGTTTGCGGGGATAACTTGGTCGCAGTTGGCACAGGACCGAGGTAATTGGAGAATAATGAGAGAGGACTTTGCCCTGCAGTGGGCGTAGATAGGCTGCTGCTGCTGATCATGATGACTGTAGTAGTTTATATATCATCTAGAATGCACATTACCAGCTACGTTTCACAGGTTAGTTTCGTACCTGCAGCTCATCGGACGCCAAACACGCCGCTGTTGATCCCAGCGAGTGGAGAAAGTCGATTCGTCTGTGAATATAACTTCCCTCCACTCGTCCTTGGTCCACCGCTCCACTTCCCGGGCGAACTCCAGCCTTTCCAGCCTCTGGCGGTCCGTCACGCACGGTTTCTGCGCTGCCACGCAACTCCCGAGTCCCGCCTCCTTCAGTCGTCTTCGTATTGTCTCGGAAGAGACATTCAATGACAGCTCCTGTCGAATTTCTTTTGCAGACAGGAGGGATCTGCCACAGCGGCTGCGACAATCAGTAGTTCCTGCTCCTCACTGGTGACTTTAGGCCACCCGCTGCGCTCTGCGTCAATGAGTCTGCCCTGATCATCGCAGTAAGCTTGAATAATGCGGCTTACAGAAGTCCTAGACCTCCCGGTGAGGTGGCAACTTTCCCACTGAGTAGTCCCTTCGATGAAAAGTCGCATGATGTGCCTCCGTTGCTCGATGGGGACGCGGGAAGGCATTCTTCAAGAATATGACCATGCAGGACGAGTTACGTGCTTTATACGCTTCATAGATATCACTGTCCAATGAGTGACATGGAAGGAAACGCCTCATTGCTTGTCGATAGCAATTCACTCACACCGACAGCTGTGTATTTCGGTCTATTTTTCCGAAGCGAATAAACTCTTTCCTTCCTACTTTCTTCCCTCCTCCCATCTTTAAACCGCCTCTCATATGCCGCACGGGAAAAACTTGAAATTAAAAAAAAACATCGCTGTTTTTAGTTCTATCAACGGTGTGTTTGTCGCATAACGACCAGCACTGGTTCAGTCATGTGTGAATCTTTATCGCAGCCTTTCTTCAACGCCAGTTTGCGTTCCAGTCATTAAAATGATAAAAAGAGCGCCGTACAAACATTCTCAGATGAACGCACAGTTACGCGGCATCAGCGCATGGCGCACGATCCCGGCTGCTGCCAAGCATCACGCCCGCTCGGTAGGCGAACCGCGCAAGGCGCCGCCGCGCGTCGCATTCCAGAGGAACGGAGTGCTGCAGCCGTAGTCAAGGAAACTGACATGCACAAACTATAGGGAGGGATACGCATGCGCCCTCCGCTATCTCGACAGCAGGCGCTGGGCCGGAAGGTGTCGCGCCGATAGTATTCGCGCACCGCTCGCTTGGTCCGGTTTATTCTGTGACCGCCTGTACTACATAAATGATGTAAAGAAGATTCTATTCGTGAAAGTAAGCGCTTACAATAACGACACAGAACCAACTTTAAAAAATGCTCAACAACAAAGCATCAGAAACAATTTGGGTTATGGTTGACGTAAGGAGATAAGGTAGCACTTCGAGTAATGTATTGCAAGACTTAATGGCGGGCGTTTTTGAATTCCATAGCGATACTGCTGAGAATTGCACTGTATGTTTGCCGTAGTTATGTTTTACTCTTGGCAAAGTTAAATTATTCATAGAAGCAAACCTAGTGGCGTTGGTGCTAGCCACACTAGTGCCGAAACAGAGAAACTAGGAAGCTGATTGCTAAGCACTTTAAACAAAAAATACAATGTGTATAATGAACAAGGTTGGAAACTAATATATTATTTGTATGAAGCGATGAATGAGCATTCGCGCTATACGAACTAGAGGAAATTTACTCACTAAAAGCGCAGATAAACGCAGGACAAATAAAGGAACTATGCGGGACGAGCGCCTACTAAGCGCTCGTCCCGTGTAGTTCCTCTGTTTGTCCTGTGTTTTTCGGAGCGTTTATTCACTATGTCTCCATACCAACCTGCCCACTAGTTTGTGCTCCTAGGTGATATTATTCGAATCCCTTGATTTTGTATTGTTTTAATGGTGCAAGGTGAGTGCTCTATGTGTTGTCCAAGCATGATATGCAGTGGGTGACATGTGAATGAATAAATGAGAAGTATAGTCATATAAGCGTCAAAGGACTGAAGTAACGTTTTGCTTCAAGAAGGATGACTATGCCATAAGCCATTTTTCTCTTTATGTTAGCAATATGATGATGATACTTCAAGTTGGAGTCGAGTAGGACGCCTAAAAATGAAGAGTGTTCATTAGCAAGAATCTGTTCGTTGTTAATAGTAGCAGACAGCGGTAGCCTGGACCAACTTGATACCAACCTCGTTTAACTACTAGCCGCATGAACAGCCATTTGAAGACTTGTGGACGTTCTTATTGAACTGAAGGGAGGAATAGCAAGTCACCTGCGTGGTCGTTTAACCTGCTGTGTTCTTGAAGTGGTATGCACATGGGGGACCCTAGTGAGGAAGGATGTGCACTGTGCCACCAGCTGAGGAAGAGAGCTGGCGCGCCCTCGCTGACCATTGAAGTCCGGTTCCATCGTGCAGCCTTACAGACCATCCTCGACACGCCGTCGCCTCCCCCAACAGCATATGCATGAAAGTGGGATGTAGAGCATCGGATTTCGCCATTTGAATGTCGCTTAAAAGTGACATTCCGTGCTGTGGCTGCAGTGTTTTGTTTTTACCTAATGAATTGAAAATGTCAAGAAGCCCTCTCCAGTATTGCACTGGTAGAATGGCTTAAAAGATTCTGATCTACGGGGTAGTAGGTTCCTTCACTTACTTCTTTTGTTATGAAATCACAGATTGTATCCAGCCACTGCTGTTCACTGCGGCTGTAGATTGTCATGCACAGTGTACGTTATTTTGACAAACTTGTTTTATTCGTTGATCAGATATTCTTGCCCTGCTTTCATTGTGCTGGCAGGTGCTGGTTGAAACACATTCACTCTACAGCTCTAAGCTTTCTCAGGGTTCTTTTTATGTAATATTTTACCGTAGCTTAGCACACACGTGTATTTACCACTTACAGTAACCATTTTGTTGGTTTCTGCGTAACCCACCCTGCATCCATTGTTATGCTGGTTGGAAAATGGCTTCTAAGAGAGCTAACCACAATCTATATCCTCGTACGAGTATATCGCCACAAGCTCTTGGATGAAACCAGAGTCCTTCAATGCTTCTCTGGTCATGAAACTCCCGGCCAAGTTTCGTACGGGGACAAAGGCTACCGCGAGGGGCGCCACCGCAGATCGGAGGGCATCAAGCGCCGGCCGCCGCTGCTCTGTAGCCAGACCGGCAGGCAGGAACGCAGTAGCAGCATGCCCGTTCATACCAAATTTTTTCGCCACTCACAAAATGATAAGTCCATTTGAGCGGCCCACAACACGTGAAGCAAAAGCGCACTGCTGATAAGGCGCCCAGCGTCTGTTTTATCTTACTCCGTGGTCCGTTCCCTGCTAAACGGCTCTGCCCTCCGATCAACACCAGCGCCGCGGTGCGGCCTCCCTGGGCAGTGTACGAATCTCTCCCATAGTGTGATGGCAAAGTTTCATGGCCAGAAAGGCATTGAAGGACTCTGATGAAACTTTACACTTATGCGGCTGCTGATGCCTGCACACATTATCACTGCTCTTCGCCAGCCTCAAACCTTCTAACACCATCTTCAAAGTAATTTGGAACTCTTTATTTTGTCATACTTAGCAATGCAGTCCTTATGTTATTAGTGGTAAAACGCATGACTGCGGTAAGTGCTTTTTTTACGGATGAGTGAAACTGAATTTCGTAATTTGCTTTAGAAGCACCTGGAACTGGATAGGCAATACTATGACCAATATAGATGGACGGCGACTTCATTAAATGGCAAGCGAAAAGGACCGTCAAGCCCCCAAGCAATTATTACCAAGTTCTATTTCAACAGATGAAGTCATTCTACCTTTGCATATGTACAGGTCCGCCCGGAAGTAAACGGAGCACGGAAAACGGAAAACGGAAGTAAACGGTGGCCAAACTAAGGTCCCTAAAATTACTAAGGTGGCGCCAACTGCTCCCTCCTTCTCCGCTGCCCTCCTCTTCTTTTTTTTTCTCCCCTCACCCGCGGCGCCGCGGTCCCTTTAACTCCGCGGCGGGGCCGCCATTTTTGTTGGCTTCCTCAGAGCGGACGCCCTCGCAACGCTTCGGGCCGCTCGCTGCAGTTTTTCTTGCAGTTTGCTCTTGTTTTCGCGCCGCAGTCGCTCTTTGGTAGCATTAACAGTATTTCTAGAGCCACGTTTTACCAACACGCATTAAGTGAGGCTGTTTTGTTGTATATTTTTGTCTAGAAGGGGATATTTGCGGGGTGGATGCTGCGGGCGCATAGGAACAGCGCGGTGTTTGTGTACGTGTGCGGCATGCTCAGGATAGTTCGTGAACGCGAAAGGATCGAACGTGGACGTTTCAAATTGCTTTGTTACAGTAATTCCGTTCTTGCATTTGCGTGATTAAGCTGTGGTCGTGCAAGCGCTGCACAGAGGGCTTGCGCATGGTTCGCGGTGACCTTGGTTCGCGGCAGTTCGAGCGCTGCGTTGGCTTTTTTGCGTTCGCGTTTTTAAAGCAAAGCTTTCTACCTCTACCCCCCAAGGGTTCTTTCGCGACCGTTGGTGTCACCATAAAACTCCAGTGAACAAATAAAAGAATTTAACGGCACCGCCGGGAATCGAACCTGGAATCGAATCACTCCCCAGGGCTGCACTCTGGGCCATTCAGAAATTGAAACAGAAGTATTTCTTCCTCCTCCTTCTCAGGCGCAAGTCTCGTCGCCTCCGTCCGCGGCGCAGAGATGGAGAAGTCAGATCGTCTAACACCGGGTTGGAGCTTACTTTGATTTTATAAAAAAAAGTTTCCACTCTTGTGCTATACCAATACAACTCAACCAAACACCGTTCATGCATCATGCATTGATTTAACCTTACCAAGAATATCTCTTTGGAGTAATAAATGGTGTGGTGAAGTACATTTCACTTCTCTCTGGTTTTACTATTTGTAGAGCGATGTGAATGATTTTAAGTAACGTCGCATGAGTAATCGTTATGAATGCCGTTTACAGCTTTGCTTTCCGACCACATTCACGGGGTGGATTGGCGCCATTTTTTTGCGTTAGTTGTAGATCATTAGGCACCGCTCTGTATGCGTCCCGCATTAACTACTGACATTCATGCCACCTTTATTCCGTGCCCTTTCCGGTTCTTGACGCTGTTGCAAAATATATGTCACCTTCCCGTCGTTATAGGCTGCTGTCAAGGTCAAAGTTCTCGCGTGCCCGAGAACTTTGATATCACACCGAGGGGTGCCCGACGGACCGGGCCCCCCGGACTTGGCCCCCCCTCGGGAGCCCTTCGTTTGAGCCGCCACCGCCGAGGGCGTCCGGGGCGCCAGAGGTGGCACGGGCGGTGCGGTGGCGGTGGGTACCGGTGCAGGGCCCGAGGTGTCCATCACCTCGGTACCCTCCAACGCACTGGAGGACGGGGAGACAGAGGCGGGAGCGGCACCGGTCCCGACGGAAGAGGTTGGCACCACAACCGCTGCTGCCTCAGCAAGCGGCGTGGTGGCGGGTTGGGCTGCCTGAGGCAACCCAGGGGGGGGGGGGGGGGCGAGGGAGGGACCAGGTCAGACTCGCTGAACTGGGTCCCTGTGGAAACGAGACGCCGCTCCACCCCCCGGCGAGCTGCGTCGGCGTACCTCCCCAGGGGGAAAGAGGCGAACCTCTTTCGCGCCTCTGGAAAGGTGATGTTCTCAGTGACCTTAATGTTTATGATCTTTTTTTCTAGTTGGAAGTTTTCGCACTTGCGGGAGTATGCTGCATACGGCCCCCCGCAGTTTACACAAGTGAGGGTTTCGGATGCGCAGTTCTCGCTCGGATGATCGTGCGCCGCGCATTTTGCACACGTCGTTCGGCCACGGCAAGAGTTCGTACCGTGCCCGAACCGCTGGCACTTAAAACAGCGCCGCGGGTTCGGGATGTACGGACGGATGGAGCAACGGATAAAACCTGCATTTATGTGTTGTGGGAGTACTGCGTGGTCAAAGGTCAAGATGATGTGCTTGGTGGGAATCTCCTTGTCGTCTCTGCGGATAGTGATGCGTCTCACGGCAGTGACGCCCTGATCCTTCAAGCCGGCAAGGAGATCCGCATCCGTTTCGTTCAAGAGATCTGTCTCTGATATCACACCCTGCGAGCTGTTGAGGCTCCGATGGGGTGTGACCCTGATGTCGAGATCAGCCAGTATAGTCTGAGCTAGGAGCTTTGCAGACTGCTGCTTGTCATTTATTTCGATTAGGAGTTCACCAGACCTTTGTTTTTTGCACTTATACGATTTTCCTATTATGGCTTCAAGATACTTGGCGATCAAGAAGACTGACTGAGATGCAAGAGGGTGGGTTGGATTGAGCGATTCCATCACAAGAAATCGAGAAAAATTATCTGGTTCAGGAAATGTCAAAGATGGCAATGGGGGAAACGATACTTCGGTGCGGCCCCTTTTAGTGGGCCGATCACGGTTGGGGGGGGGGGGTTTGAAAATGCCATATAGCATAGTATAAAAGCAGGGAGACGGGGGTACTTTCTTCTTTGACCTTAACCTGGTAGCCAAAGAGGTCCCGGAGCTCCCTGCCTGGTGAACAGACAGGGAGCCCATCCGCCGGAGCTTGACCTGGGCTCCGACGGCCACCGTTCGTGGTTTCTAACCCTCCACCTATAAACACGTCGCCACGGTTGGATCCAGCTTATGTTTGGGGGCTCGGGGTCCGCGGTATCGCCAGTACCGTCACCCAGCACAGTTGAAAATTGGAAGAGTTGTGCCCATCTATAAAGGAGATGATCCTAATGACCTGGCTAATTACCGTCCCATAACAATTTTGTCCTGCATCAACAATCTATTTGAGAAACTAATAGCGAAGCGTGTAATGAACTTTCTGGAAACATTTAGCATATTAACGGAACACCAACACGGTTTCAGGAATAAATACTCAGCTAGTACTGCGGTTAACGCGGTTACAGAAACAGTTAATCAGGCCCTTAACGGTAATAACATTGTAGTTGGTATATTTCTGGATATCAGAAAAGCGTTTGATTCCGTGAAGCATACCATACTACTACAAAAACTAGAACGTTACGGATTTCGAGGTCCAGCTATTAACTTTTTCCGCAGTTATCTCTCCGACCGTAAACAATTTGTCCAAATTGCATTTAGTAAATCGTCACTCAAAGATGTCAAAATGGGCGTGCCTCAATGCTCTGTATTAGGCCCCATTCTTTTTTCTCTTTACATTAATGACCTTGTACGCTCGCTAAAACACTCCAATGCTGTTCTGTACGCGGACGATACGGCCCTTATGATATTGTCACGTAGCCAAGGACGAAGCAGTTGTTTGGAAAAGAAACAAGTTTATTGGAGCGAACTTGTGCTCCCCTAACAACTGAAAAGAACACAGAGGCGGCGAAGCAGTGGTCAACAAAGTGACGTACGTGCGTCGGCGAGCGTCGCAGAATCGAATGCCCCGGCGTCTGCTCTGCAGGCTTTTTATCTTTCGGCGCGCGTGATTCTGGAACCGTCGATTCGCATCGAGAACATTGTAGACGCAAGAAGATTATTCCGGGATGTTCACGTTAGATCGGAATGCTCTCCCTATCTGAACAGATAACACATGCGGCACAGAAAGAAAGAATGGAACACGCGCTTCCCTTGGCACGGAGATAACACAGACCGGCGCAGCCGGGCGGTAAAAGCAAAACACAAACAAACCCAATGCATGGTTCGCGGCATTACCCCCCCCCTCTAAGAGTGCATCGACCCGATGCTAACATAAGCGACAGTCCGAAAATGAAAATAAAAGTTCGTCATCGTTCGTAGAAAGGTTTTAAGCGAACCACGTGGACGACTTCGGGCCGCGTACGTCGTCGTGATGTGCCGGAGTCACCATCGGGGATCACTTCGTAGGTAAGTTGGCCAACACGTCGCAGAATCTGGTAGGGTCCGAAATACCGTCGCAGAAGTTTCTCGCTCAGTCCGCGTCGTCGGATGGGAGTCCAAACCCACACACGATCCCCTGGTTGGTACTCGGCGTCTCGGCGTCGGAGGTTGTAGCGGCCGGCATCCACCAGCTGCTGGTCCCTTATACGAACTCGAGCGAGCTGGCGGGCCTCCTCCGCACGTTGAAGGTATCCTTGAACGTCGGCGTTGAGGTCGTCGTCTTCTAGATGCGGAAGCATGGCGTCGAGCATCGTAGTCGGTCGTCTTCCGTAGACAAGCTCGAACGGTGTCATCTGCGTAGTTTCCTGCGTCGCTGTATTGTACGCAAACGTGACATACGGGAGGACTTCGTCCCAAGTCTTATGTTCAACGTCGACGTACATGGACAGCATATCCGCAATTGTCTTGTTCAGACGTTCTGTTAGTCCGTTCGTTTGGGGGTGGTACGCCGTCGTTCTTCGGTGATCCGTGTTGCTGTAGCGTAAGATTCCTTGCATCAGCTCCGCGGTAAAGGCCGTTCCGCGGTCCGTGATTAGGACTTCAGGGGCTCCATGTCGCAGCACAACTTGGTTTATAAAGAACTTGGCGACTTCTTGTGCAGTCCCCCGCGGAAGAGCGGCGGTCTCTGCGTAGCGCGTCATGTAGTCTGTCGCTACGACAATCCACTTCTTCTCCGATCGTGACGTCGGGAACGGGCCTAGAAGGTCCATTCCAATTTGTTGAAAGGGCCTCCGCGGGACGGCGATCGGTTGTAGAAGTCCGGCGCGTCTTGTCGGCGGCGTTTTTCGTCGCTGGCAGTCCCGGCAACTCCGAACGTAGTGGGTGACGTCGGATGTAAGGCGGGGCCAGAAGTACTTCGCCTTAATTTTTGCAATAGTGCGAGCTGTGCCGAGATGTCCGGAAGACGGGTCGTCGTGGGACGCTTCCAAAATTTCGTCACGAAGGTGTGCGGGGATGACAAGTAGATAATTCGTTCTTGTTCCGGGGCTGAAATTCTTCTTCACGAGGACGGAGTTTCTGAGGCTGAATGCTGGCAAGTTACGTTTGAACGCTCTAGGCACGGCGACGTTTCGTCCTTCGAGGTAGTCGATCATTACTCGCAAGTCGGGGTCGGCACGCTGCTGGGCGGCTAGGTCGCTCTCCGTAACAACCCCGAAGAACGCACTGTCTTCATCGGAGTCTTGTGGTGGTGGGTCGACAGGGGCGCGGGACAGGCAGTCGGCGTCGGAGTGTTTCCTGCCGGATTTGTAGACGATTGTAATGTCGAACTCTTGCAGGCGCAAACTCCACCGCCCAAGACGGCCAGAGGGGTCCTTCAAATTGGCGAGCCAACACAGCGCATGGTGGTCTGTTACAACCTTGAACGGTCTGCCATACACGTATGGGCGAAATTTTGAAATGGCCCATATAATAGCCAGGCACTCTTTTTCCGAGGCAGAGTAGTTTTTCTCCTCCTTCGACAGACCACGGCTGGCATAGGCGATTACGTTTTCGCACCCGCTTTGTTTTTGGACAAGGACGGCACCCAAGCCTATATCGCTGGCGTCCGTGTGTATTTCCGTTTCGGCGTTGTCGTCGAAATGAGCGAGCACGGGCGGGCTTTGCAGGTGTTTTTGCAGCTCGCAGAATGACTTTTAAGAGCGAATGCTCTTTATAAGCGACCCCAAACCATCCACCGCCGGCGGCGGCGGCGTCGGCGGCGTTGGCGTCCGCAGTGCTGTTTAAAGAAAAAACAGCATCCGGCGCCAGGTTTCGATCCGAGGACTTTGCGGGCCGCAGCGCGACGCGCTACCGACCAAACCACAGACGCGACGGTGATATATCAGTGTTAGACGCGCCTTATATCTTTAACGCATTCAAACTACGTCGTCAGCGGCGTGCGTTGGCGACTCAGCGGCGTTATAGCGGCTTGATAACTGCGTGGTGTACACGTGATACTACAAACCCGATGGAAGAGATGGAAGAGAAGGCGGCGAGGGGGTGGGCTGCGGGGGCCGAGCGCAAGCGCCGCAAGCGGGCCGACAACCGTGCATTCGCACTTTCACATTCTCCCCCTCGGGGAAATGCGGGGGAATTTTTTCTTGGTCGTCTTCCCAGCTGAAAGCGGTGCTATCTTTCGTCAAGCGCGTGAGCGGCTCTGCAATGCGTGCGAAGTTTGAGACGAAGCGCCGGTAGTATGCGCACAGTCCAAGAAATCTGCGCACGCCCTTCTTATCTTTCGGCCTTGGGAAGTTCGCTATGGCTGAAGTTTTCGCCGGGTCAGGCAGGACTCCCGCGGCGTTGACGACATGGCCCAAAAACTTCAGTTCCTCGTACCCGAAGCGGCACTTTTCAGGCTTCAGCGTTAACCCCGACGTACGGATGGCCTCCAGTACTGACTGCAACCTTGCGAGGTGTTCGTCGAAAGTCCGGGAGAATACCACAACGTCGTCGAGGTATACGAGGCAGGTGTGCCACTTCAGGCCAGCTAGCACAGTGTCCATGACTCTTTGGAACGTTGCTGGTGCCGTGCATAGCCCAAACGGCATTACCTTGAACTCGTATAGGCCGTCCGGGGTTATGAATGCAGTCTTCTCTCGATCTCTCTCGTCCACTTCAATTTGCCAGTAGCCGGTCTTCAGGTCCATCGATGAGAAGTACCTCGCATGGCAGAGGTGGTCGAGGGCGTCGTCGATTCGTGGCAGGGGGTACACGTCCTTTTTGGTGATCTTGTTCAATCGCCGGTAGTCAACGCAGAACCTCAGTGTGCCGTCTTTTTTCTTCACGAGTACGACCGGCGCAGCCCACGGACTTTTCGATGGCTGTATAATGTCGTCGTTGAGCATGTCGTCGACTTGAGTCCGGATGGCTTCGCGCTCGTGGGAAGAGACGCGGTACGGTGACTGTCGGGTAGGTCGGGCTCCATCCTCGGTTATTATCCGGTGCTTCGCCAGAGGTGTTTGACGTAACTTTGAGTTCGACGAAAAACACTCGCTGTAGCGACGCAGCAAAGCCAATAACTTGTTCCTTTCTTCTTGCGGTAGCGCCGGATTCACGTCGAAGGGGTGCGGAAGCTTGAAGGTATCGTCGGGTGCGCGTTCAAAGTCGGCGACTGCTATCACGTCACTTGCTTGTTGCGTTTCTTCGACGAACGCAATTGCAGCGCCCTTGTTTAAATGCTGGTACTCCTCGGTGAAATTGGTGACCAAAACGTGGGATTTACGCTGCTTAAACCGCGCAATGCCTCTTGCGACAGACACACCGCGGTCAAGAAGCAACCTTCGGTCACTCTACACGATAGCGTCGACGTCGGGAGCAGCACCTTCACAGTAGACGGTGATCATCAAGCTTGCGCGGGGTGGCAGGGTGACGTGATCATCGGCGATCCTTACAGCTGCACGGTGTTCGGGGTTCGATTCCGGTGTCATGGAGTGGTCGGAGGAAAAAGTTATCGACTTCGTCTGGAGATCGATTATTGCGCCGTTGTCTGTCAAAAAGTCCATTCCGAGAATTACGTCGCGGGAGCAATTGGGCAAAACGACGTACACTGCAGGGTACGTCGTGCCGTCTATGGTGACGCGCGATGTGCACGTTCCACTTGGCGTCACGATGTGGCCTCCTGCTGTGCGTATGTGCGGACCGTCCCATCTGGTCATAACTTTCTTCAGCTTGGACGCAAATGGTCCGCTCATTACGGAGTAGTCGGCTCCCGTGTCTACGAGGGCGACTACATCCAAACCGTCGATGGACACCTTGACGTCGGATGCCGCCTTCCTCGAGTTCCGGGTGCGTCGGGGCGTCGCATCTCGGCTTGTGCGTGTTGACGGTCGGGCACTGTGCGTCGTCGTTGTCCACGTCTTCTCAGCGGACGTCTCGGTCAGGTCGGGTAAGCGTCGCGGCGTATAGCTGTCGTCGTGTTCGGGAGTCTCATCAGGGTTAGGTCGGGTCGTCGGGATGAGGGCATGTCGTGAATCACTGTCTTCGGCGCGTCCTTGCGTCGTTGGAGGGTTTCCGGTTTTTCGCCGTAGAGCAACTTCACCTCCAGAAGTTGCTGCTTTTAGTTTCCCCCGCGTGGGCTGGGGGACCTTCCACGGGCGAAGTCAGCGTTGCTACGGCGGTTCGGCGATTGGTGTGGGTAGGGCGACGGCGAGTGGTTGAAACGCGCTGGGCCACGGCTGGTTTCAGATAGATACTCGTCGATCTCACGTGGTCGTTGGCCAGGGAGAGGGCGAGGTGCGTCGACGGAGAAACCACGCAGTCCGAGTCTCTTGTATGGGCAGCGACGGTAAATGTGGTCGGCCTCTCCGCAGTGGTAGCACAGAGGACGGTTATCGGGAGTTCGCCATACGTCCGTCTTCCTGGGCGTCTGGTTTCGGGCTACCGGGGGTCGGGCGGGTGACAGTGGGCGGCGGTACGGCGGGGCCTCTTGACGGCGTGTTGGAGCAGGGCGGGGTCGACGAACAGCCGCGGAGTATGTCATAGCTTGTGGCTCTCGGGGTACCTCGGATGGCGTAGAAGTTCCCAACGCTTGTTGCACTTCTTCTCTAATCACGTCGGTGAGGGAAGCGACTTGGGGCTGCGGCGGCGTTGGGAGAAGTTTCCGCAGCTCCTCTCTCACTATTGCGCGGATAGTCTCGCGTAGGCTGTCGGCCGGGATCCGCGTGCTGCCAAAGTCGATCTCATTGGCCGCGCCAACAAAGTTGCGGTCATACTGCTTAGCACGCATTTCGAGGGCTTTTTCAATGGTGCTGGCTTCGGTCACGAATTCGGCGACGGTTTTGGGCGGATTTCGGACAAGTCCAGCAAACAGTTCCTCCTTCACTCCGCGCATTAAGAAGCGCAACTTCTTTTCTTCCGTCATTTCGGGGTCCGCGCGGCGAAATAGCTGCTTCATCTCCTCAACGAAGATCACGACACCTTCGTTGGGGTGTTGCGTGCGTGTTTCCAACAAAAGGGCGGCTCTTTCTTTCCGCACGACGGTAGTGAAGGTCTTAGTGAACTCGCTTTTGAACTGAGCCCAGTTTGTCAAGGAGCTCTCGTGGTTCTCGAACCAAGTGCGAGCCGAATCTTCCAAGTAAAAGAAAACGTGCCGGAACGTTTCTGCGTCGTCCCACCTGTTGAATTTCCGGACGCGCTCCAGTTTCTCCAGCCATTCTTCTGGGTCTTCTGCGGGGGCTCCTCGGAATGATGGCGGTTCCCGTGGCTGCTGCAGAACGACAGGAGGATTGGCTTGGTTGAGCATGGTGCTGGTTGCGACGTTTTTCTTCTTCGTCTTCTCCGGTAGTAGACCGAACTCGGGTGGTAAATCTTGCACGCGGAGGCTGGCTCTTGTTGGACTGGCTTGGCGGCTTCCAGAGGTTGTAGTGGGCATGAAGGGTGCGTACCCCGCACCTCCACCAGATGTCACGTAGCCAAGGACGAAGCAGTTGTTTGGAAAAGAAACAAGTTTATTGGAGCGAACTTGTGCTCCCCTAACAACTGAAAAGAACACAGAGGCGGCGAAGCAGTGGTCAACAAAGTGACGTACGTGCGTCGGCGAGCGTCGCAGAATCGAATGCCCCGGCGTCTGCTCTGCAGGCTTTTTATCTTTCGGCGCGCGTGGTTCTGGAACCGTCGATTCGCATCGAGAACATTGTAGACGCAAGAAGATTATTCCGGGATGTTCACGTTAGATCGGAATGCTCTCCCTATCTGAACAGATAACACATGCGGCACAGAAAGAAAGAATGGAACACGCGCTTCCCTTGGCACGGAGATAACACAGACCGGCGCAGCCGGGCGGTAAAAGCAAAACACAAACAAACCCAATGCATGGTTCGCGGCAATATCTAGTCCATCCTATCAAGAAGCAGAGTCGCTCGCTAATCAGGAACTCCGAAACATCTTAAGCTGGTTTAAAGCTAATAAGCTCGAATTAAACATTAAAAAAACCAAGTTTATAGTATTCGCATCGAACCGAAAAGTACAGACCGGCCTATGCAGCTTAAACCTCGGAGAAACAACAATAGGACAGGTTACAACCCATAAATACTTAGGTATAACTCTAGACTCGTCTTTGCACTGGGCCCCACATATAGAACAACTAACAAAGAAATTAGCATTTGGCTGTTTCACACTGGTTAAGGCACGCAAACATTTTTCTCCGCACGCTTTACGCCTCATTTACTTTGCCGTGTTTCACAGCCATATGACGTATTGCATAGAGTCATGGGGGTTCACGTACGCGTCGTACTGCAAATCACTGTGTGTAATTCAAAAAAGAGCCATTAGAATATTGGCCGGAGCGCCGAGGAATCAGCCATCAGCTACGCTCTTCGCTGAGTTTAACATATTGCCATTTGATAGAGTCAGGGACTATAATACTGCTGCTATTATCCACAAAATACTTACCACAAACAATCCGTACCACTCGTCAACGCTAATTACACCCAAGCGAGATACAAGGCATGCTGATCACAAAAATTTTAACCTACCAATAGTGCATAATGTATATGGTCAGCGCCTCTTGTCCTTCATGGGAGCAAAAATATGGAATAGCATACCAAACTCCATCAAAACAATACCAAATATGTTACTGTCCCTAAAACATTACTACCGAATTCAAGTACAATAAACCAGAATCGTTAACTTGAATGTGAGAAACACAAATGTACAAACACTAAACAATGTAACTTGCTGCCAATTATTTTACTTGTGTGCGACAATCAACCATTTTTGCCCAGGATTGTATTTTTGAAAATATTTCTGTAATGGATCCAATACTAGCCGTACAGGCTATGGATCCAGGTGCCTTATCAACATGTTTTTGTGATGTTTTTCGATGAAATAAACTACTTTCTTCTTCTTCTTCTTCTTCTTCAAGATTGCTCAAGGTGCCCCGTGCGGGGTTTTTGCCTTATTTGGTCTTCTGGAGCAGGCGACATCGCTGTCTTTCCGAATGATCGTCTAAAAGTGGTGTAGCCCTGCTAGGTTAGAGCCGTGCTACTACCGAACTTGCGTGGGAAGCAAGCAACGAAATAAAAAAAAAAACTATACCGCCACTGAGATGCTTATAGCGTGACGTTGCGTCAGCCGATAAAAAATACAGTGAGTAAAATGTCTGGTAGCTCGAGCGTTCCTAAATAATCGGATTATATTTCCCTAGAATAGAGCGGACAATTAACTTGGAATTCATTTGCAGCCCCATATCAGCGTCGTCAGCAGACAATAGAGCACCATGCCAATGCTAGCATGAGCCGACATAGCGCGTTCTAGCGCGCTTATGGGATGGGAGAACGTGAAGGCGGGTGAGGAGACGCTTTTTCCGGAGGGAAGAATAGAAAATTGGTGCATAGGTTGAGCGTAAGTTGAGCGTAGAGAAGAATCAATTTAAAGCAGTCGTCTTGCGTCGTACGGTGCTGGAAGTCGAGGTGATGAACGGCAGTACGCTGCCGAAGTCCTTGCGATTTGATTCCGCATTAAAACACATTAAACTCCAATGGTGTTTATGGAGTCTACCATTAAACTACTATGGTAGAGGTCCAAGCGAGAGGAGGATAGGAGCAGTCTGTTCAAAAAACGATGAAGCCGAAGATCGCCTTGCTAGACTCAGGGACAGGCACTGATGATGGCTGTTGCAGGTCCACAGCACATACCCACGCGTAGATTAACGATGGTTTCGCACACACCGTTCCCTTCTCCAGTTGTTCATTATAAAACATATTATTGATTTTTCTCTGTGTGGAGTTTGGCTGATCACGGCCAGAAGTTATGGGCCTCAAGAACGGAGAAGCTGTTACGTAACGGTAGGGCATGGACTGGCAACCGCAGCTTCATTACTCGCGCAGGCCCATTGCAAAGTACGGGTTGGACCAGAAGGAAGGATACGTAGCAGGTGGCAAGAAAAGGTAGGGCCGCTGTCTCCCAATAACTAGCCAGGTACACAACACAACCAATAATATATACATCATAATGCTGCAGACTATAGTGGGACGACTCCAGGAACCTGCTGGAGAGTAGTACGATTGTGATAGGTAGGTGTGCCCACTTGCTGGGTGACTTTTTGAACCATCTCGCCTATGCGCGTTATCCATATACATGAAAAAAAAAAGCCAACAGACATCGAGACAAAAGTCGCGGAATCGAAACCCAGCCGCTGTGGCCGAAATTCCGTTGAGATTAAATGCACGGACTTATACACCATAAATAAGTAGAATTTCTTTATGGTGAATACGCCGTTAAATAAAGCACATTAAATAAATCTTCAGCAGTCCGCAATGCTATTGCAGTGAGTGCACTTAGGAATAAAGACCTCCGGATGCCATTTGCTGTATAATTGAGGGTTCGGAAACACCCTGGTTTGCAATTTCCTCCACATAACTTCCTCTGTTTTGCTGAACTGTTTATCCACCGCTGGATAGGTCTTGCGACCGACCGTATAATGAGAAATTATTTCTTGGAATGTCCTTAGTTCGTCACGTGAAGGAAGGGGTTCCTCACGTGGAGGCGGTGAGTCAGCTGCGATCGACCGGTAAGTGAGGCCTCGGGCGGTCGCATGCGCCTTCTCGTTCCCCCGCAGACCCTGGTGGGCCGGGCACCATATCAGTGAAATTTCATCTGCTGATACTTGACCTTCTCTGAGAATTTTGGCGGCTGCAGCAGAGACCCTGCCCATATCATAATTCCTAATGGCTGCCTTAGAGTCGCTAACAACCACCCTTGTACCGGTTTGTGCTATTGCTAGAGCAATAGCAACTTCTTCTGCCTCCGTTGCATTTGTATTTTGACGGTGCAGCACGAGACCGGGTCTCCAGTCTCACGAACTACTACCGCTGTGTGTGCGGTCTTGTTATTGTCGTATTCGGCAGCGTCTGTGTACAGCACATCAGACCTCCCTTCAAATTTGGCCTGCAAGGCGATAGTCCTATTTTTTCGTCTGCCTTTGTGAATTACCCGGTGCATGTTTTTAGGTAGCGGTTACATACAAGAACGCATTCGTTGGCTCATATCGCAGATCGAAGCAATTCCAGCTTTGGGCGAGCAATCAGGGCTATTAAAGCTCAAATTCAAACTCAAGCACCGCAGACAATGCCCCTGGGATTCCCGCCCTGGACTCTGTCGCCCCTTCGGATTAAAACATTTATACATGGAATTGATTAAAAAAAGCAAATGCCTCAAATGAGCCTACTTCAGATGACACTCGCACACATTAACAAATTTTACACTGCAACGACTCACATTTTTACTCATGGGTCGGCAACATCTGGGTGTAGTTCATCAGGAATTTTTATTCCATCAGCTGGGAAAGCCCTGTCATACCGCCTTGAGCGACCGACTTCGTCCACGTCGGCTGAGCTTCATGGGATTAAAGAAGCCATCCGATACATTCTTCGCCAGCCGTCGACACAGTGGACCATTTTTTGCGATTCGAAGGCAGCTCTTCAGACCCTGCAATGCGCTAGCTGTTTCAGCCTTCATGAACATGCCCAGCGAGAAGTGAAGTATCTCCACCATCTCGCATTCGTCTCTGGACATCGTGTGACACTACAGTGGCTCCCAGGCCACTGTGGCATATTGGGTAACCAGAAAGCGGATGAAGCTGCCCGTAGGGGCCTAGAATTGAGAACACCAAGAAGGATTTCTTTCACGAAAAATGATGCGTCAGCCATGACTAAGGCAGTAGTTTTGGCTGAGAGAAACCGCTTATGGTCCCTTCCGGAGTTTCATCAGACCTTTTTATATTGCATAGACCCGTACATGAGGATGAGGCTGCCGGAACGACTACCTCGCCGACTGGAGACACTGTACCATCGACTGCGCCTTAATGCAGCGTTTACAAATTCGTTCCTTCATCGTATAGGCCAGACTTCCAACCCATACTGTGACAACTGTAGCTCATCTGAAACCGTCGGACATATATTACTAGAGTGCTCTGCTTATGCTGAATCAAGGGCCCGTTTACAGCAAAGAATTGAATGTCTCCAACCTGGACCAATAACACTAAGCTTGATGCTTGGACCATTCTACTCACCATCCTCCCAGCGCAAAGCCCTGTCTGCATTATTTGAGTACCTCGAGGACATTGGCGTCGCTACAACACTGTAGCCATCTCCATAGCGTGTGCAGTCAAGTTTTTTACTCAGCGCCCTTAAACAGGACTCTATTCATTTTTAATTTTTATTCTTTTTTTATTCTTATCTTTTGTCTCCTACTCTTCTTCCACCTTCTTCCTTTGTTTCCTTCTCCCCCCTTCCCCGCAGAGTAGCATGTCAGTGAATTCATGCTGGCAAACCTCTCTGCTTTCTCTGTAATGAAGAGTTTCTCTCTCTATATATATAATCATGAGTCTATTCCTAGTTGGTCTAGGTACGGTATCAGTCTGCTTAGAATCCCAGGCGCTCCATGATGTTCCTTCCAGTTTTGCTTCTCAAAAGTCTTTGATACTGAGACACCGTGGCGGCTTCTATGAGCTCATCCAGAGTGTTTGATACACCTAGTCTTAGAAGCTTTACCGTCGGGGTGTTCGGAGGAAGACCTAGTGCGGTTTTGATCCGTTTCCTGAGCATGATTTCAATTTTGGTCTGTCTGTATGTCTGTCTGCCTGTCTGTGACTCGATTTAGCCACCCGGCCAGACTGAGTGTGTGGTTAACAAAAAGAAAGAATGAAAGGAAAAATCCAGCCTAGTAACTGTCTACCGAAGGATGACACCTCAACCTGGCTGAATGAAAATTGGAGAAGATAGGAAAGAAGTAAAGAATAAGTAAAGATTCGAGAGAATAGTAGAGGTTAGAAAAGGATAGAAGAGGTGGGTAGGAGAGGAGAGGAGTGAAACGAAAGCTGCGTAATAGCAGAGTCCTTCAATGCTCTACTGGTCACGAAACTGCTCCGTAACTCAATGGGAGAGCTTCATATGCTGCATTTGGCCGCAGCGCGGTGGCGCCACCCTCTCACTGAGGTCACTCCTCGGGCGGCGTTGCGCTGGCTCGAACGGCGGAGCCGCGGCGAGTTGTGTTTTTTGTGCAGGAAAGAAAATGTAACGTGCATCTCGCACTCTTGTGATGCGACTTAAGTAGTGCAACGACGATGCCTAACATGTGTTGCGTCCTGGGATGTCATTCCTTGCACAACGATACCAGAGAAAATGTTTCCTTGTTCTCTTGACCGAGCGACGGGGAGCTGCGAGAGAAATGGAGGCGCGCCATTCCAAGGCAAGAAACGGGAGATTTCAGCTTCGATTATAAGTGCGTGACAGTGCGTGGAAATGCAGTGTGTGTGAGAGTGGAAAAAGCAATGTACCCTTTTGAGAGCATCGTGGGCCTAGAATTGTACAAGGCTAACTTATAGCCGGACTTTTGTCATATCAGTCAGGTTGTAGCGGTGCTTCATTACCTGTTTGGACTTTTGTCATATCAGTCAGGTTGTAGCGGTGCTTCATTACCTGTTTGCAAACTTGTATTACCTTGCGCTCAGGCTCGCGTGTAAAAAAGCTTTGGGACGTCCTTGTGCTTTTACTTTTCTCATTTCCGCGAATTATCCCTTAAGGTTCGTCTTGTTTGTTTTGTAACCGCGCGTGGCCGATTCCGGTTTCTTATCTGGCGTTTCAACCGGAGCGCCCGTTAGCTATTTTTGTCGTACGTCCCATCGGGCAATATTGTTTGATATGAAAAGGGTGCTACCTTGTCGTCAACTTGATTTTTTGTTTCTTCGACAAAGTTCTCGATCCCATTTCCATGGCTCTGAAATTAATAACGTTCCGAGAGTAATGTATGCATAGCAAACGCCGCGCAACTCACTTTATTGACGTTCATCTGTGCACGTCACACTGCGGACTGCTTCTTCGACGTTTGTGTTTCATCCTAGTCTTCTGTAAAACAGGAGCTTGCTAGCTCGCTGCTTTCAGAAAAGCTTTGCGTCGTTCTTGGCTACGTGGCAATATTCCGTTTCCTCCGTGTGCTCCACATCGCCGCGCGAAAAAAATAAATTTTATGGCAAATAAACGTTTATACTACTACTACTACTGTACGCTGGACCACGCTCTTTTGTCTCCCTTCGTAACATTGAATTTTTGTTGCGTGTGATAAAATCAGTTTTATTGTTCTTTTTTCGCTTCCTGTCTTTGCAAGGATTGCAAAGCGTGGAAGCGGAAAGACACATGGTGCAACATATATCTCTTCGTGTTTTGATCCTTCGCGTTTCTGCAGCGTTTTTAGATGTTCTAAAGTATGTACCCACTCATTGAAACGACAATACTATTGGGCTATCTCTTTTAGTGTTCTGTGCATTCCAGAGCAATCAACGGATTCATTAAGCGTAGTCTGAACGACGCGTGGTTTCTTTCAGTTTTTTTTTATTTTATTATCGATAGGCCCGCAGCAGTCCGTGACTACGCAGCTACCGTATGTGTGGTATTTACAACTTTTGCTTTAAGAAAAGAACAAATACAGATTTAAAAATCCGAAAACACGACGGTGCAGCGCTTGTGCCAGAGCACGTAGAAGCCGTTGCCGTTCGCGGCCGAAGACAACGGTAATTTACTACGAAAAATAAAACCCCATCGAAGGCAGGTGATGACTGGACTATTCATCGGTAACTAATACGAAAAAAAAACACACTTAATCAGCGCGCAGACACCAAAAGTAGCAAGCGTTTGCACGCCAAGAGCAGGCCAATACGCCGCGAAAGCGGCGGCCGGATGACCTTCGTGCGGCGGTGGCGCCTGCAGTGGCGCGCGCGGTCCCTATATGAAACGAGCGCCGAAGTTTCGTGACCAGTAAAGCATTGAAGGACTCTGGTAATAGTCTTATATGCTGACAGCCAAATCTAAACGTCTAAGTCCGGTGTCAGTGTCCATACTTGTCACCATTGTTGAACAAGAACAAGACATTGCGCAAATATAAGGCAGCAAATCAATGCGTAAGTGATATTTGCAGTTTTACTTTATTAAAAAATACGTGGAGGCTTGGTTTTTGCGATAGCAAATAAAATTCTACATCAAGCAGAAAAACGTCGCCTGCTCTTGCCATCGCTACCTCCTGCGGCATTTAAGGAATCAAACGGCAGTAGCAACGAAAGGTTCCACTAGATGGATTCCCCGTCTTGGAACGCTCGTGGAGTAGGACAATGTGGTTCTATAAATGGCGTATTAGGGTTCCTCAATTCACGCGCGTCTCTGCCGTACGGTAGCGCTGGCATCCAAACACCCGACTTGGAGCAGTTGAACGCGGTAATTCTAAATTTACTTGAGCAAACCTCTAGAGTGTTACCTTGGGAGGGGAGGAACGAGACGGGAGAGGATCAGCATGATAGGTGAGTGGGAAAGAGAAGGGAGACCTTTATTTGGCAGGGGCGCCGGTCGACTATCGCCTTTCGGCGGCATTTGCTACGAAAGGAGAAGATACACCGCCATTTTTTTTTTCATTTCACTCACGATTATTGGATCGTGAGTGCTTATCTCCCGAGTCATGATAAGAAACCACCTAGAAATTTTTCAGTCTTCTGGTAAAACCCCGTGAAAGAGATTGTTCGAAGATTTTGGATTATATAACAGTATAAATTTTAGTGTTCTTGAGAACCTGTGTGTTAGTATTATTTGGGCCAGAAGATGACCATAGTTTTAGGCGTTGGATGATGGCGTCAATATCTGAGTAATCAATCACGATTGCACCCATTGGAAAATCTATGAAACAGTTATAATCGGGATATATTGAGCCCGAGTCTCCGAAAACACAGTGCTACATGTTTTGTTTAAAACTTCAGCGTAGTCACGCTTAAGGATTGGATTTGAATGGTGGTTGAGAAGCGATACGTCGGATTGTTCCTGTTCATTTATAATGCTCCGAAATTTCTGTGGGTTACGTCTTAGCATTGTAGGTAACGTTCTGTTACAGAAATTATATTTTGCTTGTTTCATTGCTTTCTTGTACTTTAAAACGATTTCTCTAAGCTCGGAGGAATGTTCGGGTTTGCCAGAGGACATAGCATTGGGGAAAATCTTTTTTGTTTTTTTGCCATACGTGTCAATGCCCGGTTATACCATGGAGACCTGTGGTTTGTTGTTATGTTATTGTGCGGAACGTGTGAGTCGATAAATTGTTGTGTTTTATTCCTAGAAAAACACCAGTTGGTATCAACCGAACGCAATTCAAAGTCAATCACGAATTCATCCCCGCATTGTTCAAGCCCCTCATTAACAGCAGAAAAAATTGCTTTTCCATTGTTAAAAACTTGTTCATCTTTGGTTCGGGGACGTCTGGGCAGGCAACTTTGTAACATTTGACGGAAGTTATTGTAATCCACTTCCTATAATTTCTCGGGTTCCCCAAGGGAGTGTTCTTGGGGCCTTATCATTTATGATATATATAATTGACATTGCTGATAGAGTTTACGCAGCGGTTAAAGAGCAGACTGTTTGCTAATCATTGGGTGTTGTTTATGAAATCACTAACTAAACACTAACCTTTATAACATCACTGCATGGGGTGAACAATGGAAAGTGAACTTAAACACGGGCAAAACCGTCTACATCGAATAAGTAACAAAAAAGCTATTTTACCATTCAAGTATCAATGTGGTACCCATGAATTAGCTGAGGAGTTGAGTACAAGTACCTAGGGGTCACTTTAACCAACAATTTAAGCTGGTATAAGCACATTTATAGTGGTTGTGCGTCATCATTTCGAAAACGTGGCTTTGTAAGACACAAACTAAATCATGCTCTTGCAACTGTTAAAAAAACTATCCTGTACAACTATTATACGGCCACGTTAGAATACGCATCAATAGTCTGGGACCCCAACTCTAGTATCGAAGTATTTGAAATGATCCAGTGAAGACCAGTTAGCTTTATTTACTCCAAGTATCGAAGATCCGATTCCTCGACTGCCCTTAGAAATTCGCAGGCTCAAATTGCCTTTCCTTTTGCATAACAACCGGCTCTGAATACACCGCGAATTGTATCTAACACCGCTTACGAAAAGACAAACGAGGCATCGGCAGTCGTATTCGTTAGCACCGTATTTCCCAGGCCTAACTTTTTCAAATACTCTTATTTTCTTCAAACAATAAACGACTGGAAATGCCTACCTCATTCGTTAACCGGCACGATAGGATCACTTGATTGTATTGAACCATGAAGAGTGTTTTGTACTTGTGTATTTTTATGTATTGTTATTGCTCTTGTGTTGCGATTAGTAGTGCTGAATTCATTCCCCTCCTTTTGGGCCCTCAAATGGGTCTGGAGTATTGTGTAAATAAATAAATAAATAAATAAATAAATAAATAAATAAATAAATAAATAAATAAATAAATAAATAAATAAATAAATAAATAAATAAATAAATAAATATTCTGAATTGACACGTGAACGGACGCGAAGTGACAGAAATGACACAGAAGCGGCGCCTATGTCTCCTCGTGGCATTTTGTGGGCACCCCGAAATCCGCAGCTGACACTGCTTAATACGGTGCGCGTTACATAAGCCTCGTTTAGTGGTTTGTGGCTACGGATGCGCCCGACCAGAAGAAAATGTTTTTTGGCGTTTTCGAGAAATTAGCTCACTGGAAGATTGGAGGCGGTAAATAATTACACTCCGGCACACAAAACAATCGAGCAGCAGCAGAATGTCCGGCAAGCGAGCAGCCAGCTTTCGACTACGTTGAAGACGGCTGTAAAAAAATCCGGCAATCGTGCCTGCATACGAAACGTACAAGCCGAGTTCTCTCCACGGGCAGTGCCCTGCCGAGAATGTTGGCTGAGAGGCGTATTTAGCTAAATCACTCAGATTGGTAATCTCACGCCTTGAGCCCACCTACGCAAAGGCGCCTTGTAGTTTTCAATAAAATACACTTGGCCACCACATCGCTCGAAGAGGCCGCGATACCGGATCCTCTTAAGAGGTGCGGGCCGGAATGACACTTGGGCGCTGATAGTGGACTCGGGAGCCCGTGTTTCTATCGCGGGCTGACTCAATTTCGCTTTTAGCGACTTCCCACAGGTTATCGCGGGAGCGCCCAAGAACATGATGCGCGCGACAAGTCCATTACAAGTCTCCGCGGTACCCCGGCGAACGAGCGACGCGGATTCGTGCTGGTCGCCGTGTGGCTAATCGGCTAGGCGTCGACCGGCTGTGCTGCCCCCGGCTGCTCAGAGTGCTCGTCTGCCGCCCACTTGAACCCAGTCTGCAGGAAATGGAGGAGAGGAAAAAAAAACAGCTTCTACAAGTTCGCTTCACATGTGTCTGATTTGGCCTGTGCGTTTTTATTTTCACCTTGTATGTGAGCCGTCTGCGGTGGCTGATCTAGCCGCATTTGCAGTGCAATATAGTAACCGGGCAGCAGTAGGGGCTCGTTGGTGCTGCATAGCTGGACTGGAACGCGCTTGAAATTTGAACAGCGGGAACAGGGACCAGTGTGACAATAACACAGCGCACAAGACAAAGCACTTGGTCTTCTGTTGTCCTCCTGGTCGCTGTTGACACTGTTGGAACGTATTGGAATTGGAGGTCAACAACAAAGGACGAAGTGCTTCGTCGTGTTGTCTCACTGGTCCCAGTTCCCGCTGTTCAAATTTCAAGCCCGTTCCAATCCAGCTATGCAGTATTTTAAGCTTTAGATGTTCTCGGAACTGACTTCTGTCGTTTCGTTAAAATAGCCGCGATCCCATGAGTGGTCACACGTGCGCCGTACCGGAGCAGCCAGCTTGCACACCGGTGGCCATTGGTTTGCCTTGCGGTGAAATGCCTACCGGAGGTGCTTCAAACTGCCGGCGCTGTACGGATGCCATGCTAAGCAGATAACAGACCTAGTTCTCGAACGCAAAACTAATTCAAACTGAGCCAGCTTATGAGTGGCAAGTTCTAAACAGCGCAAAACATGTAAGGAGATGCATCTAGCTTAACACGCGATAAGAGATCGGTCGCATGCGCCCGCCCTTACAAAAATTGGTTCTGAATTTCTGTTGACGTTTCATTGAGTTCTCATTGATTCAACGAAAAATCAACAGAATCTCAATGTTCATTGAGTTTACACATTGAGAACACAACGGAATTTTCGTTGTGGTCCGCACAATGATTTTTCTATTGTGGAGTTCTTGTTGACTTTTTGTTGCCTTTTCAGTGACTCTTGGTGATTATTTGTGGGCAAGTCATCAGCAACGGATGCCAAATACTATCTGCATGCTTCTTCGACATGGACAGCCACGTGCATTAAAACTTTAATACCCACTGTCCTGGATGTATGAGTCTAATTAGGCAGCATCTTAGCATATTTTTGTGCAGTGTGGGTGTATTAAATAAGTTGCATTTTTCAAGGAAGTTGCATTTTGTACAGGTAGCCAGCTTTCACAATGCAACTCTCAGCGCTTTCTCGTACCGGTACGTATATCCCAGCTGAAAATATGACAACATATCCGTACGACATGCATGATAACATAACGATTTCAACGAGATGTCTTCAATATCACAAAGATTTCAACGAAAATCAAATAACTTTTACGGCATGTTGTTGACACCATATGAATTCAACGACATTTCGTAGTCCTCAATATGATGAAGGTCCAATATCGCAAAGATTTCAACGACTTGTCAAAAAAAGTATAACGACATGTCTTTAATGATAAGGACTTCTACTAGATGTCGATATACTGCAAGATTATAAAGGTCTGATATCGTAAAGAGTCAAACAACATGTCGAAGATCAACAACATGTTCATGATATAAAGATTTCAACGATGAGTCCTAGACGTTCTGCAACATGTCTTCAAGGTATTCTTACATGTCACATATCGCACTAATCAGCGCGTCATGTCTGATGCTTTGTGTAACATCTCGCAGACAATATATGTTCTGTCTTGTCAGCATTGGAAGCATGGAAAGTACAAGATACAGCACAAGATAAAGTGCAGTACAAACTCTGATAACTTGCACTTTCAGTGTGATCGAACATAATTCAAATTTTTGTTTATACTGTTGTTTTATCAATGTTTCTAGAGGGAATATTTCAATTTCAGCCATTCAGTTAACCCATAAAATTCACTTGTCCACACTACAAAATATCCGCTACTTCACCACCAGCTAAAAATTTGTGTCCACATATTAAACAGCAGCGTCTATATCTGGCATAGACGCTAGACGTAAACGTTTGCCTTCTGATTTTTCCCTTCTAGACGGACGATAGCATAACGATGTCAAGATATGCTTTGGCTCATACCACGGCAAGCACAATCGTTAGTTGCTGAAGCCTCGGTTGCTCTACGTCAACAACAAACTGAATCGGCCGGACAGCTTTCTTCGAGGGCGTGTTTCCATTTCTGCGCAGGCCGGCGGTGGCGGCCCATGTTACATCTTTTTCGCTCGTCGCTGCCGCCCACAGTACCTGTTTGCTGCACTTATTACGTCGCCGCCACCGCATGCTTCGGTCTCTTTCTAATATTGCCTTGTATTATCCGCAACTTGTTACAAACTCAGAGGATTTCACTGCTGTATGCGCCTGACATGCCAGGAGTGACATCGCTTGTAGTTTTAGCGCGATGTTGCTTGTCTGCAAGATCGGTGCGTGACAAACAAGCGTTACCAACGCCACAATTCTAACGGCGCATGCCATTTCCTTCGTGGCTACCGTGTCTTGCGAAGAAAAGATCGAGGGTGACCTGCGATAGCTTTGCTGGAGTCAAATAAGGGAGCTCCGGCTCAATCGCTTGGAGTACTAACAATGTGACCTCGTCTGCAAGATCGGTGCGTAAGAAACAAGCGTTAGAACTGCCAGAATTCCAAAAATGCAGCATAAACTAGACACAAACAACAATTTTCATTGGCGGCTTACGTAAGTATACAATCATTTTAGTCGTCTGCTGAAGTCCCGTCGATATTGGCCGGGCCTCAAGTTCCTGTGCGTGGACACAGAGAACCCCGCTTTCCGTGATTGTGTCCTAGCCATCGGACTTCACGCCCTCTGGAAAGCGAGGGTAGAAGCAGTGGAGTGCGCCTTCCACCCACAACCCGCATGGCGACACTTTCTGCGGGAGGTCCAATGGACGGTTAGCGCATTGGGCACATCTGACTGCGACCTGGAACTGCGAAGGAAGCTCGCCCGAGGCAGCCATGCGCTGAAGCGCTACAAAACAAATGAGGAAAGGCGCAGGCAGGGAAACGCCTAAGCCATTCATAAAAAGAAAGGGGGGGTGGGTGGAGCGTTTAACGGGCCAGCGTATCTACGTTGACCAAGTCCTCCTTTGAGAAACAGGAGAGAGAGATAGCGCCAGCCAATAGGACGCACACAATTCCTTCAGCCTTTGTTTTTGTAGAGCCTGTGTTGCTGTTCTCATTGTCCTTCTATTTTTGTTTCGTGTCTCTTTGGCCTTTTTTTCTTCTCCTGGTTTCACGTTCGTTGTCATCTTACCCCTCAAACATGTAACCGACACAGCCACTGTCAGAGCTGCTCCGGAACAATGTGTAACACTCGGCATGACGTGTATATTTATGTGTAAATAAAGTTATTGTTTAGAAAAAAAAAGATATGGCCGAGTGGTTACGCCTTCGATTACTGTTTTCTGGGTCCATGGTTCGAATCCTCGTCGAACGTTGTTTTATCCGGGTGAAGGTTTTATTACCTCTTCTTTTTTTAAAACCAGAGTAAGCGCCTGTTCCTTGCTTTCAATCACACCAACGTTTGACACCCTCTTCCTAAACCCAAAGTAGTTCGTTTTCTCGCACCTCCTCTGTAGAGAAACCCGCCGTGAAAACAAAATCAAAACTAACTTTAAAATTTCTTTACAATTTAAGTATATATGTCAGTTATTTTACTTGTATTCACTTTTGCGTTTAAAAATCTCAAATTCCAGTTATAAACACTTTTAAGACTTTGAAAGCAGGAAGTTGATTACCAATAACACAATTTTCGTCAAACATAGAAATGCTGCTATTGCAGTCTTGCAACTATCACTCCCTTTTTGTGTGTTGTTTATGGAGTTGGTTTTGTGCGTTTTGTGTGGAGTGGTTGCTGGGGTGATTTGTTCAGTTTTATCTTTTTCAAGCTTAAATCATAGTTATAAAAGCTTTATAGGGTGATGATTGCCCTTGCAACCTACGCGTGTGTTGAACACGCGGGAACGGGAAGAACGATCATCGCCTCAACGATCATCACGCGTCAAAGGTGGATGACATTGCGTCCGAACAAAGTGTGTTGGTGTCCTTGAAGGGGAAGACGAGCGTGAAGAAGGATTTTAGGCGGGCAACGTCGTTTCTCCTGGGGTGAGTACGCATTTTTTTGTTTTTCTGTTCTTGTTCGGAACGAGTTCTGGTGCTTATGGGTCAGTGATTCGGTAGACCCCCATCTCATTTGCTCTCAGAGCCTACGCGATATAGCATACTTGTTTGGCGCCTTGGATTTACCAGTCTACCGTTTCCGCAGCCGTCAGCATCAATTTACGTTCAAGCTAGACCTTGGTTACGATGCTCGCGCTGTAGAACGCGGCAGCTAATTATTTGACATCACGCAAGGCTCTTAAACACCGGGGCGTTTGTTTGTTATGTGTCTCTCAAACAGTGCCTTTACGGCGACTGTTAATTCCGTGCAGTGCGCTTCGCAGCTATTACGCTCGCGAGACCGGCTGCGGCCGTCGCGACCCGCCTCGTGGTCTTCGGGCCGCGATATGCGTCGTGGTATGCGTGCCGTACTCGTGAAGCTCACATTCACATACGTGGAAATTGAATGTGAAATGCGCGCGCGTGGCCTCGCAGGGTCGCCTGCCCACTCAACTCTATATTGGAGAACCGAACTTGCAAAGGCAAGCCAGGCATTGAAATGGAGGAGCCTCAACTAGTACACACCAGTTCCGATTGAAAGCTAGGGATGCATATGGGCTGCTAGCAAGCGTTCCATGCAAATTAGCATAGCAGTGAGCTTTGCATGTATCAGGCATACCCCACTCACAGTACCTTCGTGCCTAATAAATACATTATTACTGTGACCTAAATTTCAGTTTGGGTGTTGCGGGAATGTTCCTATTAGTGCCTTGGAGGTTACTGATTAACGATTAATAATCTGCTTAATGTTAGCATTCGTGGTTTGTGAGTGCTTTTCTTGTATTTCATCAAGTTCCACCACATTCACAGATTATGCACTTTCAGGTGCTGCTGCTGGCTGTCCGGGTTGGCTGGCTTTCAGTCCAGTTTGAAAGGCTTTGCCAGGGCCCTCCGTGGCCAACTGACACTGCACCTGCTGTACCCAAATACTGACTGGCCTTTCCTTGGTGCTGCGTACGCTTTGCCTTGGACCACCCGTTTAGAAGCCAGCGCATTTGCTCAACGCATCGGTCCAGGCACCGCTGCCACATCAGTGCACCCACTTATTATGTACTTTCAGGTTAGTTATTTCATGTTGGAACCTGTCATAATGTATACCTGTTAGCAGTGCTGTAGCCCCTGGTTATTTGAAACAGTTTCATGATGCAGTGTTGTGCATTTTGATTGTGTCATTGCTTAGCAGGGATATTGAAGCGAATCTGGGGCCAATGGCTAAAGTTCAAGAATAGAAATTGAACTGACTTTGAAGCAAGTATCCGTACTAATCAAGCCAAGCAAACATTTAGGATTTTCGATATGGTTTTGATTTTGCAATACAAACTGGTGTGGAGCTACTTTCCATTTTAAGTAAGCTTACAATATTATCTACTTCAGATCATACTGTTATTAATCACACTATACCGAAAAGTGCATACCGCAGTCTGTAGATTTTGTCGGCACTTTTTTCGCAGTCTCTCATGACAGGCACTATTCTCAGTGATTGGAGGATAGCTGAGGTAGCACCAGTCTTTAGATCAGGGACGGTACTTCACCATTAAATTTTCCTAACAAGCACCATACGCTAGGTCAGGGAACATTTCATCCACTCTCAAGTTGGTAATTATTTATAATATCACATTCGAATATCAGCACGGTTTTCGCAAGGGTTACTTGAGAATTTTTCGCGTACCCAAACTGCAGCATAATTGTCTGATTGATTTTCGTCGGCTTCCCGTAAATGAAACGGACCAAACATACCTCCAAAGAACAGAAACGTGCGATAAGGATTGAGCATGAGGGTGATTAAACAGCGCTTCCAGAAGCAGCGTACCACCGGGCTCGTTCTGGCAAATTTGCCAGGCCCTAAGTCTTTGCGATTTAGCGCGACGACCCATTTACGGTGACACTCAAGCGACGCAGGAAATTTGTTCAGCGAATAGACTCCGCACATTCATACACTTGTTTTGTCATGGTGCACTTTGCACGGTTTTTGCATGAGCACTTTGCGCTTACGCTGATTGTTGGTGCAGCCAATAACGACGTAATCACGCCTGCCCGGACAAGTAGCTTCTGAACATCACCAAGTAAAAGGCAATGACGGCAATTTTCCGAGAATTCCGAAAATAAACATCAATTGGGGATAAAAAGGTCAGGCGTCCTGCTGGCAGGACGAAACGTGGCCTCACAGGCAATGCCTGTCAGGACAAAGTGGTGTGGACTGGCCTGACACCTTAGCGGGTTAAGAACAGAATTGATGGGCAAACGGGACACCTCTTGGAAGAATTAAACGTTCTCCTTAGGCACTGCTAAACTTGTTGCTGCTGAAATGCCAAATAAATGACGCCGATTTTCGACGCCGTTCGGGGCGTCTGATATTCACGCCCGGCACGGAGCAACAGCGTGCGACTCAGCGTCGTCTGCTCGCCCCGCAGTCCCAAAGAATCGGTGGCGCCCAGTGCAGGATGGAAATTCTTGTCTATCATGTCTGCTGCAAAATATGTCCATGTGTTCGAGATTTCGGCGCGTGTAAAGATGCTCAGGTTGTCAAAATTAATACGGATCCCTCTACTATGGCTCACCTCACAGTCTGTGTATCTGTGTAGCGTTGGTGCATTAAACTCGAGAATCAATCAATTATAATTTATGCTTCATCTACATTGAAAAGAAACCACTTGAATATCTTTGTACCCCAAGTGGAATCTCTGTCACCGCCACTGCATGTAATTTTATTGCACTCATACCTCGCAGTCGTTTCCACCCAGATCCTGTGCATAATCGCTCAGCATTGGAAGCTCAGGTGGAGGATGGTCATGCGCTCAACATACCAGAACACTATCACCAGAGCACCTCTCAAACTCTCATACTCCTCAAGAAGCGCACAGCATGCCTGGGGGGCACAGTAAAAACGGTGCCTCTTATCACACGCCACCACCACCACATGAAATATCGTTGCAGCTTTAAGTGCATAAACTTTCCTTATTCGAGCCACAGTCATTTGAAGCAATGCAAAAAATAAGGCAATCAGCGCGCGGAGATGACACAGACAGTGCAAAATGGACCACCTTATCTGAGCCGCTGTCCGCACCTGTCCAATTGTCACGCCAAGTCAGACCATCTTCAAGCACTGCCCTAATTTGCTTCAAGAGAAAAAAAAAAAAAAAAACTCGCTGTGCTAGCATTCGTCGTGCAGCCTGCTTCGTGTCTGTGCTTGTAGGAGGCGTGAACAGTGCAGTGCGGAATTTCGAACCAAAAACAATGCTGGGTACTCCTTACGACAAGGCATTCGCAAACCCACAATCCTGCAGAAAGAACACCAGCCACACAAAACGTTCCTGCTAGCACCACGCCGCAAACCACATTTCGCGTATGAACTTCGTGCACTGCTAGCCAATGAAAAAATGAAGGAGCAAATTTGCCTAGTTGTAACTAGGGTTCACTCTTTTCAATTTAAATAGTTTAAAAAATCAATAACGGTCTGCTCATTTTATTTTGCTGAATCGGGTGCTAAAAAAAGGTCAGTTTTTTATGGATAGTTGCATGAGTCAGGGCAGGGCATCGTACTGCCTACTTTGTGTGCATTACAGCCATCTGACTATTTTAGCCACATAACCCTTTGTCCAGATCGACCTAACAGCACCCAAATGGTTTTTTTTTTGGCCTTTCTACCACAAAGCAATACACCCACTGTGTACTGCAGTGGGCACTTGGCAAATACTTTAATGAATTCTTGAAACGCTTGTTTAAACAAGCCGAAAGAATGTTGAGGTATGCATGTTCACCCATAAAAACTAAAAATATACATTTAAATTAAATCTATTCGAAAAGGATTTTTAGTGGATCAATGCCAAAATCTGTAAATGAATTACCGTAATATTCTGAGAAATTGTTCATGGGTACTCAAACTCTTCATTGTCTCGATCCTGGAGTTCATGTTGGTTCAACTGTTTCGGTTTTATTTTCTGCTCGCAGGTTGACATTGGGGGCGGTATGCTAATTGAGAAGGGGTACCTGGATCAGCTGGTGCATGCGTGTGCGAGTGGCCCTGGCAAATTTGCCAGGGCTCTTTTGCGCCATGCCTTCACTCCGGAGGAGCTCAAGGGGAAAACTCTCTTTGGAGAGAAAGGCAAAGCCCAGGGCGACGCTCCTACAAAGCCAGGGTTGGACCCCGTGCGGGTGAAGGCTGTGGTCGGTGAGTGCACATGATTCGCATTTAGAGTGCCAAGAACAAAGCTGTCATCTTTGTCAACTTGTAGCTAATCACCCGTTTTTCTTCATGTGCACAGTGAGATCAGTGCATCCCTTTTATGCTTTCTGGGAAAGTGTCTATTTTTGCACACTTTTATTACTAATTTTGAGAACTTGCTGAACAGGTTTTTATTTTTTATAGTAAATCATAAATTCATTCTATCTCTTGCAGGCTACACGGGCCAGACGTTTCCAGGTGTGAGCGCCGGTTACATAAAAAATAGCGTATCATCGCTTTTGAATCGGGAAATAAAGTAAAAAGAAGTGCACGCTGAACACCTTGTTTTTCTTTTTTGAGAATTTTTAGTCACATGACATGCACTACTGCCACACCATAAACTCGTGTATTGGTGGTGCGATGAAATGTAGATTCTTGTTCAACCTAGAATGATCGCAAAAACCTTTTAAAGAAATCGCTGCAGAAACACATTGAGCACTCGTGTAAAACTCAACAACATATCAACAGAAACGCATGGGGCGCTCGTAAAAATCTCAACAAAATATCAACAGAAACGCATGCGGCACTCGTAAAAATCTCAACAAAATGTCAACAGAAACACATTGGGCACTCATAAAAACCTCGACAAAATATCAATACGAAATTCAGTTGAGACTCAACTGAAAGGCAACAGAAACTCAATGGGAATTCGACGTAAGAAATTCAACGGAAAATCAATGAAACCACGGTGGCCACTTTTCATGAAAAAATCAACAAATCCTCAACACAATCACAACAGAAATTCTTTGGATACTCAACAATGTTTGTTGTGTGAATTCAACAAAATTTCTTATGAAACTCAACAATCCGCGTTGGTTTGGGCATATTAAAGCTAAGGTTTTGATGTCTTACTGATGGTGTACGTTGCGTCGAAAGGCACTGCAGCGAAGCCAACGTTCTCTGACGATGATGATCGTGGGTGAAGAGAATGAAGAAAATTTGCGCAGCCTGCACTAGTGGTGCAAGGCTGGAGAAACAGCACAGCCGGCGGCCCTTGTCTCGTAATCGGAGACCCGGGTGTTGCGCCTCACATTTATTTCCGAACTTACCGTTGAAAGTTCTCCATGACTGGCAGGCCCGGATCGTTTCGTGCGCAGGCTTTCACACCTCTCCCAAAGTGGTCCGCGTTACCACGCGCTAACACCCTCGATCAAGTCCAAAGCTAACGCCCGCGTGACGAACCCAAAGGAAATGTGTGCGCCCGGAACGCGAGGGACCCAGGTTCGATTCCCACCTCAGGAAGCGTTTTTTTTTTCTTTCCAATCGGGTGCACATGTTTTTGTTCACCGCCGCTACTAACCCTGTACCCTAAGGCCTTTGGGGTGGCCCAGTGGTTAGGTTGCCCGTTTCACGGCGAAAAGTGAGTTGTGAGTCAGCCGCACAACCGACCCGGGTTCGGTTCCTGGGACCAGCCTCAACACGTTTCTTTCTTGAGACGCGTACTTCCAACTCCTCCTCGTGGGCTCCTTGCCTCCTCGCCATCTTTCCTCCTCACACTTAATTATAGTTGTTTTGGTGCGACGGACGGATATTGCTCTGACTGAACAGCTCCGCTGTTACGACGCTTTCCGTGGTCGGAATCGAACCGGGGTCCCTCGCGTCACGAAGCCGACGATTGCGCCATTGTCGACGCAGTTGAGATTGGCAGAGGAGTTCATGGGCGTGCAGCACTAAACAATAGACGATGCTCATAATTTATAGATCAGCGCGAAAGAACGCCACATGAAAGAAGAAGAAACGGGCAGGAGGGCGCTGCACTCACAACGAATTTATGTTTGAAAAAACACGGCTGATATACATACATCAGCCACCCATATGGCGGTGTCCTGTCGGTTTCTAGTTATTTTCTGCGGTGTTTTTTTTTTCACTAATCTTTACATGATAAACTTTCACCAACTCGCCCGACTCACAGTCGTCTTAAAAAATGATGTACTTCTCCGCAGGACGAACGACGCCGCTGTTGAAGGGGAAGCTTTCTTCGCGCGAACTCAAATGGCTAAGGGCCGAAGGCAAAGCCGCTGTGATCAAAAATCCAAACTGCATGCCGTTGAAAGTAAAAGCTCAATCAATCAAACTCCAAAATTAGACGCCAAGCAGTTAATACTCTCACAAGAAAGCTTCGCGTTCAAGCATCGTCGTTAGACGGGGGTGTGCATGATTTCTTGCCTAAGAAATGTTATACTGATGGGGAACTTGCACATTTCACATTAATTGAATTTGGTTGTGGTGTTTAACGCGCGCTGAACCTAGGTTATGAAGCTGAGTGTAGTGGAGGGCTCCGGGTTGAGTTTGACCACCTAAAGTTCTTGAGAATGCGCCTAAATTTCAACACACTGCTGTTTTCGCTTTTCGCATCCATGAGAACAGCAACCACCACGGCCGGGATCGAACCAGCGTCCTTGGGCTCAGCACCACTACGCATTAGCCACTGAGCCACCGTAGCGGGTATCGTGGCGCATTCCCTACCCTGCACGTTTAAAAGGACGTAGAATGGGGCTAGTTGGTACTACTTCATCGCGCGCGAGGGAGAGATAACTTTATCAAAAGAAGGTGACCCTAGTCCGGTGATCCGGGTATGGAGGTGAGGGGCAACTCTGCTCATTCCGTGAGCTGTCGCTGGCCTTGAGCGCTTGAGTCCCCATTCACTCCTCCCACTTGGCGAAGGTGACGTGAAATATAACAAGACGGCACTCAGCTATAATTCGACAAATACAGACCCGGTCGCTTCCCACTCCTTACATGATACCTAATTCCGAATAATGTAGGGTGCACCACAATGTCCACACTGCAGGGAATACCCGGATATGTATCACACACTTTTCACTTGCACCCAGAATCCCACTTTCCCGCCCATACCTCACGCTTCATCGCGAATGGCACTGGGTAAAATAAAATAAAATGTACGACAAGGGGACGCGGACGAAGCGCGTTCGTCCCCGTCCCCTTGTCGTCCCATTTTGGTAGTATACCCAGGGTAATTCAAGATTTTTTTGCTACAGCATATTCAGACGTATTCGGCAAGTACATAATGAAGCAGATGTAAATAGGAACAACACTAAAGGAACATGATTTAGAATTAATTTTGAGTAGTTTTTGATTCAGGGTGTTGGCCAGGTCACCATACATCAACTCCGTCAGTTTAGAAGAAATACGGTTCTTTCATGTCATGAGGACGCTAACTGCCAAAAACCTTTTCGTGTCGCAGCAGCTGCATCTAGTGGCAATTGTGGGAGATGCAAAAACTACAACTATGGCAGAATTTTTTTGTGACGTAAATCAATATGAAAACATATCCCCTGTCCAATGGTAATTGTACAGAGAGCAACAGCCATTGCCTACATGATGAGGATGAGAGGCGTGGCCAATATATCACTCTAAACTTGGTAACGCGTACTAAGCGTGAAAAACGTTCCCTGTCGTCGTTAACTCCACTTTGAGCTCTACTTGACTGAAAACACGCGTTGTTTACTTAAATTCAAGCGTGAAGGGGGTCGAGAAAAACCGCAATCGCTTTCTTTTACGCGTGGTACAAGAATACATGTGTGTGGACCGGAAAACTCACGCTTAGAAAACTCCCGCGCCTGCGATCACGCAGCAGTTTTTTCCGAGTACCCGCCCTGTTAAACGCCCTGTTCTGTTATTCGCCCGGAAATAAACAAAATCACATTTAGCGGAAGTGACACCTTTAATCGTTATAATAACGTAAACGGAGATAAACTGGTCAAACAGATTTTGGAAAATCGAAAAAAATAAAAAAATTAAAAACTGCACAAGAATGATCAGACAAAATAAAAAAATACTCATCTGATAAATCTCCCCCAATACCGGATATTAAACGGAAAAAGTTAGGAAAAGTTCATGGTATAATTACAGCGCGTAGCACAAGACACAAAGAGAAGGTAAACAAGACAAGCGCTACTCTAAACTCGTACACTCTTCATTAATTCATGGTGTTGAACAGAATAGTGCGGATCTTCGACGTCAAAACTCACAGCGCGGCATGTTTCCAGGCTCTGTTGTTCCAAAAACTACACCAGGCTTTCCGAGCTTTCTAACCTCAATGGATCGAAAACACGTAACAATCTCAATTGCCTAAGAAACTGCATACTGCCTGCTCCCAAGAGCCTTTTCGGCGACAATAGTACAGAACCGACAATCAGGGTACTTAAATGCACGGTTTTGGCCCTAGCTTTTAACGTCTGCAGCTAGCACCTCTAAATTTTGCCCTTTTAACAAGGCCAAGGCTTGCTATTTTACGCTGGTCAGTTTCACATCGATCCTATCGCCATAAGAAAGTTCTTTCTTGTTGCGGCGAAGAGTTTCATACTAATATATACTAGAGGGAAACCTGACGCTGCAATCGCGGGCCGTTGTGGGCGCCGCCATTGCAGCTAGCGACGTTCCTCGCCTACTCGACTTTGTTAGCCACGTGGCTCTTTTTTGTCTCTAAGCCAAAGCTAACAAAAAAAGGATAGCATTTTTTCTTTTTCCCATAACATCACTGGCAAATAAGTTTTCGAAGCTTTATTTTTATACTAACGAAACAAATTTTAACAATGTTTTGCAGTCTTGTTGCTTTTTTGCAGACAGAGGCGACTTCTCAGCGTGCTCATGAGCCATGCCAAGGGCAAGTGGAACGTACCTGCGCGGAAATGACGGAACGCTGGCTGAAGCGCGGCTTCCCTAGACGGTGGCGCCAGGTTTCCCTGTAGTTATTATTATTACGATTGCAGCAAGCTTTTTTCGCGAAAACGGCCTTTCTGGCATGACTACAAAAAAGTCTTCCGTGTGCGAGCGCTGGTTCGAGGCAAAAAAATAACCCAGCGATTGTGCTGCACACGTCGCATGCCTTCAGTCCTAGACAGAGTGCACTTTTTGATGCACCAGGGCCTAACTTCTTCCGGAACATGTCGGAGTGTGCCCGTTAATGGTTACTAATAATGTGCCAACCGGTGTAGCTTGTCAACCGGTGTCAGGGAAGGCTCAAGGCTCAACTGCGTGATGGAACCGTCATGTCCCGGTATCACACGATCCCCAACCACCAAAACAGGTCCCTCGTTTTCTTCCAGACACTTGTGTACGGGTGTCCAGTTGATGCTAATAACTTTCGGAATTGTGGAAGGGTGCGTCTTACCGAAGCATGTAAGTATTCTTCCTGCAGAAAACAGTATAATGCCCATTGAGAGTCTTAAATGATGTTTACGTTCTTATTCGATACATTCATTAGTCGGATTGCAAAGAGGACGTCTCCAACTTCTATTCATTAGCTCACGTACGTAGAACAGCCACGCAGTCACAGAGATGGCCTAAGTAGTCAACTACCACAATTCCTGTCTTATAGTTTCGTACTTGCCGGAGTCGGTGCATACTGCGGTCTCATGATTTTGGAACTACCCTCAAATGAACTTGATTCTGCAATACCACCGGTTCCTGTATTGGTTTGCATCCATGTTTTTCGTAAGGTAGAGTTTATGCGGAGTCGCTGGATCAGTGACATTGCTTTCATGGCGGGCAGTCGTTTCTTTTCAAATGGGGTGCCTGTCTTCCATACAATGGCTCGTTACGATTTCTGTTACCCAAGCGCTCCCTTGGTTCTACGAGAGCTTTTTCTTTGATTTCTTCTAAAGTGTTATGAAGACAAAATTTGAGGGCCTATTCATCGTCTTCACCATCATCAACATCTTATTTATGTCGACTGCAGGACGAAGGCCTCTCCCATTGACCTTCACCGCTCTTGTCCTGCGCGGCCGGAGTCCATTTTTTGCCTCAGGATATTATATCACCCCTCCACGAAGTCAATGCTCTTCCCCTTCTTCTAGACCAGTCTCTTGCTGTTCGTTCCGTTACCCTGGTGGTCCACCGGTTGTGAGTTTGTCTCACGGCCAATATTGTGAATATGCTGTCCTGATGATGTTTCTCTGATTTACTTCGAGTGGGTAAACTTGTGGTACGGTAGGCTGTGCATATCGGGCTCATGATCAGTGGCTTAGCCAGTATCACCGTTTTTTCTTTGTTTTTTGAGCTTTTCTTTAATGAACCTTTTCCACGAACTTTATCTGCGCATGCGTGTCTAGGCGCCGCTATTACTTTCGGTGGCTCGCTCTTATCTCAATTGCCGCTTTTTACGAATGCCGTGGGCGCGGTTGGACGAACTTCAAACAGATCATTATTTGCATCCGGTGGCCATTGCGAAAGCGCTAAGTCATTGCACGGCCAATCATTGGCATGAGCCAACGTGTTAAATTTCGTCAAGTGTGCACCCAAAGAGCTACGTTTGCGCATCAAGTTCAATAAGCAAAGCACGATGTCAGTGCGAAGCAAGCGTCTTAGCTATCATTACGGACGCGCCCCGCTATTAGCAGTATTAAACAACAGCGCCACCGGCGATCTTGGCCGGAAGAGCCGCCAATTGTGATTTATATTATCGCCGCTACTGCGCTGTTCTTGAAGTGGAAAAGGTCCTTTGCGTTTTGTAATGTGGGCAACTGGTTGAATATTTTCCTTTTTAAAGCAAAGCTTTTTACCTCTACCCCCCAAGGGTTCTTTCGCGACCGTTGGTGTCACCAGAAAACTCCAGCGAACAAATAAAAGAATTTACTGGCACCGCCGAGAATCGAACCTGGAACTAATAGAGTAACAAAGCGAGAGCCCGTTGTCTTACCGATTTAGCTACGAGCCTACGCCAAGACGGGGAAGACAGGTGGTGTAATCACAAAGCGCACCTACGGGTTTACCCCCTTCGTTCTCGTTGAATACGAAGTGAAAGCGTCACGCGACCACTCACGCCCGTATAGCGGCCCGGTGCGCACCTTGCTAATGTGCTAACAGTTACAAAAAAAATTCACAGCATATCCACGGGGTGAATGATGATGAGTGGGCGAAGCTCCTGAGGGGAAATCATCGGTAAAACCGTGACTCTTCAGTAAAAATTCGCCCACTACATCTGTGTCCGAACGTAACGCCTAGAAAGTCTCGCTTAAACCGCGCGTCGGCACCTTGGGGCTGAGCTCGCCTGATGCGTTTTGCAGACGCCTCACGAGCTCTCACTGCATCGGGGTCTGCCTGCCGATACGCGTGCTTTCTCGCCGCTTCCCGTTCTCTGACGTTTTGGAGATCCTCTTCGCACCGCAGCCGTGCCGCTTCGCGGACGGCAGGGTCCTCGCGCCGTTGCCGTGACGCTTGGGCCTCTCGTTCTCGAACGCTGGGATCTTGGCGGCGTCGTCGCGCAGCCAGACGACACGCTTCGGCCTCCCGCTCTCGTACGGCAGGATCTTGGCGGCGGCGTCGCGCAGCTTCACGGAGCGCTTCTGCCTCGTGGGCTCGCACATCTGCAGCCTTATCCATCGGGCGACTCCGAGTGCGCGCCAACAGCGAACGGATTTTATTACAACGTTCCCCGCCATCTAGTAAACAATCCAAGAACTAAACTAGAGGTAGCCACGCCATCTAGTAAACAATCCAAGCGCATCTTTTCATCATATTCAAGTACCGCCATGTAGTAAACAATCCAAGAGCTAAACTAGAGGTAGCCACGCCATCTAGTAAACAATCCAAGAACTAAACTAGAGGTGGCTACATACATACGTCGAGGATGGACAGACCCACGCCCTAAGGAGCTTCGCCCCTAAAATTAAAGGAAGCTCACACCAATTCATGGCATCTCACTTCTAGTACGCCAATGTGCTAAAGCATGTGGCCTCCAGCGTTCACGTAAAAAATCACAGCTCCTTGTCGTCAGCCCTCACACCAAATGAAGGAATACATTCAAATACTCCTTGATGGCCAGGCCATCACTCCAAGCAACAGCATCAAGATCCTGGGCCTACATCTCAAGGCTAACACCAAGAGTGACGTCTCCTTGCAGCGCCTCAAAAACAGCATTAATGATATCATACACATGATCAGGCGAATTGCCACGAAGAAGCGAGGCCTAAAGGAATTCAGTACCTTTCGATTAATTGAAGCTTTTTTCCTGTCGAGAGTCACTTGCGTAAACCCCCTGTCTTCTTCTCGACAAGGAAGACATAGAGATGCTTTATATGATGATTAGAAAGGCGGTCGAGCAGGCCATTGGTCTTCTCATGAGTGCATCCACACAGAGGCTGCTTAGCACGGGGCTCCACAACACGGTGGAAGAGCTGACAGAAAGCCATCTTTCTAACCAGAAGGTCCGACTCAGAACTGCGGTGGGTAACCGCATGCTTCACCAGATTGGCTTGGCAGCCCAGAATGTCACTCCGCTTGACGTACTCCCAGACTCTTGGCGACTAAAACTAAAGATGCCCCCTTTGCTTAGGAAATATGAACCTCTCACATGACGAGGGTCACCGAAAAGCACGGGCTCAAGCGCTAAACACCACCCTCGGTGGGGATCATGCAGTTTTGTACACAGACGCCTCCAAACATCGAGGGCAGCAATACGCCATCATCGTGGCTACCTCCAGAACCAACCTCCTTCTTTAAGTGTACCTCGATAGGACCCCAGAATGACAGCAGCAGAAGAGGCAGCCATCACCTTGGCTCTCACTCAAGCAGGGGTTCGGAGGGTAGTCACCGATTCCCAGCAAGCCCACTGGAATTACCAGTCGGGTTGGGTGTCCTGACCTGCACTGCACGTGCTAAAAAAACACTCCCCAAACGGTTCCATTCAGCTAATCTGGACACCCCCTCACGCTTCAATGGAGGGAAACAAATATGCCCACCCAATAAGCCTGCGCTCTTACCTCCCGTGCTATGGTGCTGCACGAGCACAGTCACCCGCTTGTCACGTTCAGGGAGATAACCAAGCATTATCGCCTTCTGAGACAGACCGTACCTTCGCCTTACCCTGACCTTTCGAGAGAACAACAAACTACCCTACGGCTCATATAATCCCGGCTCCTTCCCACAGCCTACGCGTCTTCACGTAATGCATACGAATAGCTACGACGCTGAATGTAAATTTTGCTCAGAAGTAGGAACACTCCGCCCCGTCATTGGGGTGTGCGACTTTAGCCCTGAGAACCCTCCTCTCTTTCCGTCAACTACCCAACAAGAGCAATGGGAGATGCTGCTGTCCAGGTCCTCTCTACCTACCCAGCTTCAGCGGGTGGACAGAACACAGGCCGCGTGGACTGCATATGGGCCCCACAGAAGAATGAATCACTCCCCAGATATGCACTCTGGGCCATTCAGAAATCTGAACAGAAGTATTTCTTCCTCCTGTTCCTCCTTCTCTGCAGCAAATCTCGTCGCCTCCGTCCGCGGTGCAGAGACGGAGAAGTCAGATCGTCTAACACCGGGTTGAAGCTTACTTTAATTTTATGAAAAAAGTTTCCACTCTTGTGCTACACCAATACAACTCAACAGCCTCACCAAAGAACAAGAGCGCCACCTCCGAGGCATTCAGACAAACACATTTCCCCACCCCACTAGAGCCCACATTCTGGCCCCCACCCTGTACTCCTCGCAATGCCGCTTCTGCGAGGCTCCGGGCACCCTCTACCATATAATTTGGGGCTGTGATAAGAACCCCCACCTACCCCCCCTGCCTTTCCCCTCCCCTGAGCACTGGGAGAGAGCACTGTCCAGCTCGGACCCTGACGACCAGCTTTGGCTGGTGCAGCGATCCCAAGAAGCCGGACGGACTCAAGGGGTCCTGGAATGAGGACTCTTCCCCAGGGCTGACAGCTTCAGATACACGTTTATTCCTCCTCCTCCTCCTCAACCAAACACCGTTCATGCATCAAGCATGGATCTACCCATAGCAAGAATATCTCTTTGAAGTAATAAATGGTATGGTTAGGTGCATTTCACTTCTCACTGGTTTTACTATTTGTAGAGCGATGTGAGTGAATTTAAGTGACGTCGCATGGGTAATCGTTATGGGTGCCATTTACAGCTCTGCTTTCCAACCACATTCACGGGGTGGATTGGCGCGATTTTTTTTACACAAAGAACAGTCCACTCCCCATGGCACAAACAGACCCTTCCCCAATATCCATGTTTTAACTGGCAACACTCCAGAATGCAGTTTAAAGAAAAATGTTTTAACACCAGGGGGAATGGCCATAGCTTTTACACGTTTCAAAACGTTCTGCCCGGGGCCCACTGGAAACATGGATCGGTATAGAGGAACCGGAAAACAAATTTCAGCAAGGTCTCTGTACAGCTTTTTTCTTTGACACAGAGCTCAAATACTCCATCGAGAATCGAGAAGCGTACACACAGAAATTGACTCGCTTGCAGAACTTCCTCTAAATACCCGTGTACACCTCCGCTGTAGCTTTGACATGATGTAATAATGAATTAGAGCAGTAGTCTACCTAACCTGACTTGAATGAAAGTGCGCAGGAAGGGGTCCTTTACCTCACGCAAGAAATAAAAACGATTCACCAGTTGTCTTAAAAAAAGATGCGAGAGTGATAGACCGCCTTCGCATACTCTTCGAAAAAGATTCGTCCTACTTGTCCTTTCCCAGGACGAGCCCCAAAGAAAATTCCCCCGCACTTCCCCGAGGGGGAGAGTGTGTAAGTGCGAATGCACGGTTGTTAATTTGTGGATTAAAGAGTCGAGGAGTAGAAAGAGTATGTACAGTATACGAGGCGCGCCAACGCTAGCAGTCACTGCGAGGAGAGAGGAGGAGGAGAGCAGCGCCCGCAGTTTAGGGCGAGGAGAGAGGGGAGAGGAGGAGCGCACCGCCGCGAGGCCGCAGCGGCTGTATGGTGTCCAGACACCATAGCGGCTGCCCGCGCGCCGGGCCGCGCTCACCGCCGGAGCGCCGTCGATGCGCGCGCCATCACGTGGCGCGCTGCGTTACTACACGCGCGCGCTGTTGCTATGCATTCTAACACCGTTTTTTTCATTTCACATTTTCTTCTTTTCTTTGCTATTTTAAACCAACAATCTACATCTTGAATATCATAATCATTAATTGTTCTAACTGCGTGAATTACGCATTTTTTGTGCAGATACAAGGCATTATACTTCTTGCATGACGTAGAGATTACGCTTGGGTACTCAAAAAAGAAAGCTGACGTAATAATAACGTATGTGAAAATTTTCCTACGCTGCCAAAATTGATTCGAATTGAAGCGCAGTACGTTCACAGAGAAAACCTATCGCGACGTCTTTAGAGCGCGCTAATTTGAGCACATACTTGTGCTGCTCCAGGAGCCCTACCGCTAGCTTCAGGGATAAATGCATATGGGTTTTAATCGGCGATGAAATAACGGAGGAAATGTACCTAGTGCTAGTTCTCACCGCAAAGTTTGAAAAATGCTTAGCAGCTAGGAGCGTGGACCGTACGCACTGTCTCTTGAACACAGCGCGGTGCATTTATTTTTCTTTCTATACAACCTCTGTCATCAAGTTTTCAGTAGCGCGTTTAAAGGCATTGTCGTGCCTGCGAAAATGAAACAACACAAATCTCTATGCGCGGCAAGACAAGATCGAGCCAGTATAAGAGTGTCAAAAGACACGCATAGCAAAATGTGTAGTCTTTTCAAATCCTTTTTCAACCAATCCTATCGCGTGTCCTCGTTTTATGAGGTGCGCATTCCGCCCGGCCTACATTTTTTTCAAAGTAGTGTATTTAAGGCAAACATTAATCCATCGCCGACAAATATTCATCGCTCTCCCGTCTGTCGACGCCGCGTTTCCCGAGAAAAGGTGACATTTTTTGAAATTTCGGACGAATAAATTTCCACCATATATCTGCTGCTTGAACTGTAACTTATCAACTTGCGGCTTTAAACTGTGCAACGCGGTTTACGTGCTGTGTGTGAGACGTTTTCAGACGAAGCTAACCCGTGGTTATTATCTTTTTGTTGTATATTATCTTTTTTTAACAATGTTGTTGAATATGGGGCATGTTTTTAGATTTGTTAGATTGAAAATGTATCGCCTATATCTAATTCAAAAATTATTTTAACTTCTGGGTGCTTCAGGATCGAGCGACAGACTGGATCGAGCGACAGACTGGCAGACATACATACATACGGGCAGACAATTTTCGCGCGGTTGAGTAGCCCAGGAATAACAACAACGTCTTTTAAAACTCGTGCGCTGGCTGTCTCTCAGTCGGCGCAAGCGCTCGCCTACGGGGACCACTCCGCTCCGTCCCGAAACCAGTCCCCGAACGCTAGCGCCACGAGGGAGTCAAGCGGCGGCAAACGTAAACACCGCCACTCACGCCCTCGCCCGTTAAAATCCGGGCGACGCGGCAGGCCGCACCTTGCGTGCGCTCTCATCCAGCGGCCGTGGCACACGCTCCCCTCCGCTCCGCGCCGTTGCAAGGGGCGAGGAGGCGCGCGATAACACCTGTGCTGCGGACGGACGGCGGTCGACGGAATTCAGGGTCGCTTATAAAGTGCATTCGCACTTAAAAAACAGCACAAACGCGGCGCAGCCGCTGAAAATTCGCGCGAGAACAGTGGATCACTTGCAAAACATACCAAAGTTTCGCAAACAAAAACATATTGCCCACGGTTGCGCGCGCAAACATCGACAGCGCACGCCCCTTCCCTTCCCACTTTTCCGCTTTATCACGCAGCACCGTCGTCTGGCTTCGCCAGTACGGGTCGCTATCTCGGTAGTTTTCCAGTGGAACGCCTAAGTATTTGGCCGGCATAACCTGCCAGTTCATACCTTCAAACACACTAGCGGTTACGTCCCAGTTGCCGTGCCAAATACCCGAGCACTTGCTCCAATTTACAGAGCTCCCAGTATACTCGCAGAATATTTTAAGCAACGCAACTGCAACACTGATGCTTTTTCTGTCACGACAAAATAAAGCAATGTCATCCGCGTATGCCAATACACGTACCTCACATGCTTGCAACTGGAAACCATGTATAATATTGCTGTTTATGATGCTAGCACAAAACGTCTCGATGTACAAACAAAACAGTAAAGGGGACAGCGGGCATCCTTGCCGAACTGAACGCGTGACATTTATCGGTCGGCTCACTGACCGATTTATTACCAGCCTTGTTGAACAATCTTTATACGCCAGTCTTAACGCCCTCATTATTACTTTCCCGAGGTTTACTTTTTCCAAAATAGTGTAGAGTAGCTCATGCGAGACCTCATCAAAGGCCTTTTCCAGGTCTATTTGTAGCATGGCTACAACGTCATTCATGCCATCACAACACTCGAGAATGCTCCGTGCTATGTGTATATTACTTGTGATAGACCTTCCCTTTATACCACATGTTTGGTGTTCACCCACCATGTTAGTTATCACACTCTGCAATCTCTTTGCTAAAACTTTCATTAAAATTTTATAATCAACATTCGTTAAAGATATTGGCCTATACGCAGTAACTTTTCTGAGCTCTTCACTTACGTCTGTTTTCGGTATGAGAACAGTGTGCGATTGTGAGAACGAGGGCGGCAGTCTTCCCTGAGTGTAGGCTTCTTTGTATAGGCCCCACAACAATGGAATTAAGTCATTGCGGAAGGCTTTGTAGAACGCCGTGCACAACCCGTCCGGGCCTGGAGACTTTCCCGGACTTAGTTCCTCGATTGCCTTCTTAACCTCCTCCACTATAATTGGTACTCATAAATTTTCTTTTGTCTCATCGTCTATCGCCGACAAGAATCTTAAAAAGTTGTCCTTAAACCGTTCCAAGTTCACAGGTTGGTAGGAAAACAAACCATCATAAAACTCACAAAAGGCTTCGCTAATTGCTTCTTGTTCACCCAGAACCTGCCCTTGGTACTCTATTTTCGCAATCGAGTTGCGGGTAGCCTATCTCTTTTTGGAGCTAAATGCTCTCTTTGTAGGGGCTTCCCCTAGCATGAACTTTTCCGCACGGGCTCGCACTTTCGCGTCATGATATTTTTCTTGTTCTAAAGCCTCGATCTGACGTTTCAAAATTTTAATGTCATCCTTGAACAGTCCAGGTGACTGGCACTCTAGTGCAGAAAGCGTCTCCAGGTTCCCTCTAAGCACGGATTCCCTTTTTTTTTATCATGCTTTGCAGCAGTCGACCTTTCTATTGCTGCCATCTTGATTTCTGCTTTGAAGTTCTCCCACTCAGAGGCCCAGTCACATGTGTGCTGTTGAAGGTTCGTAATCTTTTTTTTTAATTTCTTTTAAGAATTCTTCATCCTTCAACAACAAGCTATTCATTTTCCATAAGTCCCAGTTGAACTTATTTTTATCTTTGCTCTTGCCAATCGAGAACGACACTAGGCAATGGTCGCTGAACGACACGGGTGTAACACCATACTCAGAGCACTCCGGCACAAGTTCTAACTAAACATAAGCTTGGTCTAATCTTGCGTGGCTCGTTCCTTGCATGTGGGTGACCTGGATATGCGTATTGCATTTCAACGTATCCCCTACATCTTCCAAACCATACTCTGCCGTGATATCATTCAATGCAATCGTGCTTCCGTCGCGATAAGGAGTGCCACTTGATTTATCGCGAGCCGAGCACACACAATTAAAATCTCCCAATAACACAAGAGCCCGTTCTGTGTCAAGCCACGCCCGCAACTCTTCGAAAACCACTTTTCTTTCATCTGCTTTTGTCGGCGCGTACACACAAACAATACGCCATTCTTTTGAGGCTAAAATAAAATCACAAATAACAAAGCGCCAAGATAAACTGGACGTCACGTTTTGCAATACTGCGCCGCTGCTCAGACGTATTAAAATGAGACAACCAGCCGATAAACCGACGGCATGGCTGACACAGACTTCATAACTCGAACTGAACACTCCCACCATCTTTTCCGTGCTTTGATCGGTCTCTACTTTTGTCTCCTGGAAGGCTACGACGTCTAACTCCCTTTCGCGGATGAGTCTGTACAATTGACTCTGACGTTTGCCCTCAGAAAGACCGCGTACATTAAGGTTGGCACAACGCAAATAATGAGACGAACACCGCATGAATGGAAGATGAAGGCAAGTAGCACACTATTACACATACGCTTCAGGAACACTAGCCCCGCCCCCTTTTCTACCCCTCAAAAAAAGAAGCAGTGTTCTTCGTGCCGTAACGCTCATTGGAAGACCTCCCGCGCAAAAAACAGCAAACGTTTTGCTTACGGAGGCTTCCCCGCCGCTGGTCCTCTGTCGTAAGGCGTGATGTTGGGCTTTGGCTTGAAGCTTGGGCGCCTCAGCATAACCCCGCCCACAGTTTGCTTCACGTTACAGGAGTATCCGGATTCTTCGCGCTTGTCGTCCTCCTTACGCGGCCTCTTGGCGGTGGCTTCTGCGTTGTCTCCGTAGCCGTCGGCGGCGTCACGCACTTCACGAGTTAAGGCGGTGTTCGCCGAACCCGCCCAAACACACTCCTCACTTTTCACGTCGAGCACAGCTGCCACCAGCGCTGGGTCGTTTAGGGAGGTTGACCGCACCTCCGCGGGAGCCGCAGTTGCGTCCACCGCTTGCACCCCTGGCTCCACCAACGTGTCATCGGGTACGGCCGCACCACCTCCACCGGCCGCCGCCGCTTCCGCCTCCTCCTCGTCCATTCGGTTTTCGGACGGGTCCGCGTCTCCTGCAGGTCCGGTGACATGTGCGTACGTCCGCACGCACTGTGTCGCTTCGTGGCCGAAGCGACGGCAGACAGTGCAGCATGGCACCTTGCAGTCGCGCCTCATGTGCCCCGTCCCCGAGCAGCGGAGGCACTGCAGGGCCCTGCCTGGCACGACCACGAGCGCCTGGCCGCCCGCAACCCGGAGCTCGTGCGGCAGGTCGTCGATCCTTACGTCGCCGTTGAGCCTGAGGGTCACCGACCGCATCGTCGACCCTTTTTCGTTCATGCCCTTGACACGCCACCTCTCGCGTCCGATGTCGACGACACGTCCGTAGGGACGCAGTGCCGCTCGCACTTCGTCGTCCGGCACGCTGTAGAGAATCCAGTGCAGTTTCATCCGCAAATCCTGGTTCGCCGGATCGATGACGAGGCACCGGCGCTCCTTCACCTTCACATCGGTGGCCGCGAGCATGCGCTTTACGCCGCCTTCGTCCTTGAATGTCAGGGCCCAAACGTGGTTCATTTGATACGCCCCCAAGACAAGCACCTCGGGGAGCAGTTCCAAACAAGCTAAAGTGTCCCTGAAATCTTCGACGCGATAAGGCCTCGCTCGAACATCCACATGAAGAAAAATGGTGTTTAAAACACACCGACCTGTTGGCAGCATTGGCAAACTGACGGGGTAATCTCCGGATTCCTGGCCAAAAAACCTGTTTCCGCGGCCAGACAAGGCCGCATTCACCGCTCCTGAGGAGCCAAGCATCCTGCGTCCGCACACTAGCGCGGCCGGAAGCAGAATGGTTTATCTACGAGCCCACGCGGAGACTGGGAAGACAAGTGGTGCACTCACCAAGCACATCTACGGGTTTAACCCCTGCATTCTCGCTGAATGCCACGCGATAGCGAATAAAGGAAGCTCACACCAACTCATGGCATCTCACTTCTAATACGCCAATGTGCTTGTGGCTTCCAGTGTTCTCGTAAAAAATCTCAGCTCCTTGTCGTCCGGCCTCACGCCAGACGATACCTCAAGGAACACATTCAAATACCCCTTGATGGCCAGGCCATTGCTCCAAGCCCCAGCATCGAGATCCTGGGTCTACATCTTCAGGCCAACACCAAGAGGGACGTATCCTTACAGCGCCTCAAACACAGCATCAATAAATCATACAAATGATCAGGCGAGTTGCCACCAAGAAGCGAGGCCTCAAGCAATCTGATACCTTTCGATTAGTTCAAGCTCTTGTGCTCTCGAGAATCACTTACGTCAACCCCCTGTCTTCTTCTCGGCAAGGAGGACCAAAAGATGCTATATATATGACTAGAAAGGCGGTTGAGCAGGCCATTGGTCTTAACATGAGAGTGTCCACATCGAGGCTACTTAGCACGGGGCTCTCCAACACGATGGAACAGCTGATAGAAGGCCATCTTTCTATCCAGAAGCTCCGGATAAGCAGAACTACGGCGGTCGCCGCATCTTTCCCCAGATTGGCTGGGCAGCACAGAATGTCACCCCACTTGATGTACTTCTGGACTTTTAGCGACAAGAAATAATGATGCTCCCTTGAAATATGAATCCCTCAGACGACGAGGGTCGCCGACAAGCTCGGGCTCAAGCGCTCAACACCACCCTCGGTGCAGATAATGCAGTTATCTACAAAGACGCATCCCAACATCGATGACAGCAGTACGCCATCATCGTGGCTACCTCCAGGACCAACCTCCTTGCTTATGCCTCACTCAAGACCGAAGACATGATGGCAGCAGAAGAGGCAGCCCTCGCCATCGGCAGGGGTTCGTAAGGTAGACACCAATTCCCAACAAGCCTACCGGAATTACCTGTCGGGTTTGGGGTCCCGACCTGCACTGCAAGTGCTAAACAACCACTCCCCAAATGGTTCCATTCAGCTCACCTGGAGACCCGCTCATGCTTCCATGGAGGGCAACGAATACGCCCACCAAGCCTGCACTTTCACCCCCGTGCTATGGAGCCGCACGAGGACAGTCACCCGCTTGTCTTGTTCAGGACGTAACCCCGCATTATTACATTCTGAGACAGACCCTTCCTTTGCCTTACCCTGACCTTTCCATAGACCAACCAAGAACCCTACGGCTTATACAATCCGCCTCCTTCCCACACCCGACGCGTCTTAACTTAATGCAGCGGAATCGCTACGATGCTGAATGTAAATTGTGCGTGGCATACGCTTGAAACTAGCTGATTTTCGCCAGCTTGTGCGGACATATCGATTTCCGTTGATTATTGTATCTGAATCTCGAGTTGAAGAACATTTTAAGTTAAAGAATTATCAATTGATTCATTCGCAGCGCTTAAACGGCCCAAGTCGACTTTTTACTGCCGCTCGTCATGATGTGCCAGTAGCAAGCGTTGCTGTGCCTGCTCATGAATCCGAAGAATATGTCTGTGCGAAAACCAGAATTGGTACCCAGTGCTTCACTTTAATTGCTGCTTACATGGAGCCAAGCAACCACTTTGACGCCTCGCGGCTAGAAAATATTATTACTGGCACGTCCCCGCCTTATCTAATTTGCGGTTACTTTAATGCGCACAATGAGATCTGGGGCAGCGCACATGCAAATTCGCGGGGAGCGCGGCCAGCCGAGCTGCTGATCAAGTACTCTGTTCAGCCTCTTAACGACGGAAGCATCATTTACATGAAAAACGAGAAAGTGAGCAGCTGCATTGACGTCTCTTTTATTTCAAGCAGCTGGGCGGCAAAATTCTTCTGGTGCACAGACCTGGAAACAAGGAGAAGCAACCAATACCCAGTTTTGCTTTCTTACCTTGACAAAGATGCGATCCGAGAAGGAGCGAAGGTCAAGTGCACTAACTGGGAGGCCTATGAAGAGAGCGTGGGTCATAGCATTACAGCATCAACTAGCGATGACGACATGATTCCTATAATTGCTCGCTGCCTGCGGGAATCATCGCGTGTTATGAAAAGGCCTACAAATGTCAGAAATGATGAGGAGTATGAGAGGCTATGAGCCATTCGCAGGCGTGCAGAGCGCAAGGCTCGACGTAGCAAAACTTTGGAAGACATGCAGCAGGCACGTAGGGCGCAGAGACACGTGAGGCGCCATTTAGAGAAGTTAAACCGGCCGCGATGGCAAGCGTTTTGCGCGAAATTGGATGTTCGCAAGCCTTTGTCGCACATCTGGCGTGTAGTAAAGGGCATGCGGAACAACATCTCGCAACTCGCCCATTCAGCGCGCTGTCATTGCATGAGAATATTTCTCAGAGAAAAGCCGCTGAAGAATATTGCAAGCTGCTGTCCACCACCACATCCGCAAGGACGCGTCCACAGTTTCATTATTTCCGTCCCCATCCAGCTGCTGTGCCTGCGTTAGATCACCCGTTCTCGATACAAGAACTTAATGCGGCTGTTTCGGATGTCATAAAACGCTCTTCTCCTGGTTACGATGAAATTACTTATAAGGCTATTTCGCATTTATCACACCACTCTCGCTTGCGTCTCTTGGAGAACTATAACGCTACGTGGCTGCATGGAATCGTTCCTCCTGATTGGAAGCTAGCGAAGATTACTTCGTTCTGAAGCCTGGAAAGCCACCGACACGTTATGACTCTTTTCGAACGATTGCCCTACTCAGTTGCATTGGAAAATTAATGGAAAAAATTATATTCAAAAGGATGAATTGGTATGTCGAAACCAGGAAACTTTACCCCCCTGAAATGAACGGCTTTCGACAGAATCGATCGGCCATTGACAACATCATTGCACTCGTATCATCTTTAGAAGAAGAACTAAATTCTGGCCATATCCCAACTGCAGTGTTTTTAGACATCAAGTCAGCATTTGACTCGGTTTACCATGATGCTATCCTAGCATCTGTTATTGCACTCGGCTTAGGAGGGAGGCTATTAGCATGGATTGCGAACTATCTCGATGGACGGAAACTTTTCATGTGCACAGAAGAAGGCCCCACACCATGCTACGACGTAAATAGAGGCGTCCCTCAAGGAGCAGTCTTAAGCCCGCTGCTGTTTAATCTTACGCTTATTCACCTTAAACGCGTTCTTCCCCGGGGTGTCAAAGTCACACTCTACGCGGATGATATCTGTGTTTGGAGTGCTTCAAGATTGCGTCGGATCACACAGCAGAAGCTGCAGAAGGCTCTTTCAAGAATAGCAGCATACCTATCGCCAAGAGGACTCCATATTTCCTCCGGAAAAAGTGTCGTGATGGCGTTCACCCGCAAGAGAATGGATCGATACCCTCTAATCCTCAGTGGCCGGCCTCTGCATTACGTACGCACCCAAAGATACCTTGGCATTGTCATAGACAGAAACCTCTCCTGGTCCCCAGAAGTAAAAAGATTACGCACGCGAATTTTAGCAGCATTCCAAATTATTGGATATCTTTGTGGCACTCGCTGGGGCAGTGATTGTTGCTCTTCGGTGCTCCTCTTCAAGGCATATGTTGATGGTATCTTGCGCTATAGCCTTCCCGTCCTGCAGACACTGTCCCCGACAAGCAGAAAACAGCTGGAAGCGGCAAGGAACAACTGTCTGAGGAAGTGCCTTGGCCTCCCTGCAGGCTCGTCATGTTGTGGGACCCTTGCAGAAGCTGGCTGCCTGCCCATGGATGTGTTACGGCTTCAAGAGACGCTACGAAATTACTTGAGGTACAGACTGCATGCCACAACCCATTTCCTGGCTCGCAGTGCGGATCAAGACGCTTCCAGCTTTGGACGAACAATAAGGGCAATTGATGCTTCTGTGCCAAATCAAGCCCCACAGACCATGCCACTGGGTTTTCCGCCATGGACTTTGTCACCTGTTACCATAAAACGTTCTATACCTGGAATTGATTAAAAAAAGCGCATATCCCAAACTGTCCTACTTCAAGTTACACTTGTCCATATTCAAAAATTTTACTCTGCAACGACCCATATTTTTACAGATGGATCGGCAACATCTGAGCGCAGTTGTTCAGGAGTTTTTATACCGTCAGCTAACAAATCACTGTCATGCCGGCTTGAGCGAGCGACTTCGTCCACGCTAGCTGAACTTTATGAAATTAAAGAAGCCATCCGGTACATACTTCCTCAGCCACCGACACACTGGACCATATTCACAGACTCGAAAGCCGCCCTACAAAGCCTCCGATGTGCTAGCTGCTTCAGCATCCATGACCACATCCAGCGCGAAGTAAAATACCTGCACCATCTCGCTTACGCTGCTGGCCATCGCGTAACCCTTCAGTGGCTCCCTGGACACTGTGGTGTCCTAGGAAATCAGACAGCAGATGAGGCTGCACGCAGGGGCCTAGAAATGAAAAACAAAAGAAAGATTTTCTTTACAAAAAATGATGCCTCAACTATGACGAAGGCCCTAGCTCAAGCAGAAAGAAACCGCTTATGGACCCTTCCGGAACATCATCATGATTTTCTGTACTCAATTGACCCACAGATAAGACTGAGGCTGCCAGAACGACTACCTCGCCGGCGGGAAACACTGTTTCATAGACTGCGACTTAATGTGGCGTTCACTAATGCCTACTTACATCGCATAGGCCAAAGTACAAGCCCACATTGCGACAACTGTGGCGCCCCCGAAACCGTCGAGCATGTTCTGCTAGAGTGCTCCGCCCACACTGACGCAAGGAGTCGGTTAGAGCAAAGGATCACATGTCTTCACCCTGGACCAATTACGCTGAGCCTGCTACTTGGACCATGGCATTCTCCGTCATCTCAACGGAAAGTCCAGGATGCGTTATTTGGGTATCTTGAAGATATTGGCGTCACCGAGACTTTATAGCGCCCCTTAAGGGGTCAGTCTATGCTACGCCGCATGTCCCTTTATGTGACCCTCTCTTTTTTTTCCCTCTCTCACCTACTATTTTTCTTTTTACTACTCATCTGTCTTTTCCCCGTTCCCCTTCCTGCAGAGTAGCATGTCGACGTACGCATGTTGGCAAACCTCTCTGCCTTTCCACCTTTAATAAAGAGCTTCTCTCTCTCTCTCTCTGTGCTCAGAAGTAGGAACACTCTGCCACATAATCGGGGTGTGTGGCTTTAGCCCTGATCACCCTCCTCTCTTAACGTCAACGGAGAAGTGAGATCGCCTGACACCGGGTTTGAGCTTTAATGTTATAAAAAAAGTTTTCACTCATGTGCTACACCAATACAACTCAACCAACCCCCGTTCATGCATCATGCATTAATTTAACCTTAGCAAGCATATTTCTTTGAAATATTAGAGGGAGTGGTTAATGCATTTAACTTCTCTCTGGTTTCACTATTTGTAGAGTGACGTGAGTGAATTTAAGTGATGCCGCATGGGTAATCGTTGTGGGTGCCGTTTACAGCTTTGCTTTCCAACGAGATTCACAGAGTGTATTGGCGCTAATTTTTTTAACGTACTTATTTATTTATTTCAATCGCTTTTAGTAACATAGTTGAGCTAGTCTCTGTTTCAATGCAAGCTTTTTTACGTTATCACCACCACGCCCCGCCATTGTCTGCTGCGATGTTACAAGTTTATGGCGTGATCATAGAAAAAGACGGCCGCGACCATCGCTTGTATGACACATAAAAGCAGCGAAGCGCTAAGCGTGATCGCTGAGCGTGCCGATGACGCCGATTCACTCATTCGTCAAGGTCGACTCCAATCAGCGCAGTAATGCATAAAACAATCACTTTTCTTTGTTATTTTTCTCTTGAGTTCGACCGATCATGTGACCCATCAGCTTACTAGGATTAGTGTGGACAGATGTCATGCAGTGGGTTTTCTTTTTCATGGAGAGATTTGATTGATTGTAGGGTTTAACGCGCCGACGCAGCGCAGGCGATCAGGCGCGCCGTAGTGGAGGGCTCCGGATGAATTTTGACCACCTGGGAATCTTTAACGTGCGCCTAAATCTCGTACACACGGGCGTTTTTGCTTTCGCCTCCAGCAGAAAAATGGCCACCGCGGCCGGGAATTGAGCCCGCGACCTCGTGCTCAGCAGCGCAACCCTTTAGCCACTGAGCCACCGCGGCGGGTCCTTTAACGGAGAGGATTTTTTGCCCTCTTATGCTGCTCTCACGACAAACAAACCTTTTTTTTTTATTTTATTGCCACACATAAACGCAAACACAAACTTCATGAGGTTTCCACGGCGCCGAAGGTCGGTGGAATTTTTTCCCCTATTTTACGGTGACAGCAACCGCCATTTTCAAGCTGTTCCGTACCCTTACGTCGCTTTTACAGGATGAAGTTGCCAATGTGTGACGTAATCGTTCCCAAGAGCTGTTTAAATTACGTCACGCCTTCTCAGCAAATCACAGACAGTGCGTGACATACAAGCCGTATTGTTGTTGAATAGCAAAGACAGGCGTACGTTGTCATGTCCGCTGCGTTTAGTTTAGGTTTTCATTGCTGGCACAGAATTATGCGCTTTCAGTAAAGAGAAATAAGGCAAACTTTAGAACTGGTGCCCGTAAACGTTATGAAATGTCAAAATGACCAAAGCACACACAACGGCTTGGTCAACCGGAAGCACGTGACCAAAATTGAAAGCCAATCAGAAAATACTTCCTGAAACTCGCAGTTCACTGTGAATTTGTGCAGTCGAGAATAAGGCCCAAGCACGGGAGTATCGAAAAGGAGTTTGTAAACTCCTATGAATAGAACCTATATGCTGGATTTATTCGAGTTTGTCTCTGCAGATAATCAATGCCTTCCTTCATTTCTGAGAGACTAGGGATAATCTCTCTCTCTCTCCCCCCCCCCCCCGGTTTTAGTTGTGACCTATAATATTGGTGCCGGCAGGTTCAATGGGCAAGGCATGACACTTTTCAGCCCTAGTTTTGCCAGCCGATTCCCAGCCGCGGCGGCCGTTTTCACAATGAAAGCAGAAAACTGAAACGCCCATGCGTCGAGGTTTCGGCGCACAGTAAAAACCCCACGTGGTCGAAACCGTTCCCGGGCCTTCCCCTACAGCGCTCCTCTTGGCCGCCCCGGCGTAGCTTCGTCACGTGAATTACCGCGAATTTATATATTTTTACCATCGTGTAAAAAGACCTTTTAGTATGATGGCGTCACTTGCGAGCATGGCTGGCAACTGCGGCTTTCGAGTATGCTACCACAGACTGGGTATTGAAAAAACTTCACTGCGCACGCGCGGCACCTACTGAAGAAGCGAGTCCTTTCTTTTGCCTCGGCGATACTATCGTTGTCCTTTTCACATATCAGTTGGCGCTGCGCGTAGTCCAGATGCAGACGAGGTTTCGCACCTGCCTGTCTCAGTCGTAGCTTCCGGTTGGCAGCGATGACGTATTTCGGCAGACGCTTGATGAGCACGGCTGGTAGCGGACGGCTAGGAGCCACGGGGAAACCCCAAAATGCATAAAGTTTCCAAGTAACTATACTAGAGAGGAAACTGCGCCTGAGAATTCATGTCGGCGCCGGGGGGGGGGGGGGGGGGCGGGTATGGGAAGATCTGTGCTGCTGGCTGGGGCTTGGCATGGCATCTGGATTCTAAAGGGTTTTTTGGGGGGTTTTCTTTCTTCCCTATGCATTGATATGCCAAGACAACCGTTCCGACACACCCTGATTAAAATGAATACGCTTGACTTCCTTTTTCCCTAGCAAAACATGCGTGATTTTGCTACATATATAACAAAACACCCTTCTTGGCGCTTTTGTGGCACTTCGTTTAAATTTACGGGCACTAAAACGTTCCAATCCAATCTACCGATGCAAATAAGGCGAGCGTTGGGTGTAATGGTGGCCCATGACGACACAGACGGCCTTGATATGAGCCCCATAGACGCTGGCGCCAGATTCCTCTGTAATGTATATTTTACGAAACTATAGAAAAATGATCTTAATAACGATATCACCTTAAGTGTAAATCTAGTAAACATTCCGACAAAACTTTTCGCGAAAGAAAAAAAAAGTAACGTTGACGAAAACGCAAGTGCGAACGCGTGATGATGGATATAATCCAATCACACGGCGAGAAGATTTCGCGTGATTTTGCGCCACCGCTGCAGTTGTGGCAGCGGCCGCATGCACTGCATGGTATACGTTCTCATTTGAGTTTCTATAAATTAAATGCCGCTTTATCGACCCCATGAAAAATGAAATGCGTTAATTTAAGCACGACGATGAATTGCAAAGACAAAACAGAAGTTTGGCAAATTCACTCTATTGTCCCTTTAACATCGGCGGAGCTATAAATCAACACGGTTTCTATGACCCACCATACACCTTTGTGCGACACAGACAGCGTAGAGGTAGAAGCTATCGTTGCGGCTATGGCGCACGCTACTCAAACACGTACCGCCAATTTCATTACGCGCGAAGCTGGCGCGTGTTGTGCAAGGGGAACTCCGGGCGCCCCTAGAGCGGCAACGATCACAACCGACCAAGAGGGCTTGAAATGGTGGTGGACGCGAGGGGAGCGGTACTGTTTAGGACCTTCTACAGTTGCTCGCGGTCATTGTATGTTTGAAGCCCGTTCTGCGAACTGGTTTGCAGTGAACGGACGTTAGGGCATTGAGCATAAAAACGTAGCCCCAGTGGGCACTAGGAAGTGCTCGAGATTGGGTGTACTGCCGGAGTCGCCTTTCCTGGAACCCTGATTTCAATATTACTCCGCTCCCACCATTTCGTAATGAATTAACCCATTTTAAGTTTGCCTTTGGCTCCGATCCGGTCAGAGTCGACTTTCACTCGACATCTGAGTACTGGGGCAAGGTTCTCGCTGGTCTTGTTTTGTCTTGCCCACTTGCTTGTCTGTGCTGGCGACGTGGAAACAAACCCCGGGCCGGATAAATTAGATCAGGTGTTGACACTTGTTAAGGAATCGATAACATCAAACCACAAATTTCAGGAGGAGGTATCTGGCAGATTGAAAGACCTCCAGCTCAGTGTGACGGATATCAAAAGACGCCTGTCTGAGCTCGAGCAATCTGATTCTGTCAGGGACCTCCGTGTAGACGTCAGTAGTGTCAGCTCCCTTCTAAAGGAATCATGCGATCAGCTTAGGAACATTGATTCAAGGCAAACTCAGCGATCGAGCCTTGTTGTGGACGACCTAGACAACCGCATACGGCGCAATAACCTCATATTTAAGGGCCTTCCTGAGACCAGCCCGGAAACGTGGGCAGACACTGAGGAAACAATTACCAAGTTTGTTAGCGAAAACTTAGACATAGACGTCGGTGAGATCGAGCGGGCACACAGAATAGGTGAATGGAAAGAAGGAACTGTCCGCCCTGTAGTTGTAAAATTTCTCAACTTTAAAGACAAACATAACATCCTAAAGAATGCATCGAAGCTGAAAGGTGTATTGGCGCCACGGGTATGGATCGAGGAAGACTTTTCTCCAAGAATGCAATTAATCAGAAAACAGCTCAGAGACTTTGCCCACGCAATGAAGCAACCAGGTGAAAAATACAAGGTAATTTCTGATAAACTTCTCCTGAATGGCCGACTTTACCACCTCGACCCGGTAACTAATGGTGTCGTGCCCTTGCCGAGGCGCGGAACCCCTGCTACGGAACAGGGTGAGACACTTTTAGAGGAGTCAAGCGCCACGGCTGCTAAAGAAAAGTGACTGAAAAATCGTTCGTCCTCAAAGCTGTCAATCCTCCTGGCAAATTTTCGCAGCCTATTTAATAAACAGGACCTCCTATGCTCGTTCACTGAATCATGTTCGGCGGATATTGTGCTTGGAACTGAAACGTGGCTTTCCTCTGATGTTAGTGATTGCGAGTTGTCATTGGCTAAACACTTTTCTGTATTTAGGAAAGATAGAACAGTGTCTCGTGGTGGTGGTGTTATTGTGGCCGTTAAAAAGAATTTGCAAGCCCATTTAGTCGATACAATTTCATGTATAGAGATCCTATGGGTGATAGTACGCGTATCTGCCTCTGTGCGTTGTGCTGTCGGGGTCTGCTACCGTCCGCCAGATTCTTCCCCCGAATTTATTGAGCACTTAAACGAATCGCTGTGCTTTATACAAAACAAGTACCCAAAATACCCAATAATTCTTGCTGGAGACTTCAATTACCCAGGGATTGATTGGCGGTCAGGCATACCACATGGCAGCACAAAAAGGCATGAATGTCAAGAATTTCTGGATGTGTTGTCTGCCTTTAGTTTGAGTCAAATGGTCAGATTGCCTACACGTGTCGACAGAATTTTAGATCTTGTGCTGACCACAGAACCAAGCAATATGCTCGTACATGTTTTAGATAACATCAGCGATCACAACGTAGTGCATTGTGAGGTAACACTAGAAAGCTCCAAAACCGAGAATAAAACGAAAACAATTTTTGACTACAGCCGCGCGAACCGCGCCATGATAGAAACCGAATTGTTATCATTTTCCGCGCAGTTCTTCACTTCCTTTGCTCTCAGAAATGTAAATGAAAACTGGCAAATTGTTTGCGATAAGCTTCTGGAACTGAAAGAAAAATACGTTCCAAGAATCAGTATCACGTCATCGACGCAAAGCGCGTGGTTTACGACCGGCGTTAAACGCTGCATCAATAAGAAAAAGCGACTTTATTCCAAGGCCAGACGATCTGATTCAGTGGATGACTGGAAGCGCTACAAAGAACACTCTAAACTGTGCAAAGCAGAAATCGAGGCAGCCAAGGAAAAATTTTTCAACAACGATATAACAAACCTACTGCAGACCAACACGAGAAAATTTTGGAAAGTGATAAATCCAAAGTACTCATCATCATCGTCCATATCATTGTCTAAAAATGGTACAGACCTTTCCTCATCAGAGGCTGCAGAGGAATTCAATTCTGTTTTTTGTTCTGTGTTTACAAATGAAAGCCCATTACCAGCCACTCTTACTTTACAGTCATTAGATTCAGCAATGGATGACTTGCTTATCACTCAGGAGGGTATTGCTGCAGCCATTGATAGACTCCCGACCAACTCTGCACCAGGCCCCGATGAAATATGCACCAAACTACTAAAAATGACTAAAGCGGTCATATCCCCGATCTTAGCTGCTTTATTTCAGCAATCGATAGACACAGGATGCGTACCGTTTGCTTGGAGAATTGCCCGTGTTATCCCCATCTTTAAGTCAGGCGACCCATCTGTGCCTCTTAACTACAGACCGATTTCCTTAACCAGCATAGTTTGCAAACTTCTAGAACACATACTATCATCTGCCGTAATGAGCTACCTAACAAAACAGAGCTTCTTTTTTTCTAATCAACATGGTTTTTTGAGAGGCCGTTCTTGTGAAACTCAGTTATTCGAATTAATTACTGATCTCCATAATGCAGTACATTCGTCCTCACAAATAGATGCCATATTCATAGATTTCGCCAAGGCCTTCGACAAAGTCCCTCACATCCGTCTAATGGAAAAACTTTCTGCTCTTAATATCAACCCTAAGATTAACAGGTGGATTAAGAACTTCCTAACCCATCGGTTTCAGTCAGTAACCATTAATGATAATTCCTCCTCTTTATCTCAAGTAACTTCCGGTGTTCCACAGGGCTCAGTCTTGGGTCCTATCTTATTTTTAATATATATCAATGACATTAACACTAATATCTCTTCTACTATCCGATTATTTGCGGATGACTGCGTCATTTATAAGCAAATTAAAAACCCCCAAGATTTCTTATCCTTGCAAGCAGACCTTAATCAACTGACGAAATGGTGTAGGGATTGGCAGATGGAAGTAAATGTGCCCAAAACTAACGCCATAACATTTACCAAAACTAGCGCGTCTGAGCCCCGTCACTATTTTCTCAATAGTATGCCTGTACAAACCGTAACCATGGTAAAATACTTGGGGGTCCACATAATGTCTGATCTAACCTGGAATCACCATATCGATACAATAACCAGCAAAGCTTCTAAATCACTCGGATTCATTAGGCGCAATCTGCATTCAGCTAACACATCCACAAAGCTTCTGGCCTACCAAACACTTGTTCGATCAAAGATTGAATATGCAGCGCTAATCTGGAACCCCCCTCAGTCGTATCTCGTAAATAAACTTGAGGCACTCCAAAATAAAGCTGCCCGATTCATTCTCAGGAACTACTCACGAACATCAAGTATAACAGAAATGAAACAATCCCTGAACTTACCACCTCTACAACAACGCCGGCTTTATAGTCTTTTATCGGTTTTCCATAGGCTATACCACAGCCAGTCTTCTTTCGCTGCCTCGCACATAAGACCCGCTGGTCGCGTTTTTTCCCGTTTGGATCATGCATTCAAAGTTCAACCAATATTCGCGCGTACCAACCTATTTTTCTTTTCGCCACTCTTACTTGCTATTCGTCACTGGAATCAGCTCCCAGGTAACATCGTCACACTCAGTAATCACGACTCATTTATCAAAGAGTTGCAGTTATTCCTCAATGTATAAATCATTTTCCAGTGTTTGTGTCATTTTTGAACCTCTTAGATTGGTTCAATGTTCGATGTTTGTGTTATTTTGAACCTGGGTCATTTTTTAACCCTCGCATTTTAGGGATTGGATAACTCTTGTGCGCCTTTTGTGTACCCTTTTTTTGAAACTATGCATTTCGTCATGAATGTATTTGCATTCGCATTTTTTTGGGTGTTGCTGTTTTTAATGTTGCAATGTGTTCCTTTTTTCATTGCGACCCCTATGTAACGCCCGTAAGGGCCTTTAGGGTAAATGAATAAATAAACGCACCACTCACGTTACCACGACGTCTTCGAAGGGCCTGGTCTACATGACTCAGTTCGATCGAGTTCCCCTCTGAGTCCTGCTTCAGTACCAGTATTGGCAACAGCCGACGACGCCTTTATTGCGTCCTCTTGCACTCGCTTCGTGAACAGCAGGTAGACAAATATATTAATAGCAGGTGATCCACATGTTTTGTTGTTATTTTACATCACGTGCGTGTCCCCTTTCCAATGACAGCTCCCACCGATGAAACACGTTCTGCTCCAAGAACCGCGAGCAGCAGCAGGATAAGCACGCTCTTTTGGAAATTCAGAGACGTCACTGTCGGTCGCCCACAGAGAACAGGCGCAAACAGCAGCTTCGCATCACGATGCAGCAAGTATGGAGGCGGAAATGCAATGCTCGCAGTTTCTTTTTTCGGCCCGTTACCTCACCTCCTTGGCCACGAGGATTGCCGCTCAACATGCATGCCTCGAGGTATCGTCGCCGTATCCGCTATGCCCGATCGTAAACGGAGCCCCGCCGCTAAAGACCCGCTTGAAAGACGCCTTTTCAACAGCAACAGCCGTGCGTCGCTGAGTCGGCCATTACAACACGCGATACACGCGTTGTGTTGTGGTCGTCCACGTGTTCCATTCTAAACATACACTCGGCATCGTAACGGTGCTTTGCGGGCCTTCCGCGCGAACGACTAAGGGCTATTCAAAACCTCGCAACGGAAAAAGAAGACCTCCAACGAAGTTCGCCGTCCTGTTTTGCGAGAGAGCAGCACTCGGCTGCCAGCCTAATGGCGGTCCCTCGCCTCGCCACGAGCGCCTTTACGACCGCCTGGTGCACGCCACCCACGGCTCTTGTTTTTGCCAGCCGAGCGGCGGCGGTGGGTCTTTCGCGACACGCGAGCCACGCCGCCAGCACTGAGCCCGCTGGACGCCGGCTGTCGACGGGCAGTGGACGGCTCTTTGATCTGGCCACCCCTGCCGCAGGACGTATACGTTTCGTGTGCGGCGCACCGATTGCCCCATTACGCTGCATGCACACTTCCGCACAAGACGTTTACATGGCTTTACAAGGGAAAATCAGTGATGCATGCTGAAGGTTCTCTTGGCCAACACCAGCTGCATTTTTGCCTTCTAAGGTCGCTCATTTCGTCTTTTGCCTCGTTCCGCCAAGGCACCATATATGGTGTTCCTGTAGTTAATAGAATATCCTCACTTGAAATTAGAATAAATGTTTATTTTAAGTCAACACCAACCGAGTACACTGTAATTGCATGTTTGAAAGGTATATAGCAGTGAGAGCCTCTGAAGCATTACATTACAGCGGCTTGTGCGTCCGGGATGTGGGGTCCAGTCATGCCGCGCGATAAAAAATTGTGCTAAGTACACATGATGTAAAAACTGCGCGGTAGGATGAAATACACGAGGAAAGAAACCAGACAGGATGACCGCTGGCTATCAACTGAAATTTATTTGAACGAAAAGGCATATATACATACAAACGTTGAAAAACACACACCGTACACTGGCATTGTCGGCTACGCAGCGTTGCGTAATCCCTTGGAATATCGCATGCCCACGGCGCACTCGGATGAGTCCGTCGGAGACTGGAAGCAATACACGTGATGCAGCAGTCGGCGTGGTTCGGCGATGAGTCGCTTCTTCGTCTCGTGGTCGCTCCCGCTTGGTTAAACGAGTGCAATTCAGAGGCAATGATGAGCCTGCGTGTCCTTTGGAGCCAACAGGGCCTTCAAAATATTCGTTGTTTTGAAGCATTTGTGTTTTATGAGTGAATCAAATGCTAGTTTGTCGTGGAGAACTATGCCTAAAAACGTTTGTTGGTTTTCGACAGGGATTCAAACCATTACGAGCAGTGTTAGGGTCCATCCGTATCTCAAGCCTTCGTAAAATTCAAGACAAGTATTTCTTTGTGGACTAAGTTTGAAGTCGTTCTTATCAGCCCAGCCAGCGAGTTTGTTAATCCGTGCCTGAGCTGACATTCGGAAACGAATAGATTTCAAGATTTGAAAGACATCTGCACGCGGTCCACAGACCTAGAATATGAGATTGAATGGTGTCAGTCCCTTACCAAGCTAGTTAATTTTTTCAATAAACAGTGTGCAGCTCAGACCTCCCCATACGACACGCCATTTTTGTGCTTTAACTGTAGAGAGTGGTGAACCTACTCTCAGGAACAAAGTTCTTTGGACATGTAGCTTGTGAGTGTGTTTAACATGTTGCCCGATAAACCGACTAATTTCACATCGCTTACGATGCCGTAGCAGCAAGTAGTGTCGTAAGCCTTCTCAATGCAAATAAACGCCGTTACGAAAGAGTGTCTATGGACGAAAGCATCTTTGATGTGTGATTAGAGGGCTACAAGTTGATAGTTTGTGAATCGCCCCACCCTGAAGCCAGCAGCACTCGAGAAGACCATTGTACTCTAAAAAGTTGCAGATAACATCTATACTCAGGTCTTGAGATGTACGATGCCATAGCGTTACGAGTCGGGTGATTTCATTTAAGATCGAACAGAGGGTGGCTGGTCGACATTTTGAATTTGCTTAAAGGAGCCATGAAGAGAAAATACAACTTCGTTTAATTTGAAAGAACTAGGATTCAGTATCTCACTCAGCTCCATTACAGCCACAAAAGATGTTTTTTAACGAAAAAAAAAGCAAGAAGTATTTAAAAACTTTCAAATTTTGCGCCACAGTGACGTGTTATGAGCAAGAATGACGTCATACGGGCCAACAATAAAACATAATTTTCAGTGCGTTAACTGCACGCTAGCATTCAAGTGATGCGGTCAAATCGAACTAGAGGCCCCATTACAGACGTCCAGTCATGTTTCGTCGCGACAGGTCAGTTAGGCGGCCGCCAATCGCACAAACAAGGTTCCGTGACGTCATTGAAAAGTTGCGGGAAATTGGCTAGGGGGTCGCGACTGCTTCACATGTTTTCTTTAATATCTCCGTTATTTGTTCGAAGATTGCGATGATATTGGTATCATTGTTATCGGGACTAAGCAGTCTTTCTAATAAACCCAACTTGTATTTTGTCTTCATGGCTCCTTTAAGCATTTTAAATCCTTCCCTGATCATTTTAATGTAGAGGTTCACGAATATTTTCCCCACGAAAAATTTTGTCTAACTGTAAAATAGTTTGGAACACGACATGGTGGATCTCCGCCGATACCTGCCCGTGCTCCTCAGCCAACTTTAGGGACGTCTATCTACGAAAATATTTATGAGGGGAATTCGTAAACTTTATGCTCTATTTACACCCGCTGTACATTTCTGCCAAAAATTTGTTGGTGACAAGGATGTAAAATTTTTCCCCATAAAATGTCAAATTCAGTTCAGATCCAAATTTTGTGCTAACTTCGAGCTTAAATATTACAAAAAGTACTTAACTTAAAATCTTCAAATTTTACTCACGTGTGCTGCCAACATTTGTAAACAAACATACCGGATATTATAATTGCGTTCACTTTACGGTTATATCCAGCGTGAACGCACGTCTGAAGAGAAAAAACTGAAAAGCGCAAAGTTGGGAGTTTAATATAAAAATTAAAAAATCGCTCCAGTCCACCCCGTGAATGTGGTTGGAACGCAAAGCTATGTAAACGGCACCCTTATATAACGATTACCCATGCGACGTCACTTAAATTCACTCACATCGCTCTACAAATAGTAAAACCAGAGAGAAGTGAAATGCACTTAACCACACTATTTATTACTTCAGAGATATTCTTGGCAAGGTTAAATCGGTTAAATTATTGCATGATGCATGAGCGCTGTTTGGTTGAGTTGCATTGGTGTAGCACATGAGTGGAAACTTTTTTTATAAAATTAAAGTAAGCTGCAACCCGGTGTTAGACGACCTGAATTCTCCGTCTCTGCGCCGCGGACGGAGGCGACAAGATTTGCGGGAGAGAAGGAGGAGGAGAAGGAAGAAATACTTCTGTTCAGATTTCTGAACGGCCCAGAGTGCAGCCCTGGGGAGTGATTTCTTCTTGTGTGGGGCCCATATGCAGTTCGCGCGGCCTGTGTTCTCTCCACCCGCTGAAGCTGGGTAGGTAGAGAGGGCCTGGACAGCAGCATCTCCCATTGCTCTTGTTGGGTAGTTGACGGAAAGAGAGGAGGGTGCTCAGGGCTAAAGTCGCACACCCCGATTACGGGGCGGAGTGTTCCTACTTCTACGCAAAATTTACATTCAGCGTCGTAGCGATTCGTATGCATTACGTGAAGACGCGTAGGCTGTGGGAAGGAGCCCGGATTGTATGAGCCGTAGGGTAGTTTGTTGTTCTCTGGAAAGGGCAGAGTAAGGCGAAGGTACGGTCTGTCTCAGAAGGTGATAATGCTGGGTTATCTCCCTGAACGTGATAAGCGGGTGACTGTCCTCGTGCAGCACCGTAGCACGGGAGGTAAGAGCGCAGGCTTATTGGGTGGGCATATTTGTTGCCCTCCATTGAAGCGTGAGGGGGTGTCCAGATTAGCTGAATGGAACCGTTTGGGGAGTGTTTTTTTAGCACGCGCAGTGCAGGTCAGGACACCCAACCCGACGGGTAATTCCAGTAGGCTTGCTGGGAATCGGTGACTACCCTCCGAACCCCTGGTTGCGTTAGAGCCAAAGTGATGGCTGCCTCTTCTGCTGCCGTCATTTCTTGGATCGTAAGCGAGGTACACGCAAGGAGGTTGGTTCTGGAGGTAGCCACGATTATGGCGTATTGCTGGCCTCGATGTTTGGAGGCGTCTGTGTAGATAACTGCATGATCCCCGCCGAGGGTGGTGTTTAGCGGTTGAGCCCGTGCTATTCGGTGACTCTCGTCATGTGAGGGGTTCATATGTCTAAGCAAAGGGAGCATCAGTAGTTTTAGTCGCCAAGAGTCTGGGAGTACGTCAAGCGGAGTGGCATTCTGGGCTGCCCAGCCAATCTGGTGATACCGCAGTTCTGAGTCGGACCTTCTGGTTAGAAAGATGGCTTTCTATCAGCTCTTCCACCGTGTTGTGGAGCCCCGTGGTAAGCAGCCTCTGTGTGGACGCACTCATAAGAAGACCATTGGCCTCCTCGACCGCCTTTCAAATCTCTATCTTCCTTGTCGAGAACACAAGGGGTTCACGTATGCGACTCTCGAGAGGACAAAAGCTTCAATTAATCGAAAGGTACTGGATTCCTTTAGACCTCGCTTCTTGGTGGCAACTAGCCTGATCATGTGTATGATTTGATTATTGCTATTTTTGAGGCGCTGCAAGGAGACAACACTCTTGGTGTTAGCCTCGAGATGTAGTCCCAGGATCTTGATGCTGGGGCTTGGAGTGATGGCCTGACCATGAAGGAGTATTTGAAAGTATTCCTTGGAATCGCGTGAGGGCGGACGACAAGGAGCTGTGATTTTTTACGTGAACACTGAGGCCACAGGCTTTAGCACATTAGCGTACTAGAAGTGAGATGCCATGCATTCATGTGAGCTTCCTTTAATATTTTGTAACTCTTAGGACATGAGGAAGGTGCGCACATGGCCGCTAGACGGGCGTGACTGGTCGCGTGATGCATTCACGTGGCATTCAGCGAGAACGCAAGGGGTAAACCCGTAGATGTGCTTGGTGAGTACACCACCTGTCTTCCCCGTCCTTGCGTGGGCTCGTAGCTAAATTGGTAAGACAACGGGCTATCGCTTTGTTAGTCTATTAGTTCCAGGTTCGATTCCCGGCGGTGCCAGTAAATTATTTTATTTGTTCGCTGGAGTTTTCTGGCGACACCAACGGTCGCGAAAGAACCCTTGGGGGGTAGAGGTAAAAAGCTTTGGTTTAAAAAAGCTTTGCTTTAAAACCGTTCCAATCGATGTGAAAGCTGTCGGAAGTGCAGAGAAGTGATTCGCACTATTTGGCTGTAGCGCGGTCACTGCTACCACCCAATGCAAATCAAATTTCCCGCCTTCGCAGCGTCCGCGCGCCCTCTGGCTGAAACTGCGCGAGCAAGAGTTCTGTTTTTTTTTTTGTGCTGACTTTTCCTCCCGAACATGCCGACGTTGCACGGCCACTTTTTTTCGCTTACTATTGTAAAAACCAACCCAAGGAGCGTTCCTAACTAAATGAACGCGGGCACTGCCGGTTAGTTACGTGTATTTTGCCTCAAATGTACCTACAGTTTTCTTTGCGCTAAACAAGGGGGATATGTATGATAAGCGCCAGTGGTTCACGAGTTTCCAACGTTTACGATTATACAAACCAATTGGCTTTTGAAGCCTCTGGGTTGCGCCGCGACGACAGCTGCTACGACGGAACGCCGGGGTGGCTCTACTTGGGTGCAGCGAGGGAGCTACGACGACAAGGCGTGGCACTAAAGTGCTCTGCACTTAAAAAACACAATTTCGATTGTTTTGAAATTCTGCTCAGATGTAGGCCTTTGCATGCTCTTGTATTATCATAAAACATGTTGCATCATTTTCTTCCGGGAGCGTCGGTGGCTCAGTGGCTAAGGCGTTGCGCTGCTGAGCACGAGGTCGCGAGTTCGATTCCCGGCCGCGGCGGCCGCTTTTCTGATGGAGGCGAAAAGCAAAAACGCCCGTGTGTACGAGATTTCGGCGCACGATAAAGATCCCCAGGTGGTCAAAATTAATCCGTAGCACTCCACTACGGCGCGCCTCATCGCCTGCGTTGCGTCGGCGCGTTAAACCTACAATCAATCAATTCTTCCGGGAGCGCGCACAGCGCGAGGTTCTTATTGCGTACAACCCTATCCGCCAGGCTCTGAACGCCGTACCCTAGTGACAGCGGCTCCATTTAGATCTGTATAAACTATGTATGTTTTACATAAAAGGGAGATGATCCCTCCACGAACAAAATAAGTGAGAATGAAGCAGAAAAATATGGAATTTTTTGTTGTAGTAGTAACTTTACTTTGCCCAAAAGGTGTGGTGATTGTACCACTGAGTTGTTTACTTAGTAATCTAGACAGCGGGGCTCCCGATGTTTTGGGAGCTCGGTGTCTTCAGCCAACTGCGCGAGGGTTTCTTGCACGAGTGGAGCTTGGCTAGAGATGGCAGCCTCCCCCTCTGGGAGCGATATGTTATAAAGGATGGGATGCGTTTGGGACGTAATGCGGGTATGACTGCGCATGACCAAATGATGTGGTGAAGTGAGGCTCGTTCTACAAGCAGAAGGGGCAAGCGTCTTTATATCGTGCAAGATATGTAATGGACATGATATGTGGAATAGGAATGATAGTGTTTGAAGCTGCCTGAGAAGGACTGCATGCGTGTGACTTAGCGATGGATGCGGTGGTGAGAAATAGGCACGATCCTGGAAATAGGAACGGTCGATGGTATCGCCGAAAGTATGGAGGCGGTAGTTAAAACCATTTGGGATAATTGGAGATTAATGGGAGAGGTATTTGCCCTGCAGTGGGCATAGATAGGCTGTTAATGGTGGTGGTGGTGACTTATAACAAAATGATTGCGGGTTATCGTCAGGGGTCCTATGAGTCTCTCGGCGAACCATATCCCGATGAGTCTCATTGGCGCTCTGGTTTCCCATTCGGCCAGAGTATGCCGGTGACCAGATGATGAGGTGTGGGCCCTTGCAACGGGATCGCCAAGGTTCTAGATGACGCCCTGCCTTTTAAAAAAATTATTACGGGCGATTTGAAATCGGTTATGATGTTCAGATGTGGAGACTGACTGTGAGCTATAGCTATACCTAGAGATGAGCAAAACGGCTCAATTCAGTGAGCGGCTCAGAACGGCTCCGTTCACTGAAGGAAATCGGTTCATTTGAATGGCTCAGCGGTTCATTTACCTGTGTTAAGCATAATCTAAATTATTGGTTAATTTAAGGGCGGGAACTTTTCCTTGCTATCGAAACCTTTCTTTGGTCACAGCATCTGGTATACCTGTACGGAAAAGAATTGGCTGCACCATCATTAGAAAAGTTTTTATTTGTCTGTGGTATATCAAGATAACTTTCGGTCAATATATAAAGAAAAAAATGTGAATTTCTTGTCAATTCTATTAGCTCACAAACACGCTCTCTACTAGCGAGCTTTGACGCCAGAAAAAATGATTCTGGGAAACACGCTTCAACAATCTAATCTTACTATCTGAAATGTAAATTGTGGTTTATGAACAACCCTTTGCTCAGTTCATACGAAGCGAGACGGGTCCGCTTCTTGGCACCGATAATAGACGACGCGAAAGTAGCACACCAGACCCGGCTAAGTCGGCCGATACGCCTCTACAAACTCTATCAGAAGGTGCCCGACGTGCCGACACGGTTCGTCCACAGCCAACTGGTTCAAAACGGTTCTGTGACCGCGCGAGCAGCCGCTGAGCGGTGGTTCTTTGGGAGAGCCGCTCTGCCAAACAACCACCGGGAGCCGAGAACCGCGGCTGAACGGAGTGGCTCAGAAGATCCGGCTGGTTCCTGACTGGGATTTCAGCTGAGCGCACAAATGTAACTGTGGTGAATCATATAGGCCACTGGATTTAATGTTCTTATTACATTCAAAATGCGCACGCAGTTCATTCACTCCTGCCATGGCGGCCTCCCGATCTGTCCTTCATCGCCGACGCCCCGATCTCTCAGCCGCCGTTCCCAAAGAGCGGCTCAAAACAACCGGCTTCGAGAAGAGGAGGAAGGAGGATGTGGTTGTTGGGGGTGGGGGGAAGGGCAGATAGGGGCCGATAACTGTCTGGCGTTACGCCGACACCTCAACCAGCCGAACGGAAGCGAGGAGAGCGGCCCTCGAAAAGAGCGGGTCAGAAGAACAGAAGAACGGCTCAAAAAATCCGTCTCTCCTGACTCGGACTGTCTGCTCCCACGACAGGGGGCGCTGGAAAAATTCGGAAAATTGCCACGCCTGGCCCGGCAGGGTAGTCGCTTTGACGCGCCGATAATAGATGGCGCGAAAATTGTCCAAAACACCCGGCTCATTTGACCCCGCTCTTCGGCTCAGTAAATGAGCAGAAAAGCCGAAGAATGGCTCCAAAGATCCGGCTCTTCTGACTCGGATTGTCTGCTTCCACGACAGGAAGCGCTGGAGGAATTTGGAAAATTAGCCCCACCTACCCCGGCAGGGAGTTTCTTTCTGGCGCCGGTAATATAATGGCGCGATACTCGCACCAAAGAGCCGGCTCATTTTACCCGGCTCTTCGGCTCTGTTGGCTCTTCTTCCTATATGGTTGGCGCTGCCGTGGCTCGCCCCGTTCGACACGGATCACTGAGCGGGCGAGAAGGGGCTTCTTCTCTCCAAAAGAACCACGGCTCACTTTTACCAAGCCACAGCTCACCGGCTCTTCAAAAAAGCGGCTCAAAAGATCCGGCTCGCTCCTGAGCGATGCATCTCTACCGGGAAAGGCGTCGGCCGGCCCACTAGCCATATTTCCAGGGAATTAAAAAGGAGAGCTCGTGTTTGGTAAAAATTGGTTTGTGCACCATTGTTGTCTACTTAACAACACTGCGAAGGGGCTTCTGATTGATTGAAAAACCTTTAATAAAGGAGAGAGAGAGAGAATAAACTTTATTTAATGAGAGGTGTCAAGCGGGTGGTTTCCTCAGTTCAGGACCCCGTTGGAGCGTCCAGCCTCCTCAGCCCGGTGGATCAGCCGAAGCTGCTCTTCGAGGCTAGAGCTGGCCAGCACTTCCTCCCACTGCTCAATCGAGGGATTAGATATCGGGGAAAGTTAGGGGTTAAGCTGGCACTCCCACACCATGTGATACAAGGTGCAGGGCGCGTTGCAGAATTGGCACTGTGAGTAGTATATTTTTGGCCAGAATAAGTGGAGCCATGAAGAGAATATACAACTTCCTTTAATTTGAAAGAATTAGGATTCAGTATCTCACTCAGCTCCGTTACAGCCACAAAAGTTGTTTTTTAACGCAGAAAAAGTAAGAAGTATTTCAAAACTTTCAAATTTGGCGCCACAGTGACGTGTTATGAGCAAGAATGACGTCATACGGGCCAACGAGAAAACATAATTTTCAGTGCGTTAACTGCACGTTAGCATTCAAGTGATGCGGTAAAATGGGTCTAGAGGCCCCATTACCGACATCCAGTCATGTGTCGTCGCGACAGGTCAGTTAGGCGGCCGCCAATCGCACAAACAAGGTTCCGTGACGTCATAGAAAAGTTGCGGGAAATTGGCTAGGGGGTCGCGACTGCTTCACACGTTTTCTTTAATATCTCCGTTATTTGTTCGAAGATTGCGATGATATTGGTATCATTTTTATCAGGACTAAGCAGTCTTTCTAATAAATCCAACTTTTATTTTGTCTTCATGGCTCCTTTAAGACAGGAAGACCAGAGGTCCGAGTGTGGTAAAGGAAGGAAGGAGGGAAATAAAAACCAATTACTTAAGAACTTGTCCACATTGATGTCTCGATGAAGTCCAATAGTTGAGGCAGTCGTAGGCCGGAGTCTTAATTGTGTCTACTGCTAAATAGTCCAAGCACGACAGTCACCGATGGCGCTCTTATACCAGCCGTGCTAGGCCACTCTTTAGAAAATACGTCGCTATTTGTGCGAGTAAGGACGTGTCGAGTAGAGTTGGGTCTAGTTGAAGGTTCTGGGCGGTGAAGGTACGGTGGCGATTGAAGGCTGGACATGTCCAGACCAAGTGGCGGAGGTCGGCTGGGAGGCTTGACTGACAATGAGGACATCGGGGAGGCAGGTGAGGTGTGTACCATTTACGAACTGTTTCCGGTGTGAAGGCAGTGTTTGTGATAAACTTGTTGGTGAAGATCTGGCCACTACGTGGTAAGGGCGGAAGTTTACTCAGGTAGCCTGTAGGAGTAAGCTTTTTTAGTCGTTGGCGTCTCTCCAATTTGTAGCGATGAATCCGCAATGACGGAGATGGTGTAGACGAACGAGACGGTTCTTCGGCAGAGACCAGCGGAGTTTGAGTTAATGCACACTCATGTGCGGCCGCATAAGCCGCCTGGTTACCAGTCGAGTTCGGCTCGTGGCCAGGTACCCAGTCAAAGCGGACAGTGATGTGGTTCCGTTGAAGAATTTGCACTTGGTAGATAATTTTATGCACAATGGGGTTAGTCGTAGTATGGGAGCGAAGTGCCTGTATGGCCTCGTAAGAGTCCGCGATGAGTCGAAGCGAAGGTGGGAGAGCCGTAGTAGTGTCATAGAGGAGGGATGATACAGCGGCGTTAAAAGCGTGCAGTTCTGCTTCAAAACTTCTTAAGGTGGGGTCCATCATGGTGCAATATCCCGACAGAGCAGGAAGTTCGGGGCACGTCCATGCAAGGCCAACACATTGAGGGGTCACGCTGGAATCAGTGTATATATCGACTGCGCCGTCCTGCTGCGCCGAATGCATCTGCAGAATGCGTTGTCTACGCAACTGAGGGTTTCTGAGTTCGATGGGGTGCGAGTGCGGCGCTGTGACGCAGTCCGGTCGTGCCCAAGGTGCGATAGGTACTGGAAATGTGCATGTTGTGGGGATTTTTCGTTCGTGCCATGCAATCTGTGACAGCCCTTGGTGGGTTAGCGGCCGCTTGAAGGAAGCCTGTGCTTTTGCCTCTTCGATGATTGCTGACACAGGTGGAAGGGGGACCGATTGCTCCAAACTGTGGATGGGGGTGTGCCGAGACAGTCCGCTGATCACTCGAAGAGTGGCCCTATGTAGTACCTGTATGGTCTTCGTGTGAGTTTGATTGAGGTCGTAAGCCAGTGCCCCGTAAGTAAGAGTGCTCACTGTGACGGCCCTGGCTAACGCCTGTATGGCGGCTTGAGTTGCTCCTCCATATTTGTTAGAGAGACGCTGAATGTTTTGAGAGATGCCTTTCCACTTTTTCTTTAGGCGCTGTAGCCACGTGTTAGCGCTGTTCTTCGTTTCAATGGGCATTCCTAGCAACATTATTGGGTCTGTTGAGGCGATTATCGTCTGGTTCGAAATTGTCACTGGAATGGTCGGGATCGAAGTAGGTGGTTTGCAGCCGTACACTGCCAAGAGCTCTGTCTTCTCTGGAGCGAGCGTAAGCCCCAACTCGCACAATGATGACTCTAGACTGTGGGCATCCGCTTGAAGTTCGATTATTTGATCTTCCAGAGAAGGAAAGTCAGCTGCCTCTGTCCATATAGTAATATCGTCCGCATAAATAGTTAAGCGGGCCGCGGTTTCAGTGTCGAGCCGGCGTGCTACCCGGGACATTGCCAAGTTGAACAATAGGGGTCCCAAGATTGATCCTTGAGGGACTCCTCTATCCAGGTAGTAAGTAAGAGGATCCCATCCCGGGTGAGACCCCTGCAGTCGTATGGGGCGGCTTTGCAAGAAATTGCGAATCCAGGTTTGGCCTCTGCTGCTAAAATAGGCTTTGGCTAGTTCCTCAAGTATCACCGCCTGGCTAACATTATCAAATGCTTTTTGAAGATCGATGGCCATGACGGCGTCTGGATCTCCTCTGTTGTAAAGGGGCCTGTTCATGACCCGCTGTAATAGCCACAGGCTGTCGTGCGTCCCTAAGTTGGGTCGAAAACCAGTCTGGGCAAGATGAAAGTAGGATCTTACGTATTCAAGGTAGTGGATGATGCGGATATTGATGAGCCTTTCGATTAGTTTGCACTATACAGGTGTTAATGAGATGGGGCGCAGATTTTGGAGGTTATCGGCAGTCTTCTTTGGCTTTGGTATGGGGAAAATGAGTGTAAGTTTTAAAGGGTCCGGAACGAGACCTTGCTCCCATTAAGGATTAATTTGAGTGAGTAGGTGGGGCAGCGCCTCGGGAGGCAGATTACAGAGGTGCTTCAAGCTCACGTTGTCATGTCCGGGGGCAGATTGTCGTGGACCCAACCTTATAGCCGTACGGAGTTCCGCCATAGTAAACGGAGAATCTAATTCGGAATCAAGATTGTCGATGGGGATAATGGGCAACGGAGGTGGAGGTAGCGTAGAAGCCGTAGGAATAATGTGGTAATAAGTCGTTTCTCCATATCACTTGCTGGTGCCGTCAGTGTGAGGATCTCGAACAGTAGCTTGCGGCCCTTGCTTTTGCCGCTCAACTTGCGATGCAGTTTCCATAGGCCTGAGAGCCCACGCTCGTGACTGAGATCGCTACAAATTGTCGCCCAGGAATCCTGAGTTAGTTGTCGCTGATAGTCTGAAATCAGGTGTTATTGCCGGCGGATTCGTTGTAAATCTCTGTGTTTTTTTCCTCTATCTCGGTAAGTGCGAGTAAGCTCGTGCACTCTCCGCCAGAGGTTTGCCAGATGATTGTCCATGTGCCGAGTGTCGTCACGGCATTGGATGGTCTCTTGTGTTTGCGCAGATGAAGTAGCAATCAAGTTGCAAAATTCGTCCAGCGATGCCGGTGGGTTGGAGGTTAGTAAAATGTGTTGAAATTTGTTCCAGTCGGCCCTGGTCACTGCTTTGGCTTATCTCACGGTCTTGCTCCTTAGCCTTATGAGGATGGGCAGGTGCTCGCTGCCCCACGTAGTCGCATATGAAGTCCACGCTTGAACAAGTCCGGCAGTCGCCCAAGTGAGGTCGGGCGAAGTGTCGCGTTGAGCAGCTTGAAGGCCGATGCGAGTGATTGCGTCTGGGTTGTTAATAAGATGAAGACGTGCTGCTTCTGCACCATACTCCAAGGCTTTACCCCTAGGGTGAGTTCTGTTGTATCCCCATAAGGTGTTGGGGGCATTAAAGACTCCACCCAGTAAGATAGGGGTGCCTGGAAATCGGGACGTTAAAAGAATTGAAATAAATGTGTTGTAGGACAGTGCGTTTTTTGAATTATAATGTTGCTGCTCTTTGATCGCCGCGAAAAACTATGCACAGGAAAGTTATTTTGATGTTGCATGAACCCAAAAGCAATCCCTTTTTAACAAACGTTTATGAATAATTGATTGGTTCACCTTCAGTGCTCCTTTCGGCGACCTGAGAATGAAGGCTGGTCGAAACGTGCACAGTTGGCAGTAGTAAAACCAGCAAACTTCAAGCCGACACTGTGCTGCACCGGGACAGGTTGTAGTCAGATACCTTGTCTTCCCTGCATAGGAGGCCGTGACAAACAAAGATGAAAAGTAAGTATAAACCCCGAATCCGACTAGAGCAATGCCAACGAACGCGGGAGTATTTAAGGAACAGGAACAGTCTCCTTGCGAGCGGCGTGATTCACTACTTAGAAATGTTTCATCTGCTGTGATGGCACAGTTGGCCGCTTGGCATCAGACCGCGAAGCCGCCTAGAGTGAGTCAACCAACAGCTGTGATAATTATTATCAGTTTCTGAAAAAATGCAGCGCCGGCCATTGTATAGGCAGAAAAAGCTGCAGGCCCACATGCGTTTATCGACTATGATTGATTTATTTATTTATTTATTTATTTATTTATTTATTTATTTATTTATTTATTTATTTATTTTAGTGCCCTATAGGCCCGTCAGGGCATTACATAGGGGGGAGGGATGTGGTTATACAACCAAAAGTGCAAGGTATAAAAAAGGAACAAATGTGTACATACAAATTTGTACATGCAAATATGGAAAAGGAAGAGAGCAAAAGCAGTAACAACGCGAACACAGTACGACCAAAGTTTTCGGAAAGAGCCATCTTAGAAAAAAATAGCACAAATTATGCAACACTTTCCGTGTGAAGGTATCTGAGTAAAGCGGCTTCAAATAAAGATGGATCCCTCACAGATACAATACTGCCTGGTAACTGCTTCCAATCGTTTATTAGCAGGACAAGGGGCGATGATTTGAATGTGATGCGGAAGAAAATGTGATGCGGACAATGCTGTTTTAAATGCTCTTTTAAAGTCCTCACTGCTATTTTGCGTGTCTTCGGCCTTAGGATCACCGAGTGCCGCATACTCTTCTACTTCTTACCATCCGCTAACTCTTCCGTGATGGCGTTACTCGTGATTACGTTCCTTGTATTTTAATCCTCTTCTTATTACTTGCAAATGGTCTGTTTCGGCGCATCTCGAAGAGCAAAATTTTTCTGTGTACGCAACCCCTCGCGCGACCGTCTCAGTTGTCAGGCAATCCTCACAGCAGGACTCTGACCTGCTTGCTCTTTGCGCACGCTTTTCCTGTGCGAGTTCCAGTTATTTTGCAAACTTTCCTCTCAGTCTTACATTTATCGTATATGACGTCGCAATGAGGTTGAAGCAAAATAAATTACCTCGCGTGAGATTCAAATCCACAGCTGCCCTTTCTGTGCCTACGGTAGCGTTACGGTAATCTAGCGAGTCGGTCACCCCGGTAAGAGAGCGCATGGAAGACAATGAGGCACCAAGCCCGTTCGTATTTTTAGTTCAGAACTAAAGACTATTTTGATCAATTTTCATTACAACAAGAACTTTCTCAACCGCGTTACTATTGAGGATCTTAGCAGAAAGCCAGAGGGGAGCACATCAAACTGCCAAACGGCTTTATAAGCATTATTACGGCATAAAAGCGCTCGATCTTCGAGAGCGCAAATACACAACGTACAGAATCACTGCTCCTCGTCCGTTATTTTTGCGGTTGCCGAATAAATGAAACATTCATATAACTTCGGGACTTTTCAAGGTTCCTTCGTTAAACGTGGTCATGCAGTAAAATTCTATTTTACGCTATCAGCCGTGTATCAGGTCAGGTAAGCAAGTTCGCGTCACTCACAACAGGATATATCAGATCAACGTCAGGAAGCTTCAGCAGGAATATTGGCTAGCAGAGCGAACGTTTAAACTGGAACAAAACAGCTAAGAGAGTCTACAAATACCTAGTTCACGTTTAACATGGCGACTTCTGCCGACGCACAATCGTCTGTGTACACAAGTGTTTTGGATTAAGAGTTCGGCCCTTTTGTCGTCATATCAAAGGTGAGACATCGCCCGTTGTGTTGCCAGGAAATTTAATCTGGGCACCAGTGAAAAGAAGGTCCTACGCCAATATGTCTTAAAGCAAGGAGATGGTATGACTCCGGCCGCTCGATTACGCGCACGAGCTCCACGCACGAGGTCCCGATTGCGCGACCAAGGCCCACTTTTACCGCTGGTTTTGAGCAGCACAACCACGGTTCAAGATAACTAGCAAGTTGATCGCTTGCGTGATTACCTGCTCTGCATGATGCGCTTGTTTGCTGTTGAAAGAAAAACCTATAAATTACCATTTCTAGAAACACATGCAAAGTGACTTATAGATTTGGAGAAATTTTCTGATAGTTTTTTAGTTTAGCTGTTTAGAAAAATGAGGTTACAGTCTACAACGGATAGCACATTCAGCCGCAATAGAGACGTGTTTGTATCTCTCTATAAAGATGATGATGATGCGAAAAAAATGGGTTGGGTGGTAATTGAGTACTCTCAATGTTAAAAAAGGAACAAGATCAAGAAATGTTAAGTCAAGTTCACTTATTTATTTACAATGCGTGTATTCACAGAAAGCGTCTCCTGGCCCCACAACCGCAACACCTGCCATGGTAAAGGCTTGTATGCGAGTTTCATCCGCTCTGCAGTTGCACTACAAATCCAGTCCTGGATTTGTTTGCTCCCCTTACAGTCCTGACGTAGCTACGTCATGTCGTCATGCTCGGACTGCAGCTTTTGAAGCGCAGCTTGCTGGCGCTGAATTTTCGCTTTGAGTCGGTGCTCTGTCCTTTTGCGTCATCCAACTAATTCAGGAGGTTCAGTGCCCTTCCGCATCCAGAGACAGTTTCGCATGAAAGTTACGCTGGCGTCTCCAGAACAAGCTCTTTTTGCTCGCACCTCTCAGGAGAAAACGAGGCCAAAGCTAGTATGCTGTTTCTTGCTGTTGCCCATTTCACTGCATCAATAACACAATCAGTGCGCCGACGTAGCTTCCGACGTTGTTTCTGTCCATGTTCCTTGAGCATGTACACTGGATAATTCGGGAAAATAGTCGGAACATCTGTTGGAAACAATATCTTGAGCTTCGGGGACATGTTATAGTCAGCGTCCGTGAAATGTCGTGAACACGACCTGTCGTTTGGCTGTCACATGCTTCCTTTTCCAGCTACCCCTTCACGGGAAATGTCCTGTATGCATGATTTGCGGTGCTATATGTCGCACAGTACCGTATCAGTGGGTCGTGGTACCGTATCAGTGGGTCTTTCCTTGCCTACGTTCATGCCACACAGCGCACGCAACAGTTGCGCGGCGCGCGGCGCTACGTGAGAAGAACCTTGTGGGGATCCTAGCGCCGAGCCATTGCGCGATCGCTAGGTTTGTGCCGTTGCGCGGCGCTTTTCCCCTCTCTCTCCGAAATGCCGGCTCGTCTCGGCGCCACCGTATAGAGCCGAGCCGACTTCTCAAACTCCTGCCTGAGGTGAAGGCTGCAGCGACCGTTGCGGCGATAAAACACTGTCGCGCAGCAGGTGCTCCGCCCTGGTAGTGGAGCTAACCTCACCTCATTGGTCCGTTTGAGCGATTCCCGAACTCCCCCTCTCGCCGGGACGCGAACGCGCGCCCTGCGCGGGGGTCCGTTCGGGGAGACGCTACCAGGACGCCGAAGGCGTTGGCCGAAGGTATGTGACGATTTCTTTAGCAGCCGGCTGCAACTCAGTTGCGCCGGCGAAAGCCCACCAGCCGTCCCGGCTGCCGACCCGTGCCTTAGGCTGCTCCTGTTGTCCCTACGCTCACATATAGTAAGGCCGTCCGTAACATTTGACGTTCGCGCCGTGCGGTACGCGCCTGTGAGCGAACGGACCACGTGTCCTTCGCTGCAGCGAGCCGATCTGGCCAGCACCGCGATGCGCGCGCACAACAGTTGCGCCGCGCCCAGGATTTTGCCCTGACCGAAGAGCCCACTGGCTCTGCGCCGATGACGCGCACACTTGCACGTGGCGCCCCATCGCCCGTTTCACCTACGGGAAGTACGTACCTGTACTGTAAATTATGTAACTGGGGCGTTGGTGTAAAATAAATGTCTTCCCTCCGTACCCTGGGCATATTCCTTTGTCTCCCCTACTCCACCTGCCCAATAGAGGCGGTGTTGAGTTGGCGCGGCGGCGTTTCAGTATCGTGAGAGTGCTCAACTAGCTGGGACTCACGGTGGTGACTCGCAGTGTGCATGTGTGCCTGCCTTGTGCAATGCTAGGGTTATGCATATTGTGAGGTAGAGAGACCACAACCTCGACACGCGTATGCCGTTTATAGTGCCACGTGTGTGGTCACAGGGCGTGCAAGCGTTGCGCTGAAATACTCCGGCGCACATAGAAAACTCATCCCGCACTGATTAGCGGCTTAGCGGTGCCTTCTCGGAGGGAGAGCCGGAAGAGTGGTCCGGTGCCAGTAGCACCCCCTACAAAGAAATGGCGGCAACTGTCAATTAACTTTCGCTTCGCGGCTCCGCCGCTTGTCCTTGTGTCATTCGTCTTTTGTCTAAATTTGTTGCGCTTTAAATTTTCACTATGGAGTACCAACTAGCTCGAACCCTTACGTTGTCCGCCTTTTCTCCGCCGCGCGACGTAGCAGGCCGCACCTGGTACGCGAAATTGAGCGGCCGTGCTATGACTGTTCCCTTATCGCGTTACGTCATTAGATGGGTTTAGCTGACCGTTTCTAACGGTCCGCTCCGCTCCGATAGCTAGCGGGAGCACCATTGCGCATGCGTGGCGCGCTAGGGTGCTAGCGGCGATACCGGAGCGGCGCTCCCGTCCGCTAACAGCTAGGGGCGTCTTAGCGGACCGTCGCGGCAGCTTACGGTATACCGCGCGGAATTCCGTCATGGCTGCCTGCCCGATGCGAGCGCGCTCCCTCGAACTACGTTTCTTCATTTGAAACACGAGCGACGAAATCGCGAAAGCGCTTCCGAATAGGCAAAGGTGCCACACTCCTCAACGAGCTTTATAACGAAAGCGATAAAAATCGCGCCAATCCACCCCGTGAATGTGGTTGGACAGCAAAGCTGTAAATGGCACCCATAACGATTACCCGTGCGACGTCACTTAAATTCACTGACATCGCCCTACAAATACTAAAACATGAGAGAAGTGAAATGCACTTAACCACACCATTTATTACTTCAAAGAGATATTCTTGGTAAGGTTAAATCATTGCATGATGCATGGACGCTGTTTGGTTGAGTTGTATTGGTGTAGCACAAGAGTGGAAACGTTTTTTATAAAATTAAAGTAGGCTCCAAGTAAGTCTGATCGTTAGACGATCTGGCTTCTCCGTCTCTGCGCCGCGGACGGAGGCGACGAGATTTGCGGCAGAGAAGGAGGATTAGGACGAAATACTTCTGTTCAGATTTCTGAACGGCCCAGAGTGCAGCCCTGGGGAGTGATTCCTTCTTCTGCCGGGCCCATATGCAGTCCGCGCGGCCTGTGTTCGGTCCACCCGCTGAAGCTGGGTAGGCAGAGAGGGCCTGGACAGCAGCATCTCCCATCGCTCTTGTTGGGTAGTTGACGGAAAGAGAGGAGGGTGTTCAGGGCTAAAATCGCACACCCCGATTACGGGGCGGACTGTTACTACTTCTGAGCAAAATTTACATTCAGCGTCGTAGCGATTCGGAAGCATTAAGTGAAGACGCGTAGGCTGTGGGAAGGAGCCCGGATTGTATAAGCCGTAGGGTAGTTTGTTGTTCTCTGGAAAGGTCAGGGTAAGGCCAAGGTACGGTCTGTCTCAGAAGGCGATAATGCTAGGTTATCTCCCTGAACGTGAGAAGCGGGTGACTGTCCTCGTGCAGCTCCATAGCACGGGAGGTAAAAACGCAGGCTTGTTGGGTGGACGTATTTGTTGCCCTCCATTTAAGCATGAGGGGATGTCCAGATGAACTGAATTAAACCGTTTGGGGAGTGGTTTTTAGCACGCGCAGTGCAGGTCAGGACACCCATCCCGACTGGTAATTCCAGTAAGCTTGTTTGGAATCGGTGACTACCCTCCGAACCCCTAGTTGAGTGAGAGCCAAGGTGATGGCTGCCTCTTCTGCTGTCGTCATTTCTTGGGCCCTAAGCGAGTTACACGCAAGGACGTTTGTTCTCGATGTTTGGAGGCGTCTGTGTGGGTAACTGCATCATCCCCACCGAGGGTGGTGATTAGCGCTTGAGCCCGTGCTTTTCGGTGACCCTCGTCATGTGCGGGGTTCATATTTCTAAGCAAAGGGAACATCTTTAGTTTCAGTCGTCAAGAGTGTGGGAGTACGTTAAGCGGAGTGACATTCTGGGCTGCCCAGCCAATCTGGTGAAGCATGCGGTTACCCACCGCAGTTCTGAGTCGGACCTTCTGGTTAGAAAGATGGCCTTCTATCAACTCTTCCAACGTGTTGTGGAGCCCCGTGCTAAGCAGCCTCTGTGTGGATGCACTCATGAGAAGACCAGTGGCCTGCTCGACCGCCTTTCTAATCATTATACAAAGCATCTCTATGTCTTCTTTGTCGAGAAGAAGACATGGGGTTGACGTAAGTGACTCTCGAGAGGGCAAAATCTTCAATAAATCGAAAGGTACCGGATTCTTTTAGGCCTCGCTTCTTGGTGACAACTTGCCTGATCATGTGTATGATTTGATTAATGCTGTTTTTGAGGCTCTGCAAGGAGATGTCACTCTCGGTGTTAGCCTCGAGATGTAGGCCCAGGATCTTGATGCTGGGGCTTGGAGTGATGGTGTGGCCATCAAGGAGTATTTGAATGTATTCCTTGATTGGGCATGAGGGCGTAAGACAAGGAGCTGTGATTTTTACGTGAACACTAGAGGCCACAGGCTTTAGCACAATGGCGTACTAGAAATGAGATGCCATGCATTGGTGTGAGCTTCCTTTAATTTTTGTAAGTATTAGCACATGAGCAAGGTGCGCACAGGGCCGCTAGACGGGCGTGAGGGGTCACGTGACGCTTTCACGTGGCATTCAGCGAGAACGCAGTGGGTGAACCCGTAGATGTGCTTGGTGAGTACACCACCTGTCTTCCCCGTGTTCGCGTGGGCTCGTAGCTAAATCGGTAAGACTACGTGCTCTCGCTGTGTTAGTCTATTAGTTCCAGGTTCGATTCGCGGCTGTGCCAGTAATTTCTTTTATTGGTTCGCTGGAGTTTTCTGGTGACACCAACGGTCGCGAAAGAACCCTTGGGGGGTAGAGGTAAAAAGCTTTGCTTTAAAACGTGGACCGAAGCGCGGGGCGGCGGCTATGCATGCAGCGCCGAGAAATACAGCCTTGTCTTGGCTATTCCTAAGCTTATCGGCCTCTTTAAAATTATTTATGGTATTTTACATTAATTGAGTGACCAAATTCCAATTCGTATCTTTACTTTGGCATGACGTTTTGGTTTGCACACGCACAGGACACGACCAGCGGCGCGAATCATTCTCCGTCGAGGGAGATACGGTTATCGCTTAGCTAAAAGCCTTTCTGCCGGTGACGCTGCGGTTGTGCTTAGCGGGCCGTCGGGAGCATAGCGGAGCGTCAAAAAAGGTCAGCTAAAACTCTTCATTCCCGACTCGTGAAGAAAATACGGGAAGAAACCGTAGGGGCATTTTTTCCCTATTGGCTCACATTGTGGAACCGTACGTCTAGGCATAGTTTGTATATGAAAGGTCAACCGTCTTGTAACCCCAACATCACAGCATTTTCAAAATCTCATTTCTACCATTTGCGTATATACACTATTTTACATAAACATCCGGGAAAGGAAAAACATACTCGCAAACCAGTTCTCTCTGCGGGCCGCGCGCCTTCCACTTCCGGCGGAACAGCGTTGCCTGTGCGCGCAGGGCTGTTAATCGCTGGGCGTGGTGTGCTCCGCTGCGTCGTGCGAGAGCGTTTGTTACCATGATCTTAGTTTTTGTGTCGCTTTCAGCTATTATAGCCTATTCTGCGATACCTTTCAAGGCTCTGACTTTGTTTTTCCAGCATGGTGCGGTCCTCGGGATCACTTAAAAAAAAAATAGAAACGGCGTCAGCATATCCGCACGACGTGGAGAGGCGAAAATGCTCTGCAGTTGCATGTGTATGCTGCCTCGTCTACCCATGAACACCAATTTGAGATGTCGATGTGCGTCGGGGATAAACCACGAAAACTTTGTACCGACGACAAACTGTCGTGTCAGGCTGGTGCACTTAGACCGCTGCGAACGTAGCGAAATCAACGTCCACACACGAGGCTGTGACAATTAAGGTGGACAAGATGGGGCCCCCTTAAAAGTTAGCAGTAATAAACGTGATCTTCAACAATATAACATTATAATGACTTAAAATGAATCAATTTAAATAGATGTACATTGTTATGTCAATACAATCAACTCACGTTATAAACATTCTCCATGTCCCCCAACTTACCACTTCAAAAATTATGGTGCTTTAGTGACTTTTAGGGCGAACACATTACACTGCGGAACGTTATAAAAGAATCAATTTCTGTATCGCCCTCTACTGGTCGATAGCAGGATAAGCAGGCAGCAAAATGTGGAACCGCAGCTTCAGATATGCGAACGTATTATTCGGGAAATAGCTCAAACTGGACCCAACGCGGAAAAGAAGAAAAGTTCCCTATTCTTGTGCGTGTTACGGAATATAAAGTACTACAATTACAAAACAGCCGTTGCTGACCGCGTAAAGTATTCATAGTACAAGCAGAGGGCAAACATTGATTGATTGATTCTAGGGTTTAACGCGCCGACGCAACGCAGGCGGTGAGGCCCGCCGTAGTGGAGGGCTCCGGATTAATTTTGACCACCTGGGGATCTTTAACGTGCGCCGAAATCTCGTGCACACGGGCGTTTTTGCTTTTCGCCTCCATCAGAAAAGCGGCCGGCGCGGCCGGGAATCGAACCCGCGACTTCGTGCTCAGCAACGCAACGCCTTAGCCACTGAGCCACCGCGGCGGGTAAGCAGAGGGCAAACAAAAAATCGGCTACAAGCGATAGTGCGGGAGCATGATTGTAGCTTTGGAATAGTAGTTTGACTGGTTTTGTCATTGTGTCTATTTTCTTTGCAGTTAATTCATACTCATCAGATATCGTCATAACTCTAGTTCAGTATTTGATTGATTACAGGGTTTTAACGCGCCGACGCAACTCAGGCGGTGAGGCGCGCCGTAGTGGAGGGCTCCGGATTAATTTCGTTCACCTGGGGATCTTTAACGTGCGCCGAAATCTTGTACACAAGGGCGTTTTTGCTTTTCGCCTCCATCAGAAAAAGCGGCCGCCACGGCCGGGAATTGAACTCACGACTTCGTGCTTAGAAGCACAACGGCGTAGCCACTGAGCCACTTCGGCGGGTGCTCTAGTTCAGTAAGATCATCCTGTACTGCGATGTCAACAGCAGGGTAATTGCTTCGTCGAGAGCCCATCGCCATCGTGGATCAGCGAGACATGCATGCACCTCTCGCTCCGCATTTGTCGTCTCCGCTTCGGTAGACAAGTCTAATCAGCGAACATTACAAGAAAGGCGGCATTGAAAATAAGTATTCACTTCCCGATATTAATTTTAGGCAAGTCGGCACCATAGTGGTAGTGTTTGCATTGGTGAATTTCGGAGTGCCACCGGCACAAAGGCCACTGCTGCCGCAGCTCCATACATCGCCCATATCAGAAGCGAAAGTATAGGGCTTCAACTTCACTTTTGGGTTCTTCCGGAGCTAATAAAACAAAACAGAATGCACACACAAGCACTGCAACCCCTAACGTAATGCCAAACCACTGCGGTTTGTTGAGTAACGCAGCGATACCGATCACACGCACGGGACAAAGAGAGCACTTAACAAGTCATCATTTCAACGTGGTGCCTTTGGCTTCATAGACGGTGCTACCGCCGGGTGAGAAAAAGCGAAATGACGACGCCCATGTCTAGATAAGAAAATTGTGTATATGGTACTCGTGGTATGAACACGATTGTCTAAATAAACACCATTAGGCCCTTATGCCCTTATCTAAAACATGAAGCTCTACGTCATAAACCTCGAATATATACGTGATAAAACGCCAAAGATTGGCGAGATAAAAGATGGCTGACAAATTTCCGTGACAGGTGCACGAGCCCCCCAAACATGCCCCTTGGCCTTATTAAGCCACCCAAGCACTCGAGGGAAATAGCATGAGAGATGAGCGGGAAAGAGAAGTGAGGCATTTACTTGCCAGGGGTGCCAGTCGATCATCACCTTTCGTCAACATTTGAAACGAAAGGAGCAGATACCTGGCCTTTTTTGATGTTCAATAAAAACTTGTGGATGTTTAGGACTTCTCTGGTCCGTGTATTATGCCCAGTTGGCTCGTCAGCAAAAACACCTAACGGTTCCTTGTAAAGTAGTAAATGCGAAATAACTCCTTTTGAGTGGAATGACATGTCGTTTAATCATCGCAGTCATCCTTTTCATTTGTGTCTTTTCTTCTCTCGCTTGCTAAGGCCGAAGTCCTCGGGAAGACCCTTTTACTGGCGTCTATTTAGGCGGAACCTTACCCAGCTACAATGCTGAACTTTAAAACCCCACCAACAATTTTATGTTCATTGTAGCTTGAGCTTCGGGGAACGATTGACGACATTGCATCTAAAAACATAACCTTTGGCTCATCCTCAAGCCAGTAGATAACCGCGTTAGCCTGCGAACAAAGAGTTGGGGAGAAAGCATTTTATTTTTATTCCGAGAGTTTTCTCTGGAGCTTAAAACTATGAGGACGAGTGAGGCTAAATGTACTGGAATAGTAGGTATTCGCGAGAAAGTTTAAATGGTCCGGGGATACAGCCCAAAGAGCCAGGGCCTGTAGTCGGGCGGCCGGGCTGGGTTGAGTTCCACACTGTTTATTAAAGCGAAACTTTAGTGTTCTCACTTATTGCGCCTCTAACGGGACAACGTCGGGTGAACTTAAGGAAAAAAAATTGCTTCAATACTAACTATGAAACTGGTTAGACAGCGACGTTTGTCTGTCGAGGTTGGTCGGCAGCAAGATACGTTGGCCGAGTTGTGGAACTTCGTTTGTGAGGTAGCCACGGTCAGGCGTAATTAACCAGATCCTTCAAACCTCCAGCTTCGAGCCATTCTCAAAAAAAAGTTTTGTCGGTCTGTCGATTTGTATGTCTGACTGCGAAGCTGTAAACGGCACCCACAACGGTTACCCACGCGGCGTCACTTGAATTTACACACGTGGCTCTACAAAGATTGATACAAGAGACTCCGCCAGCCGTTACTTGGGGTTCGCGGGCGCGGAGTTCGCAGAAAAAAAAAAAAAAAGACTAGGGTCCTTCGAAAGGTGAGGAGCAGAACTGTACCCACGGCTATGATATCCTCTTTCTCACTGCCTTCCCTTTCTCTTGCTTATAGTGTCGCCTCCAAAAAGCACCCTGTCCTTCCCCATAGGCTCAATGCAAACCACTGTCTATCACCCCGTCTCCAGGTGTGGGCGTAGCTTAGTCGTACATACGACGGGCTCTCGCTCCGCTTCTCCATTCGGGCCCAGGTTCGATCCCTGGCGGTGCCAGCAGTTTGTTTTTGTAGCCTGGGTGTAGCCAGTGCCAGTGGTAGTCTTAGTGTCCGTGTAACCAGTAGTAGCTTTGTAGTTTCGTGCCGACGCGGACACGAAAATTTCCTTGGCTGGTTAGAGACACACTGCTTCGCAGTAAAGAAGCATTTCCCATGGCGTCTATCTAATTGCTCTATTTCGATATTTTTTAACGTTTATTGCAATGTAGAAAAACACCCCAGGTTCTCTTGCTAGTGCATCAGACCCCCTGTGGTCGAAACTAAGTTCAAACTCAGAATACAACGAAAGGATCTGTCACGAGAAAGCTTGCGTTCAACCTTCGTCGTCTTTAGACGGAGGGCTGCATGATTTTACACGCTATCGGGAACTCTGAAGGCCACTGGAAGTCAACGAAGGCAGTGAAGGTTTGGGGTCGATGCCGACGCGGAGCAAAAGGGGCATGTAGTTCCAAACGGTGCCCTTTGATGCATAGGGACAGGCGTGGGTGACACCTGGTGTAAGTGCCTTACCGGCGCGAAACATTTAGTGCCACCTCCTCACGGCGAGTGAAAAACCAGGCAAGGGAGGTTAGGTTCACACGTTAGAATGAAGGCGCGCCTGGAGCGCGGAAGGTTTCAAATTGAGCTTAGCCGAGTTTTGGTTCGGACTAGTTGGTGTCTGTGATCCATGACTTCGAGTAGCAGAGTAGCACACAAAAACCCGGATCTGCCCAGAAACATGGGACGGCCACAATAGCATTTTCGTGTGCTTGTCCGTTTCTTGTGCGCAGCTCTTTGGCGCCCAATACCTGGGTTTGGTGGCGGTGGCGACGATATTCGCGTAACCGAGTTAGTGAAGGACGCACCTAAAGGAGAAAGAAAACGGTAGGGAATAGGAAAGAAATTTCTCGTGTACGCGCCTTCATTCTTATTTGATATTTGTTGCTCTACATGTCTTTTTGCTTTACATGTCTCCAAAAAACGTCTGTTGGACTCAGGTGCGAGATTGTTGGTTCATGTTCATAAAAAAAAAGCATCAGGGCGAACGAAACAGGACCCGGGAACAAAAACACGTCGATCACAAACGGGCGCTGTTGTATTCTGTTCTGAACACAGCACCAGCTTGTGATGTACATGCGGTCACAGAATAAACCGGACCAAGCGAGCGGTGCGCGAATACTATCGGCGCGACACCTTCCGGCCCAGCGCCTGCTGTCGAGATAGCGGAAGGCGCATGCGTGTCCCTCCCTAGAGTTTGTGCATGTCAGTTTCCTTGATTTCGGCTGCAGCACTTTGATCATCTCCAATGCGACGCGCGGCGGCGCCTTGCGCGGCGCGCCTACCGACCGGGCGTGATGCATGTCAGCAGCCGGCAGCGTGCGCCATGCGCTGATGCCGCGTAACTGTGCGTTCATCTGAGCATGTTCGTTCGGCGCTTTTTTTATCATTTTATTGACTGAAACGCAAACTGGCGTTGAAGAAAGGCTGCGATAAAGATTCACACATGACTGAACCAGTGCTGGTCGTTATGCGACAAACACACAGTTGATAGAACTAAAAACAGCGATGTTTTTTTTTAATTTCGAGTTTTTCCCGTGCGGCATATGAGAGACGGTTTAAAGATGGGGGTAGGGAAGAAAGTTGGAAGAAAAGAGTTTATTCGTTTCGTAAAAATAGACCGAAATACACAGCTGTCGGTGTGAGTGAATTGCTATCGAAAAGCAATGAGGCGTTTCCTTCCATGTCACCCATTGGGCAGTGATAGCTATGAAGCATATAAAGCACGTAACTCGTGCTGCATGGTCAATATGACCATGCAGCACGAATGAAGAATGCCGTGAAGAATGCCGTCCCGCGTCCCGATCGAGCAACGGAGGCACATCGTGCGACTTCTCATCGAAGGGACTACTCAGTGGGAAAGTTGCCACCTAACCGGGAGGTCTAGGACTTCTGTAAGCCGCATTATTCAAGCTTACCGCGATGATCAGGGCAGACTCATTGACGCAGAGCGCAGCGGGCGGCCTAAAGTCACCAGTGAGGAGCAGGAACTACTGATTGTCGCAGCCGCTGTGGCAGATCCCCTCCTGTCTGCAAAAGAAATTCGACAGGAGATGTCATTGAATGTCTCTTGCGAGACAATTCGAAGACGACTGAAGGAGGCGGGACTCGGGAGTTGCGTGGCAGCGCAGAAACCGCGCGTGACGGACCGCCAGAGGCTGGATAGGCTGGAGTTCGCCCGGGCAGTGGAGCGGTGGACAACGGACGAGTGGAAGGAAGTTATATTCACAGACGAATCGACTTTCTCCACTCGCTGGGATCAACAGTGGCGTGTTTGGCGTCCGATGAGCTGCAGGTACGAAACTAAACTGTGAAACGTAGCTGGTAATGTGCATTCTAGATGATATATAAACTACCGCAGTCATCATCATCATCATCATCATCATCATCATCAGCCTATCTACGCCCACTGCATGGCAAAGGCCTCTCTCATTATTCTCCAATTACCTCGGTCCTGTGCCAACTGCGACCAAGTTATCCCCGCAAACTTCTTGATCTCATCTGCCCATCTAACTTTCTGCCGCCCCTTGCAACGCTTGCCTTCTCTAGGGATCCACTCTGTTACCCTTAATGACCAGCGGTTATCTTGCCTTCGCATTACATGCCCTGCCCACGTCCATTTCTTTTTCTTAATCTCTACTAATATGTCCTTAACACGTGTTTCTTCCCTGGCCCACTCCGCTCTCTTCTTGTCCCTTAATAGAGAGTTTTAGTATAGCGGAAAGCACCACTTTAGCGCGCCCATAGCGTTAGCGGGCACGCTAACCGTAGCATAACGAGGCGCTATCCGTTCGCGATTGCGGCCCGCAAAACGTTAACGCTACAGCTAAAACGCTATACTAAAACTCCCTAATGTTACACCTGTCATTTTCCGCTCCATTGCACGCTGAGTCGTTCTCAATTTAATGTGTCAGAGGTCAAATGGGGAGCACGGTTTAATGTGAGAATTGCTGAGCATTCCTTCGGGGGTCCCCAGTGCAACGCTAAGCGTAGTTGTTAAGTCTAGCAATGCATAACTACCTGTTAATAACTATATTTCGGAGCAACCGATATACAATGTCCCTGTAAATTTTATTCAGCTGGGTTCATTTGAAACGTTTTAATCGCAGTTTTATAAGCACCGTTTGTTAAGCGTTTCTTGTCGCTGTTTTTTACGAAACACTTCAGGTAACCCGCATCGGCTAACGGGGCTTTTGTAATTCCCGATGTGGAAAGAGGATGAAATTGGTGCATAGTTTTATTCAGGATGCTGTTCGCCTACGTGGCAGTGGGGGTGCAGCCTCCCGCTAAAAAAATGTACCAGTAATTTCAATCGATGTAAACTATCGAACACGGCGAATTTCCTTTGATTGATTTATCTAGTATACCCTCCGAACATCTTCGAAATATCTTTCCTCGGAGATATCTTTCCTGAATGTATTTCTGTATTAGCCGATGGTATTTAGATACCAGCCCGGCTACATCCAAAGCGTCCTTTCCAGTGGGAGGTGCTCCGTCAGCGTATGGGGCGCAATGAGTGCGGACGGCCTGGGACCCCTCGTCAGAATTTTTGGGCCATTCAATGGTTCCCAGTGCTGTAATATCATTTCGGCAAGTCTGCTCCCCTACGTCCTGGACCGGTGCTTCATCCTGCAACAGGACCGAACCCCTGTCTTCACCGCACGAGCCGTGAGCTCACTGCTCGAGGACCACGCGGTGCGACAGCTGCGGTGGCCTCCGTGCGGGGCAGACCTTAATCCGATAGAAAATGTGTGGGGGATTATGAAGATGAATCTCGGCAAACGAAATGACTGCGGTCGCACGGCGGACGAGTTGTGGCAGGCAGTGGAAGGTGAATGGGGACGCCTGCGCTCCCGTCCCGAAATCATAAAGTCGCGTTATGAGTCGTTTCCCCCGACGCATTCGTGAAGTTATCAAAAGCGACGGAAACTTCACACACAATTAATAAGGGGAACCACTCGGACAATCACCGATGTCTTTTTTTTTTTTTTGTTCCGAACCGAATAAACCTTCCCTGTATTCAGTTCTTGCTATCAACTGTGTTCGTCGCATAACGACCAGCACTGTTTTAGTCATGTGTGAATCTTTATCGCAGCCTTTCTTCAACGCCAGTTTGCGTTCCAGTCAATAAGATGATAAAAAGAGCGCCGAACAAACATTCTCAGATGAACGCACATTTACGCGGCATCAGCGCATGGCGCACGCTGCCGGCTGCTGCCAAGCATCACGCCGCTCGGTAGGCGAGCCGCGCAAGGCGCCGCCGCGCGTCGCATTCGAGAGGAACGGAGTGCTGCAGCCGCACTCAAGGAAACTGACATGCACAAACTATAGGGAGGGACACGCATGCGCCCTCCGCTATCTCGACAGCAGGCGCTGGGCCGGAAGGTGTCGCGCCGATAGTATTCGCGCACCGCTCGCTTGGTCCGGTTTATTCTGTGACCGCCTGTACGTGTTTCTATTGTTTTTATTACTCGGTCGGAACGCCGCTAGGGGGCCGAAGTATGCGGTCGTGCCTCGCATAACGTCTTGAATATTGTTCAACAGTTCTGGAACGTCGTTTCGCTGACAAACGTAAGTGTCGAGACAGTTTCCTTACTATGTGGTGACCACCCCGGATGACCATTCGGCCCCACCGGACTTTTCGTGCTCGTAAAACGATCAACGCAGCTATCAAAAGACAGTTAAGCCTAACGAACCGACGGCGTGCTTCTTCGGAACCAGCGGCGTCGGCCGCCGCTGCCGACGCAGCTGCCGGCGCAACTGCAAGCGCGGCCAAAGCCTCGGCGTCGCCACTTTTTGATATGAACGCGGACGAAATGCAGCAGACTAACATGGACAGCCACGAAGCTCATGAAGTGCCACCGAGCTCCGACTCCAGTCCAGCTGGCCGCTACGGTGCTTCCCAAGATGAAGACGCCGAACGTGATCAACTGATGAACGAAGACGACGGCGGTGTATGGCATCGCGTCTTACCTACCAAGAAGAACAAGGTCACCAAAACCGAAAGGGTAAGTCGGACTCGTTTCTCACTGCAGTTGAGACCACTGGTTAAGATGAAAGTACGAGATATCCCCAGACAGGCCATAGCTAACGCAATTGGCTCTAGCTCTCCCAGCGCCGAACTTGCTGAAATGACTGCTATTAGGTATGATGACGCCGCTAACAGTGCCCACATCACCCTCTACGATGCCGAACATGCTGATAGGCTTTCCCGAACAGACCACCTCACGTACCGGCACAACGGCCGACTTGAAACCATAGAGGTGACGGTCGACCGAATGGACTTTAACAAAAACACGATTCGTGGAGTTATACGGGTAGACCCGGCTGAAAGTAACGACATCATCTTCAATTGGCTGCGTTGCGAACAGGCCGAAATACTACGAGTTCAGAAGATAGGGAAGTCGGACCGCGCCATTATCACCTTCAACTCTGCAGTCCTTCCACGAGTTGTTAAATACTACATGGAACTGGTGAGGGTTGCCGAATACAAACCGAAGCGGATAGTATGCTTTAACTGCCATACACTGGGCCACATGGCGAAATTCTGTCCTGCCTCGAGTGTCTGCCGCGACTGTGGCCGCGCACATGCCACAGAAGAAGAGTGCGACAACAACCCCTTCTGTGCGGCGTGCAAGGAGCCCGGTCACCTCGCGGTTAGTCCAGCATGCCCCAGCCGCATGGGGAAATCGGTCGACCAAGATCAAGATTCCGCAAAAAAGGAAACGCCAAAAACGAACAAGAACACATCGAAGCTAAAAGATGGGATCTCTTGGGCCGACGTGGTCCACACCCAAGAAAAGGATGCCCCTCTTCCTCCATCGACTCGAACAATGAATACAATCATAAAAGAGAACAACAGCCTTAAGCAGGAACTTAAAGAACTCCGTGCCGAGCTGCAGCAACTCCGCTCGGAACTCAGTCAAGCCCGAACACAACAGCAGCGACGCCAATCCACCTCTCCGGGTCCACCGCCAGCGCGCCGAAGCCGGTCTCGAGTGAAGAAAAAAATCTTGCCGCAGCACCATTCGGAGAAAGCGCAGGAATGGGTTACAAAACACATGCTGGCACAACGGGACGCGCATTTGAAGTTCGAAGCCTCTAAGGAACTACAAAAAGCATTCAAAGGGATTCATGAGCTACAAGGGCACGTACACACGCTAAAGGGCGACATTCAACAGCTAGCCGATCAGTTCCGCTCATTTATTGAAACCGTCACCCCCGAGGAGACAAAGCGTAAGAAAAAGCATTCCCAGCACTGACTTCCCGTCTACGACGCGATTCAAATAGACTCATTGTACAATGGAACTGCCGCAGTTTTTCGCAGAATGGTCCTCTTCTAAAGCACCAAATCAGTACCCACAATCCCATAGCCATCCTCTTACAGGAAACACGGGGATCATGTAAACTCCAAAATTATGCTACCTTTATGGATCCCTCCATTGAGCATGCTGGCAGGCACTCTCCAGTCATTGAAGGACAAGCAGCTATTTTAGTTCGCAAGGACTGCCGTGCCGTTCAACATAGATGGGACAAGGCCAGCAACGCTAATAGGGAGGTTATAATAGTATGCATAGAACCACCTGGTAACCGGCGCCTGCTTCTAGTTTCGGTGTATTATCGCCCGCAGTGCAGCACTGGTTACAGAGATACCTACGACTGGATCTCACATATCACGTCTCTCCGGTTCGAAGGCCCCATTGCGATTGGAGGGGACTTCAATGCACGCAGCACACTTTGGGGTTATTCCCACACGGACATTAGAGGGAAAAACCTTGAGAATGCCCTCGAATTCAGCCAACTTATCCTTCGAAATGAGCCATTTCACCCGACGCGGGTAGGCCTACACCGCAATCAAACTGATACCACACCAGACCTTACTTTTTCAACCCCAGGATTTATCAGGCGATGGCAACCACTGAACACGACATGGGGCAGTGATCATTACCCCATTTTTATTTATATCAACATTAAGAAGATGCGCCAACGGACCATCCTTAAAACCCTCAACTGGAACACTTTCAGAGATAACTTTCGCGTGGAAGAGGACCCTGCTCTACTTGACTTTGTACGCAACGTCACGGATGCAAGGACTATGGCTTTTGAAACTGTTACAAGCACAGTCGATGTAGAGGTCCCTGATGCTCATATGACCCGCCTTCTTCGGACAGCCGAGCGCCTTACTGAGCGGTACCGCACGGGCGGAAAACGGCACCGGGATCTGATACGTCTGAAGAACCATTATAAAGTTGTCAATGCCTACCAAAGAGCGCTTCAAACAGAGAAATGGCACAATCTCTGTCATCGCTTGGGTCAAGAGAAAGGTCTCGCCAATCTGTGGAGCATTTTTCGAAGCTTGGCGGGCAAGGCAAAATCAAAACTTCCCATTGTTGACGAGTTGATGTTACAGACAGATCCCTACGACGTTGAGGAGAAGATTATCCACACGTTCTTCCCCCACGCCACGTGCGACAAGGCACAACTGTCCCATCTACCCTGCCTCTCAGTCCCCAACCCACAGGAGTCGCTTGACGAACCCTTCACCATGGGTGAGCTCCAGGTGGCTCTGGAACAAGGGAAACCTCGATCGGTCCCTGGCCATGACGGGGTTACGTGGCAGGACCTCCGTAATCTTCCTGCTGCGGGACATGAGACGCTTCTCAGACTTATCAACTCTTCCTGGGAGCAAGGCCAAGTAGACGATCACCTCAAGCTTACGATCATTCACCCCATCCCCAAACCAGGTAAAGACTCCCGTCAACCGGAAAATCTGCGACCGATCGCACTAACACCGACGATATGTAAACTAATTGAGCGCTTAATCAACAATCGAATGCAATATCACCTAGAACAAACAGCGTGGTTTCACCCGGCACAAACTGGTTTCCGGCCCAATCTCGGCACTCAAGACTATCTATGGTTACTACGAAGAGTTATAAATCGGACCTCACGAAAGCTCACACCAGATTACCTCCTTGCAGTAGACATGCAGAAAGCGTTTGATAATGTTAGCCAAGAAGGCATACTCAAGGAGCTCGCGCTGGCCTTCCCCAGTCAACGAGCGCAAACGTGGATACGAAATTTTCTTGAACAACGCCCAATCCGGCTGTCGAGCAAAGATGATAGATGGACCCCACGCACATTCTTCCTCGACAGAGGGGTACCGCAGGGTTCCATACTAGGGCCAATGCTTTTCAACCTGGCTATGAACAGAGTGGCAAGATCCCTCGAACAAGACACGTCCGCTCGCTTTGCTATCTATGCCGATGACGTCGTGGTGTGGACGGAAGCAGTGGACTATCCAGACACAGAGCAAATGCAAACGGAACTACAAGCAGCTGTGTTCAGCCTTGAGAGATCCCTCACAGCCCTGAACTTGCAATTGTCCCCAACCAAGACAGAATTTCTGAGTGTCGATGGCCGCCAGGCCACAAATCAAGTTTACCAGTTACGGCTTGACATGGGCAACACTACACTTATGTCCCAGAATGGCACCATACGGGTCTTGGGCTTGCAAGTTAGCAGCTGCAACAGCACCAATGCATGGATCCGTAAACTAAGAACTACCTGGCGGCAAACTTTGCATTTAATTACGAGAATATCGAACAAGTATGGTGGAACCCAACAGCGCTCCTGTCTCACCTTGGCTCGAGCCGTTGCAATAGGCCGAATGGCCTATGGCTTTTCCACTTACAACCTCCGAGATAGACATATGAAAGACCTCGGTGTATTGCATCGTGCCACTATACGTGCTATTACGGGCCTCCCGCGACACACCAGAGTCGACCTCCTGGAGAAGGCTGCACCGCTTCCACCCCTCCCTACCCTCGTGGAAGAGGCAAAATTGCATCACCAGCAACGCCTTGACCTTACCCCTCAAGGGAAAGCTCTCCAACAATGGGACCATCAAAACAGCCACACAGATCTCTCCAATATGCCGCCTGCTCTTCCGCCATGGGAACGCCCGGCACTTGGCATACTTCGTCGCCGCCCCATAGAGCGACGTCGAAAAACTGTACGGGAGCAGTACATTGCCCAGTTGGCTCACGACAAAGGCTCCGAGGAATTAGACATCTTTACAGACGCAGCTGTTAGCGGCATGAGCGCAGCAATAGCCTGGACTTGCCCCGAAGACCCAACCCTGAATGGATCTCGGCAGATCAGAAACACGTACGGCCTTACTGACGATGTCGAACTGTTCGCCATTCTTGGAGCACTCCAACAAATTCAGACCTCCCAGCAACCCGAATATCACCATTACCGCATCATCACCGATTCACATGTTGCCCTCCAGGAACTCAACAAGGCTTATACCCATAATCTCACCGCCAACCACATTATAAGCACAATTCAATCCTTGCGCGGACAAGGTATTCATATTCGTCTGGCTTGGACACCTGGTCACACAGCTGGAGCGACTGGAAACCAGCAAGCACACAACGCTGCTAGGGAGTGCCTTCTTTCGACTCCTCCCCTGGCTACCACGCCCGCTGACGAAACCTCACCTACATGTTTAGCCTGGTATCAGAAAAGACGGCAACTGCGGCAACAAAGTCAACGGCGGCTCCAAGAATCTACCCCCCCAGGCTTTCTCCCTGCTTCGATATCCCTTTCTCGGCAGGGCGAAATCTTCGTTAACAAGGCATGCGCGGATGCCGCCTACACCCCGGACATTGTTCGCAAATGGTACCACGGCAGCACATCCCTTTCATCCGCACCTACGTGCAATTTCTGCGGTGCAGCTAATACCGTCCCGAACTTGTTTCACCTTATATGGTCATGTCCGACTTTCGAAAGCGGCCGAGAACAGCTGGTAGCCTATTGCCCACCACCACTTACCAATACGGAGCACCTGGAGCGCCTGCGCTCCGATGCTACTCTTCTCGAATGCATAGGAATTTATTCACTTGCCAGTGGTCTTTACAAAGCAGTGTAGAACGGTCTGACAGCCCTAGTAGGGCCTGCAAACGGACAAGTTGTGTTTAACAGGGTACATGTGACTTTCATTAAGACTTTCGATTCCCCTTTCCTCATCTTCCAATAACCCCCCAGGGCCTCAGGCCTATTTCTAAATAAAGTCGTTCATTCATTCATTACTCGGTCCTGTTACGTTCGCGCAATTCCGTTTTTTTTCATGAACACGTTTGTATGCTAAAGCTTGACGGGGGTCGGGGCCCCGTCAAGCTGTTCAAACAGATTTTTGTCTCGCCTCCTCCTGTAAAAAAGGAAACAAATAAATAAATAAAGAATGAATGAATGAATGAATGAATGAATGAATGAATGAATGAATGAATGAATGAAAGGTACAGACACAATGACCACCTTTAGAGAGCCATGGTGACGTTGGATAGAGGTGCGCGTCTCAAATGGCAGAACTGATTCACATACACACCTGAACTTAGCCAATTTTGCTTTATTTGAAGTGCTTTTTGCTTTCTAGCTGCCATTTTGACAGACATTAGTTGGTTACGGCGACGAGTTTTCGACCAACTCAGTCAAACCGTTTTTATTTGCGAATATTTGCCATTCAAAAAATTGATTGATTGTAGGGTTTAACGCGGTGAAGCAACGGAGGCGAAGAGGCGTGCGTAGTGGATGAATGCAGACTAATTTTGACCCCAAGGCCGGGAATCGAAGTCGCTTCCTTGTACAAAAAAAAAGTTGCATATGACATCAATGTTTAGGCCATGAGATGTATGACGCGATCGCATCTTGGGCGTCGATGGAGTATTTTAAAATGTAGTTGCTGCATATCCAATCTATACTTTCCGAGCATTGAAGTTCAGTGACGAGAGCTAGCTTAGCAGCAACGGATTTTAGTTACCGGTGCACGAGAAAGGCAGAGGCCATCTGAGCTTGTGTGGCTTAGGTTGTAAGCGTGGAAAGTTTAGGCAGCTGGTATTGACCAGTTTGAGGGTGAAGGTGACAGTATCAGCGTTTCAAAGCATTTATTCTCCTTGTCCAGGCCTGAGTGAACGTTTTCGTCCTCTGATAATACACATAGAGAGAGATAGGCTCCGGAACGATCGCCGGGTAGCGCTGCACTCTCCCCTCCGCGAGAGTACGCGGTAGCTGCCGCCGCTTCGGCACGCGCTTTTTGCGCTGCGCGCGTGCTGCATTTATCGCGCTACGGTGAGGTCCGGGTAAACTTTTCTTTCGACTTATGAAAGCATACACATTAGCACGTCTCCAGCAAGTTCGGTTTACACGTAGAGTAGCTACTGGGTCCATTTTTGCCGGTGCTTGTCTTGTCGTCTGCTAGAGAGGCGTCGTCTGTTACGCGCCAGTCGAACGGCCGAGTGCCCCGGCGGTTTCACGGGATAAAGAGTGCTCTTGTGGGTGACCCTTGGCTGGTCTAACCACCTCGGTCATCGCGGAACGACTGCGTCTGGTGAACGGCTTTTCAGCGCCCTAAGCAGACGCCCCCCGGCCCGCTCCTCCGCGTCTGGCAAGTGCACGCGCAGCTCGCGGTGTCTCCCGCACCGCCTGAGGCATCCAGCCTCCTACTCACGAATCCGAACAAAGCGACCGCCGGCTGCGCTAGCCACTTAAGCCAGCACATACAAAGAGCGGCGGGAACACTCCTCACTAGCCCGAAACGAAAAGATGAAACTGAAAGCGAAGCAAACCCCCCATATTGTTGCATGATCAGCTGCCACGACAGTAACAAGGCGAAAAAAGAGGATCCAGTCGTTAAATTCTGCATATTCCCCGCGAAAGCCCACCAAAAGGATAGACGGTAAGCATCGATCACTGCGGTTTTAAAGGTGAAATTGACACATTTTTGTTTGTATCTGTGTGCTTCCAGTTTACATTACCCGGCTTTCAAAATGCGAACTAGTGTTCTAACGAGTCCTCCCCTCTACACTTTTTTTAATGCATGCTGCCAATGATTGTTTTCCGCTATAATAAATGAAATTCGGAATTGATTAGCTGGTGCCGTTCGATATCGTCCATATATAACACAATAGGTTGACATTCTGCATGGGTGAAAAAAAAATAGTTTCTAACGATTTACCTGGCTGTAGTAGCTCTGATCTGTCTTGTCATTGTGACTTGTGTTCTGGACGGGATTGCTGCGTTGTTCGCTTTTTTCCCACATTTAGAAATACTGGTAATTAAAAGAGGTATACACCAAATTCTGTATATTATAGTAATTAAAAGTTATACGCCACAAGCTGTTCTGTTGTTTCCGCGAACTGTCACGCAAACCCATACTTGTACTATAAGCGGGTGACAAACATTGCGAACAAAATTTTCTTCAAGGACAAGTAAAATGGAAATGCGGCGCTGTCAGCGCACCCCTTAATTAGCGTGTGCCTTTCTAATGCGTTTTTATAAGATGCAGCTGATTGTCTCAAGAGTAAGAAATAACCTATTAACCATAATCAATCACGTTTATCTTACATTTCTTGCAAGCCTCAGTGTTTCTGCAGTCCAGAAAGTCCGGATGTCCGAAGCGCGAGCATGCGAACAGAGTAACAAACAAGATAAAAATACGGTGTGACCAGCTGAACAGCTGTCGCCTTGCAGAAGAAAAGAGCAACCGACGACCGCCGAACAACGCGTTTCCCCCCTTAAAATCGTTGGGGCAGTCTGCCGGTCGAGCGGCGGGAAGCAGGCGGCGCGTCTGTAGCAGACGACAAGACAAACGTCGACAAAAATGAACTCAGTAACTACTCTACGTTTAAACCGAACTTGCTGGACACGTGCTGACGCGTATGGTTTCATAAGTAAAAAAAAATGTTTACCCAGCCCTCTTCCTAGCGCGAAAAATGCAGCACGCGCGCAGCGGAAAAAGCACGTGCCAAAGCGGCGGCTGCCGCCGCGTACTCCCCCCGAGGGGAGAGGGCAGCGCTTTCCTCGCCCGGCAAACTTTAGCTTCGCCTCCCTATACAGAGACTTTGTAGAGTAAGATTGAGTAATAGTTTGAGAAAAGGAATTAAAGAGTTGAATACCCAAAGAGGTACGGAGACCCGAAATCTATAGGGCCCAAGATTCCGCTCACGCTGATCTTACGGTGACAAGCTGCTCAGGCAGCCTCCTATGGGGCAAGATAAGTGTAATGTGTAATGTTTGAATTATTCACCCCGGAGAATATCCTTGGATATGAGTTGCGTAGCCTAAAATGGATTATAATGTGAAGAGAGAACGACATCCGCGTCTTAGTGCATGGGATCTCAACGAACACTGCTTTATTCTCTTCTCCTAGCTCGCTGGCCTCGCGCGTCTCCCCGCATCCACCTCCTCTTCCTCTTCCCTTGCTGCCCGAGAGGTGTGCTGGTTCCCGCCAGGGAGATTCAACATATTCCCGCCCCCGCGCTGGGTGCATCGGCTTCCAAGAGGTAAAGCCGCTGGACGGCACGCCGGATTTCCTAACCGCCTGGAAGCCGCAGTCGGAAATACCTGCTTGTTCAGTCTCTTCCCGGCAATGCCTCGATGATGCGCCCGATTTTCCACATAAAAGCGTTGTCCTGCACGATGACAACGTCGCCAACTCGGAGCCGGGAGGGAACAGCTGGTAGAGTAGGATGAGCAGAGCGAAGAAGCAGCAAGTACTCTTTTCTCCATCGCTTCCATAGCTGGCTGACGAATTGACCTCGTTGGTTGAGTCGTCGTCTGAGGTCGTTGGCCGTGATGCTCTGCATGAGATGATCAGTTGTCGACGGCAGACATACAAGACGTTTCCCGACGAGGAAATGCGATGGAGTTGTAGCGCCAGGGACGGAAGCGGCGTCCAGGAGGCGGCGGCGACTGCGGTGGCCGCTGCAGCCGCTGCGAGTCCGCAGTAACGTACCCGTCGCCGCCGTCACGCGCCCCAGATACACGGCGTCGCGGCGCGCGCCACGCGTAAAAGTGGGGTTGAAAGCGGCGCCGGTCGGCCGCGTAGGGGCTTCCCTGCACGGGCTCGCCGTCAGGCCCGGTAACGTTGCCCGCTTCGCGGCCCTTCTCGCCGACGACGACGTCGAACTCACCACGTCGAACCCACCGTTTCTCCCTCGCCGACGCTGCGCATGATCTTCTGCGGGTTGTTGCGCGTGATGGCAGCATGATGCACAAAGATGTCCTCGTGGGTGTCGTTGCGGTTGATGAAGCCGTAGCCATTCTTGACGTTGAACCACTTCACGGAGCCCAGCACGCGCTCGGCCAGCACGGGCTTCTTCTTGCCGGGATCGCCCATCGCGGGGGTCTTGGCGCTGACGTTGGAATCGGGTCGCCCGCGCCGAGCTCTTTTAGAGTATGTTCCCTGGATGACCCAACCAAAAACTGTCTCCACGGCGCACATGCTGTCCGTTAAACGTTCGATACGTCCTGTGACCAGCTTCCAGTAATTGTCAGAGCCCACTAAGACGCTAATAGTGGGACTCTGATCCTTGCAATCTTGAGGCTCGTCCGCGATGACCAAGTTTCGGCTACGGAGTACGGAAACTAGAGCAGGTTCCATAGGTGAACTTCTTACAGTGCATACCTCCGGAACCTCCAGAGCATCGAGGGCTACTTCTTTCGACTCGAAACGACCAGTCAGCGTGACGTTCAATTTCCGGCAGCTGTACCGACGCGAACGCTGAGAGTCGCCGAACGTGAATACCGTAAGGTCCTCAACGCCGGTGGATGAAAGCTCTAGCTTGTTCGCCAAGTCGCTGCGCACAAACGTTCGCTGGCTGCCGGTGTCAAAAAGAAGGCGGACCAGGACACGGTCAGCAGTGCCACATGCCCATACCGTAGCCGTTTGTAGCAAGACAGACGACGTGAAATTGCCACTAGCAGAAGCAGTTGTGACCAGCTCTTCTTGTGGAGTTGCCATTTGCCGATTCATGCTCCCAAAAGGTGCTGGTGGTACGGGGACCCCTGAGTTAGGCCGCGTCCACACGTCGCAGAGAACCGACAAGTGGCGTCGCGCACAATGGCGACACCAAAGCCACGCGGGAAGGCAGCAGCTGCGTGCCAAGTGCCCTGGCTTGCCGCATCGGAAGCAACAACGCTTCCTTCCAAGTCTTCGTCGCTTCTCTTCTCCCGACAGCTTAGCTTGGCAATCCTCGGTTCCGTGATCTGGCGCTTCGCAGAGTGGACATGCTCGCGGCTCTGACGACGATGAGCCGGTAGCCAAAGCCAGCAAAGAGAACTTGCTTTCCTCAGGGCCTAAGAATTTCTAGGAGGGAAAGAGAAGCATTATTCAGAATATCTTGCCACCTGGCAGCTAGTTCAGGAGGGAGCTCACCAAGGGCACATCTAACTTTTAGGCGGAGGCCTTTGGGGATCTTTTTGCTTTGGAGATACGAGGAGTACGTTTTTAAATGAAATCTGTAGTTGGTTTGTTTGCCGGCTAGTTTTCGAGCTTTGAGGAAAGAGCGGGATTTAGGGGTTGGAGCATACGGCCTACTCGGTGGTAGTCATTTGTGTTTGTTCCGAGCAGACCTCCGGGGTGACACTTTTTTGCTTGGAGTCAGTAGTTTAGGGGGGCTGCTAGGGGTGAGGTCCACATCGATGCCTGTTTGGGTGCCTGTTTGCGTTATACTGCGTGATGGGGTCTGCGTGAACCATGAGCGTGTTGTCTTTGGTGGGTCGGGTTGTTGTTCGCTCACGTGCTGTACAGCTGGTGTTGCGGCCACGTCCACAATTTGTTAGCTGGCGTCACTTGTGCTGTCCTTAGGTGGACATGGCATTTCGCTACCGTTGGGGGTGTTGGGTTGGTTTTGTTGTCCTGTGCTGGCCGGAGACGGGAGGTTGATACGTGAAGTTGGGAGCGTCACCTTAAATGTGTTCCTCAGCCTGTGCTTGATGTTTTCGGCAATCAGTCGGACGCCTCGAAAGTTAGGGTGTAGTCCGTCCTTGGCCAGGTGTCCTAGGGGGTCGTGGTGAATTTTTGCGTGGTGAATGATGTCAACGTTTCCTGTGTTGTGTCCAAGGTACATGAGGAAGTCGTTAAGCTTAGCTGACCTTTGTGAGTGAGCTAGAAGTCTATGTGTCTGGGGTATGTCTGGCTTGTGTTTGTTTTCGATCCTGGGAAGTACTGTTGTCAGGGTTATCTTTGCTTTGGGCCTGTTGGTATGAACATCGTGAACAAGAGTTTTCATGGCCTCGATGGTGCTTTCAGCGGTGTTGTTCTTTAAGTCGTTAGTGCCAAAGTGCAGAACGAAGTGAGTGATGTTGCGTGGGGCGGTGTCAATCAGTTTTCTGATGTCATGGGTTGTGGCGCCGCTTTGAAAGCTGATGTATGGTGAATGTTGTCCGGAAGGGAAGTGGTCGTGAATGTACTTAAAGTGGCTATCACCGATGAGAGCTATGTGTGCCAGGGAGAGGAGAGGGGGCTTACCTTGCTCCGTCATCTTCGTACACGAAATCCAGGGAGTAGTAGAACTTTGAAGATGGTAGAGAACACAAGAGAAGAAAAACTTCGAACAAGGTAAAAGCACGATTGTGGCCTACGTTTCAGCAAAGAGAACTTGCTTTCCTCCGTAGGCCACAATCGTGCTTTTACCTTGTTCGAAGTTTTTCTTCTCTTGTATATATATATATATATATATATATATATATATATATATATATATATATATTTATATATACGTAATACCTCGTTAACTCGAAGTAGTAAAAACCGGGAAATATTTCGAGATAAGCAAACTTGCACGAATTGCCACGAAATGTCGAGTTCTTTGCAAAAAAGGCGCTACTTAGCAGCTCTTCACCAGCGGCTTCCAATCTTGCTTTTCATAAAGGTTTTAAAGAGAAAAAGAACACACAGGAGACGATCACGGGCTGGGTTTTGTAGCCCTGCAATCTTACTTAGCATAAAAGAACTGCGTAATGCTGGTCTGCTTTGCGGTCGCACTCGGGCCTAGTAAGAAATCTTCTAGCTGCCTGACGCATATCATCAGCCGATCTTCCCCGCCGCTGCACTCCACCTTATTTCACAGCAAGCGCAGCAGATTCCCCTTTTCGGCAGATGTCGGCACCTCTCGAGGAGGTTCGTCGTCATCGCCCCACCGCCTTCGCCGTCCCCTCCTTTTGCGGCTATTTCAACGATTTCGGCGTCCATAAGTTCTCCAGTCACGCGCGCATACTGCTGTACCTTTGCGCATGTCTCTACCGTCACATGACGTGCCACAGGGTTGCGTGACGAAGTTCATATGCCTCTCGGCTCAGACTTCACGCTTGGGGAAAACATCGGCTTAGTGATAGGCGTGGCTAAACCAGAAAGAAATCGAGGGACTTATGCGCGGCAGCATCGTACGAATCTTGTGAAACGGTCGGCGGCGGCGAAATTTTCGTTCCCCTCTCAGTAAAGATTTCGAGATATCGGCAGTTTGACCCAAAAATACTTCGAAATAAAGGGCTACGAATACACGGGACGTATAGGAAATGGCTCGGTGCCTCGGAAAATTTCGACTTAGCCGATTTTTCTAGATATCCGAGTTCGAGTTAACGAGGTATTACTGTATATATCTATATATATATATATATATATATATATATATATATATATATATATATATATATATATATATATATATACAGGGTGTCCCAGCTATCATGCACCAAGATTTAAAAAAAGAGTAAAGGCGTAACTCGAAGAAAACCTAGTGCATAATGTTTGCAGTACTGTGAAGAAGCGGAGAGTATTTTTTTCGTTAACGAGACTTAATTAACTAATTGTAATTAATTATCTAACTCTAGAAATACTGTCCTAATCACTAAAGTGTCAATGAGGCACTTGTAGGTAACCACGAGGGGCATCTAACTGCGGTATTTTCAGCGATGAACTAATTGCGTACACATTTATTCTGACTGATAAAGAAAACCCGCGAAATATGAAAAATACCACGTGACGGCGCCTCCGCGCGCACCGTAAAGCAACGCCCTCAAACAGGCTGCCTCTGAGTTAGCCAGAATGAAATAGACAAAAGAAAGAAAGAAGAAATCGCGACCGAGTTTGTTCCTTATCTGCACACGCGTCCCGCGAATCTTGCTGCTGCTGCTCCTTCCATGCATGCTATTATCAAGGTGATGCGCTGTCTCTTCGGGCGGGTAACACGCAAAGCAGTTGCTTTCAATCAGCTTTGTTTGGGGACGCTGCTTCACAATGCGCGCGTAAGCGTCGTCACGTGATATTTTTCATATTTCGCGGGTTTCCTTTATCAGTCAGAATAAATGAGTACGCAATTAGTTCGTGGCTGAAAATAGCGCAGTTAGATGCCCCTCATGGTTACCTACAAGTGCCTCATTGATACTTTAGTGATTAGGACAGTATTTTTCGAGTTAGATATTTAATTACAATTAATTAATTAAGTCTCATTAACGAAAAAAATACTCTCCGCTTCTTCACAGTACTGCAAACATTATGCACTAGGTTTTCTTCGAGTTACGCAACTTCTCTTTTTTTAAATCTTGGTGCATGATAGCTGGGACACCCTGTATATAGCAGAACAGAAAGATACGGGACGAGGGACTCGGTAAAGATACATATCAAGGTTGCAGTCGTCATTGCCAGTGCTATTCGGCTTTTTTTTTGAAATATTTAATAGGGCCGAATGACGTGTGCTTGACACGTTTCTTTGATACATTGATAAATAAGCGAAAATATAAGTCGAGAAAAAATCCGCCGTTTTTCCGGGAGCGGGACTCGAACCCACATCCCCGCATAACCGGTGCGGTGCGTTCGCCATTACGCTATCCCGCAGCGGCTTCTCTCTCGACTTTAAAGCGGGGGTTTATATTTACAAGAGCTCTGAGGCCAGTCAACTAGCGCCGCCCCTAGACTACCGCGGGAGACGTAGAGCGTCTTCTTTCCCAGCGGCCGCCACGTAGACCGTGGTCGGAGGTCGGGGTTAGCAATTAGCATATCCGAACTGCTGGAGCCAGTGCCTCGTAATGCATGTAGCAGAACAGAAAGATACGGGACGAGGGACTCGGTAAAGATACATATAAAGGTTGCAGTCGTCATTGCCAGTGCTATTCGGCTTTTTTTTTTCGACATATTTAATAGGGCCGAATGACGTGTGCTTGACACGTTTCTTTGATACATTGATAAATAAGCGAAAATATAAGTCGAGAAAAAATCCGACGTTTTTCCGGGAGCGGGACTCGAACCCACATCTCCGCATAACCGGTGCGGTGCGTTCGCCATTACGCTATCCCGCAGCGGCTTCTCTCTCGACTTTAAAGCGGGGGTTTATATTTACAAGAGCTCTGAGGCCAGTCAACTAGCGCCGCCCCTAGACTACCGCGGGAGACGTAGAGCGTCTTCTTTCCCAGCGGCCGCCACGTAGACCGTGGTCGGAGGTCGGGGTTAGCAATTGGCATATCCGAACTGCTGGAGCCAGTGCCTCGTAATGCATGTAGCAGAACAGAAAGATACGGAACGAGGGACTCGGTAAAGATACATATCAAGGTTGCAGTCGTCATTGCCAGTGCTATTCGGCTTTTTTTTTTGAAATATTTAATAGGGCCGAATGACGTGTGCTTGACACGTTTCTTTGATACATTGATAAATAAGCGAAAATATAAGTCGAGAAAAAATCCGCCGTTTTTCCGGGAGCGGGACTCGAACCCACATCCCCGCATAACCGGTGCGGTGCGTTCGCCATTACGCTATCCCGCAGCGGCTTCTCTCTCGACTTTAAAGCGGGGGTTTATATTTACAAGAGCTCTGAGGCCAGTCAACTAGCGCCGCCCCTAGACTACCGCGGGAGACGTAGAGCGTCTTCTTTCCCAGCGGCCGCCACGTAGACCGTGGTCGGAGGTCGGGGTTAGCAATTAGCATATCCGAACTGCTGGAGCCAGTGCCTCGTAATGCATGTAGCAGAACAGAAAGATACGGGACGAGGGACTCGGTAAAGATACATATAAAGGTTGCAGTCGTCATTGCCAGTGCTATTCGGCTTTTTTTTTCGACATATTTAATAGGGCCGAATGACGTGTGCTTGACACGTTTCTTTGATACATTGATAAATAAGCGAAAATATAAGTCGAGAAAAAATCCGACGTTTTTCCGGGAGCGGGACTCGAACCCACATCTCCGCATAACCGGTGCGGTGCGTTCGCCATTACGCTATCCCGCAGCGGCTTCTCTCTCGACTTTAAAGCGGGGGTTTATATTTACAAGAGCTCTGAGGCCAGTCAACTAGCGCCGCCCCTAGACTACCGCGGGAGACGTAGAGCGTCTTCTTTCCCAGCGGCCGCCACGTAGACCGTGGTCGGAGGTCGGGGTTAGCAATTGGCATATCCGAACTGCTGGAGCCAGTGCCTCGTAATGCATGTAGCAGAACAGAAAGATACGGAACGAGGGACTCGGTAAAGATACATATCAAGGTTGCAGTCGTCATTGCCAGTGCTATTCGGCTTTTTTTTTCGAAATATTTAATAGGGCCGAATGACGTGTGCTTGACACGTTTCTTTGATACATTGCTAAATAAGCGAAAATATAAGTCGAGAAAAAATCCGCCGTTTTTCCGGGAGCGGGACTCGTACCCACATCTCCGCATAACCGGTGCGGTGCGTTCGCCATTTTTTCTCGACTTATATTTTCGCTTATTTATCAATGTATCAAAGAAACGTGTCAAGCACACGTCATTCGGCCCTATTAAATATTTCGAAAAAAAAAAGTCGAATAGCACTGGCAATGACGACTGCAACCTTGATATATATATATATATATATATATATATATATATATATATATATATATATATATATATATATATATATATATATATATATATATATATAAGGTTAGTCGAGACAGAGACAAACGAGAGAGACGTAGAAAATAGAAATAAGTTTTCTGACGTTTCAGGGAGAGGACTCCCTTTCTTCAGAGGACACCCACTAAAGACCACCAGTCGAAACGTTAGTAAACATGTTTGTTTTTGTTTTTTGAGACTTGCGTCGGACTCTACTTTTTGATATATATAAACGTGCGTGCGTGCGTGCGTGCGTGCGTGTGTGTGTGTGCGCGCGTGTGTGTGTGTGTGTGTGTGTGCGTGTGCGTGTGCGTGTGCGTGCGCGCGTGTGTGCGTGTGCGTGTGCGTGCGCGCGTGTGTGTGTGCGTGTGTGCGTGTGAGCGCGTGCGCGTGTTTGTGTGCGTGCGTGCGTGCGTGCGTGTGTGTGTGTGCGCGCGCGTGTGTGTGTGTGTGTGCGTGTGCGTGTGCGTGTGTGTGTGCGTGTGTGTGTGTGCGTGTGTGCGTGCGCGTGTGTGTGTGTGTGTGTGTGCGTGTGCGTGTGCTACGGGGAACTGAGTGCCTTCGCAATCCCTTGGAAAGCAAACGATGCATCTTACGAACATCCACACATGCATCCCCCTTCCCTGGGAAATGAATTCCTCGCAGCTTGGGTGGTTTAGCACGCGGAGCATGTTGGGCGAGCGTTCGCCTATATCTCTTTCTGGCCAACCTGCCATATTAGCCGCGGAGCTGTTCAAGCGTTTAATTCCGCAGTGCGCAGGGGAGCGTTACAGAAAAACCAGCATAGCCTAGTGCACGTACCGTGCGCCTCGAAGGGAGCTGCCGGCGTCATAGAGGTTTGCGTCACGTGAGGAGCGCGTAAAAAAGTACTAACAAGAAAATCCCGCACCATCTCCACTAACCTGCAGACTGGGGAGGAGCAAAGCATGCAGTGCATACGTGTATTCAAAGATTTTCAGTCTCTCTTGCCACACAGTGCGCTCTGATTTTGTGCTGCAGAAGTGAAGGTAGCAGGAGCAATCGTGCGCTTGCGGAGGCCATGGTGGCTACTAAGGTGGTGGCACCTTCTTTTCCGTTGATCCGCATTTAGGCAATCTAATAAGAAACAGAGCGGTCATAAGTTGTCTTCGTCTCATACGCCACAGCATGCTAAAAGTATGTTATCAAGTAGCGCGAGGCGTTGGAAAACGAGTGCGCCGGTGTGTTCTCTTAGTACGAGTTTTTACCCATGAAGATTAAATGTTCTAGCGTGAGGCGTTGGAAAACGAGGCTCACGGTGTGTTTTTTTAGTACGCGTTACGTTCTTGTGCGAGGCGTCGGAAATCGATTGCCCCGTTGTTTCAGTACCGGAACTACATGTGACAACATGAGACGCCGAAAGCTCGAGCCTTTAAGGTGCTTCGCACCTAAAAGGGATTACGATTACTATACTCCCTAATGTCTAATTTATGTGGAGCGCGAGCTCCAGTCTTCTCGTTCACAACGCATAGCTTCTGCGCTTCAGAAAGGGATTGTGTGATCAGCGAACTCACGGTGGCGCCCACTACTCTACTGGTATGTCGCAGCGCATGACCACCTCCGAGCATGTTGTAAATAGTGTTTGCTACTCCCGCGCAAATGTCACGTGATTCCGATGAGCCACGTAGCGAGGAGGATGCGAAAGACATCCACCGGTTGCCTCACTCGTTGCTCAGCACTCACTTCTGAGTGCTGCGGTGCGCTGAGGCAGAACTCACTTGTTGTTCATATCAGCGGCTGCGATGGTGAGACTGCGTGAGCAGCGCGAACTGCGTCTCACGAAGTGTACGCACATCACCTTCAATCGTACGGCGGCTCGCGTCATCTCGCAGCGCGTCGCCACCTCCAAGCATGTCTCACTACCTCTCCCTTACACTTTCGCCATGCGTTGCCCAAGAGGAGCGTCTGTTGTGGGCTCAGCATGCCGCCCTCCCCCTCACACTTCGCCACACTTCCTCCGCCTTCTTATTTTTGTCTTCGCCCGTCTAGGTACCACGCTGACACCGGTGGGAAATCACATACGCGGCTGCAAAATTGCTGCGCACGGAAAATTAGCGCAGCTTGCACTAGTGGTGCAAACCTGAGGAAACAGCAGAGTTGGCGACCGCTCTTTCTTCCTCGGAGACCCGGCTGTTACACTCAACACAAATTTCTGAACTTGCTGTCGAAAGAACTCTAGCATGCCTGGTCGTTTTGTCTGCAGGTTTTCACATCTCTCCCAAAGCGAACCGCGTTAGCACGCACTAGAACCTGCGGCAACCCGCTTCGCGAACTCAGCGTCTGTGCTCCTAAAACAGAAACTTCATGCGCAAAATGCACATGAACTGGCGAGTAAAACAGCATGCGAGATATGCCTTGACGAACCCTTGGAATAGTGTTCTCGAAGGTCGAGCTGGCCGACGCCGGGCGCTCCTCAAGCGGCGCACGCTCACGTGCGCTCGGTATTTTTCTTTGGATTTTTTTTCTGGCAACGCTCGATGGCGCAGCTAAAAGCTTAAGCAGGTCTGTTGTTAAAATTGTGGAGATGGACTGGGTGCCCTTCGGGTTTGCCGCTACCACCTCAGGTGTCGAGTGCACCACGGGCGGGGTGTTGGTTGCACCACGGGCACCACCCCACTGGTCTCTACAGCATCTCTCCGTGATCGAGTATGCACGCCGTGGAAGTGGAAGGTGAGTCAATCTCACCGGAAGAGTTTTTTCAAGATGCTGGGTGGATGGAAAGCCACCACCGGAAGGGCGCCCAAGCCCTCACCAAGCTATGCGTCACCACTAAAGAGAGCACACCGCCGCACAGCAGCGGTGGTTCAGGTTGCGCCGCCGCGGCAACGCGGAACCGCGGCCGCTCTCACGTTAAGGATCACAAAAGAAGCCTCGAGTTCCTGCCCTTCCGAGAGAGGATGTGAAAATAATTATGCGGCCGCGAAACGGCCTGGACTTAAACCGCTGCAGCCAGGCGCTCATAAAAGACTGCGTACTCCGCGCCGCACAGCTCAAGTCGGAAAAAGTCGAAGACGACACGCTTCGAGTCTATACCGTACGTAACCTATTGGTGGTCAGCACACCAAGCCTGCAGAGAGCTGCCTGCTACAGCAAGGTAGAATCAGTAGCGCTCGGCAACAAATCCCACGGGATAAGCGTATACGCCACGGCACCCGAAGACAACGCAAAGGGACTCATACACAACATCCCGGACACAGACAGCGCGGACGATATCACCAGAAGCCTCGTTAACCGAAGAAACCCTACGATCCTCCAAGCGAGGAGACTGGGCTCATCCAACACTGCCATCATAGTGTTCGAAGGAGTCCGAGTCCCGCATTATGTCTACTACCGCGGCGCGGAATAGTGTTGTTCCCCCCACCGGAAGAAACACGAGGTGTGTGATCGCTGCGGACGCTTCGGACATAGAACCGACGTGTGCCCAACATCGCCCACTACACCCCCGAAGATATGCTCCACGTGTGGAACCCGGGATCCGCAGGACAATCACCCATATGAACCTCAGTGCGCAGTGTGCGGCAAGGAACACAAAACTGGCGACAAACGCTGCAAGCAACGTTACCGCGTTCCATACCTGCTAAAGAAGCGTCACTGGGACAGAGTGCACAGGAAGCAGCTCAACACCATGAATGAAAGCAAAGATGGACAAGAGAAATGAATCCTCAAGAACATTAGGGACAGATCCGAATCCTTCCCTCGACTGGCGCTCCACACGGATGGCGGTCAAATTAGGTCAAAACCAGGGGATGAATGATTCTGTAAACGGTCAATTAATTTGGAAATGCCAAGAACATCGACAATCACTTGAGACATTGCAATATATTAGAAATGTTGGACGGCCGGAAGCTTATCGACAGTAGTGTTGGAAAAGTTTTTTACGAAAGTGTCGTTTAAGATTGACGCACACATATTAGAAGGCACTGGATTGTTAAAGTCGTCCTCGAGGCCAATATCATCATGAGCGGGTGGATTACTTACGCGCCAAAATTTCTTAATGTTAGTCTTTAGCATAGATGGCAGTACTGTAGATAAGAAAGATTTTTTAGCATTTTTTATTGCATGGACGTAAGATACAGAAGCGACGCGATAAGTATCCCAGCGGGAACTAGTGGCGGACTTTTTGGCTAATCGGTAAAAGCGCTTCTTACGGTTAGAGAGGCGCTTGATATACGAGTTGTACCATGGTGCGTGGAGATAAGATGTAACTACACGATTTGGAATATATTTATCCATTAGTTGGTGAATTTTACTCGAGAATAAATCCAAATTACATTGAACAGACCGGTCATCAAAGTGCAGCAAGCATGAGTCGGCAAAGACTGACAGTTCGTTGTTAATAGCTTCGAAGTTAGCGTTCTTGTAGTCACGAATATATTTTTTCTCTTTTGCTTTTCTTGGGGGGATTGCGTTAATGTGAAACGTCAACAACAAATGATCACTCAATCCAGAAGAATAAGTGACAGATGAAGCCAAATCAGGTCGGTTCGTTAAGATAAGGTCTAAAGTACTTGCTGTGTTATTTAGTGTTCTAGTCGGTTGTGTTATCATTTTGGCTTAATGAAAATACAGAGCACAAATTTAAAAAATTACTTGCTTCAGTCGAAAATGGTGATAAGTGAGGCGGTGGCGTACTCCAACAAATGTTAGGAAAGTTAAAATCACCCAGAAGAAAAAGGCACGAGGAAGGATAGCGTGTAGAAATTGCGTTGATTGCGTCATGTAGCTCATTCATAAACGTAATTGAGGAAGAAGGAGGTCGATAGCAAACACCGAAGACAATATTTTGATGGTGAAGCGTCATAGAGGCCGAAATTATTTCTAAACGACTGTTAATATGTACGCACTTGGATGGAATATCTTTTGATATGGCTAAAAGAACGCCTCCGCCTCGACGTTCAGTACGGTCGCAGCGATAAATGGAAAAGTGAGAGGCATTGCAAAAAATTTCCTAGTCGCGAACATGTGTGGAAAGCCAAGTTTCTGTTAGTGCAATAATGTGGGCGGAACATGTGTCAATCGCCGATAACAACGACTCGTGTTTGTTAAGTACACTTCTTACATTGCAAAAAAGAATGGAAATGTTAGGTGAAGAAAACGATGAACAAAGATGGCCACTCCCCTCGTTTTCCTACGATAGGGCAGGAGAAGCGGCATTGTTAGTACGATTGGGGCGCTCGTCTCGAGTTTCAATTTGCTCTACGGTGTCAATGCTAGCGTTGTAGATGTAACATTTCTTGTCTATAAATAATCTTTTGTAGCTGGGTTGGAAAGAAGGGGATCCAGGCTGACTTTTAGCAAATTCGATCAGTTTTCTTCTTGCAATACGAGTGGTAACAGAGAAATCCTAATTTCCAGCGATGTCTAAGTTTCAGTTGACTACGTATAGAAAGTACTTTTTGTTTTTGTTTGAAATTAGTAAACATAGCAATGACGGGGCGAGCTTTGTTCGGTGAAAAGGACCCTAAACGATGTGCACGTTCTATTGCTTCGGATTGAAAAGAGTCCATCACGGAAGATAACACAGATGTTAGTCTTGCTTCTGTCTGTTCCCATGTTTCTTTAGCGTCTGCAATGCCATGAAATATTAGGTTGTTACGACGGAATCTATTTTCAAATTCGTCGACACGGGATGTTAGATAATCGGTGTGGTTGGTTAGGCCTGCAAGTGATTGTTCCGTTTGCGATAGCTGCTCTTCGAATAAGGGAAAAGCCTCAAATTTTTGTTTAAGCTCTCGTCTAGTCTTTGCTGGATGGCGGTAATTTTGTTTTCAATGCTCTTTTGTCCTTCTTTTATAGCTTGTATGTCAGCAGTGACTTCGGTTTGAAATTTTGTACTTTCCAGCGTACGTTCGTGCACTTCTTTAAGTAATTTAAACATTAGCTTAGTTTGCTCAGCGGGATCATCGGGTAAGCATTCGGAGTCATCAACTAAATTAGATCGTGTACGAGGACCAGGGTTAGCCTCTATGTCTCCACAGCAGAGAAGAAAACAGGCCATAGAAAAACACTCGCAGACAGTCTCACCTAAGACCCGTGGGCACGGGAGCAGTAATAAACATCGGTCATCGCACCTCTTAGTTTAAAGTGATAATGGTTTACACACCTGAAATGCGTGAAGTAGCGGATTAGGAAGTATGTTGACGACACTGCTCCCATGCCCACTGAAGAGGACGCTTGGATGCGTGCTGCTTAAATCCAGGGTGTCGAAAGGTGATGACGTTGACCATGGGACTGACGGGCTGATGAATAGGGCTTCCGCAGGATGGCCGGTATGTGGAATTCGCGCATGGGCAGAATCGACACACAGCGCACCGTTTACGATGGGAAAGTGGCCATCGTAGCTGATCGGCGCTCCAGGTATCAGCAACGGAGGCTGACGGGCGGAACCGCAAGGCGATGCAGATAGCCAGCTGGCCAGGTATCAGACACGTCAAATGCTTATTAACACGAAAGAATCCTCAAATTATTTACGTGGTAGCTGACCGCTTGCGTTCAGTGTTACGAGGTTTTAGTTACCTGCGCGACGGCCAAGCTGCGCTTCGCTTTTCAATCTGTGATAGGTCACATTTTTTGTACCTTGTTTGCACTCTCAATATCTGTTTCGCTTTTACGTGTTGTTTGTTGATATCCATGGTGGTATTTTTTCCACTTACTAGGTGTGACTTACGGGGAAATTTCGCAGACAATTCGCTAGCTATAAAAGGTTTTTTTGGGCTAGCATGTTTACGAGAATAAGAATAAGGAGCGGTTGTTAATGGTGGCGAAATGGGCTGGTCATCTCACTTCATAATCATTTTATTAGTCAGAAACGCGTGTTTTTATAAAACATAGTTTCTGTAGTATTGTATTGTGTACAGTAAATGAACGTGGTGACCCCCGCAGCAATCTTCTGTATACGATAAATTGTACGAAGATGTCTCTTATGTTTGTATAACCGACACAGAATGCGGACATTTGTACTTAGTATAGCAGATACACAGCTCGGTGCGATTCGCGGTGGCTCAGTGGCTAAGGCGTTGCGCTGCTGAGCACGAGGTCGCGGGTTCGATTCCCGGCCGCGGCGGCCGCTTTTCTGATGGAGGCGAAAAGCAAAAACGCCCGTGTGTTCGAGATTTCGGCGCACGATAAAGATCCCCTGGTGGTCAAAATTAATCCGGAGCCCTCCACTACGGCGCGCCTCATCGCCTACGTTGCGTCGGCGCGTTAAACCCTGCAATCAATCAATCAATCAATCAATCAATCAATCAATCAATCAATCAATCAATCAATCAATCAATCAATCAATCAATCAATCAATCAATCAATCAATCAATCAATCAATCAATCAATCAATCAATCAATCAATCAATCAATCAATCAATCAATCAGCTCTGTGCGATTGTGGCATGTATTGAACTTCGCTTGCGGTACTTTGCTAATAAAATCAGTGAATAAACCACATTTCCTGCCTACTACTTTTCCTGCGCCAAACAAAATTGTCACGCTTCAGGGCGTGCTGGCTCGCGCGTATACAACTAAAAAAGATATCCAAACAAATGTTTTGTGCACGTGCTGAGATTCCAAGCAAATTAGAAACTGAAAGCTGTCGAAAACAAGATGTGCATCAGCAACACAATCTGAAAAGCAAAATGCAAGCGGTGTTTGTTCACACTTGCGGCACACGAAGGCGACAGTCGCGCTCGTTCAGCCCATAGAAGACGATAAGCGGCATGGCGTTTTCTCCTCGCCCGTCAACTAAAGCGTTGCCATAGCAGCATGAGTGATTTTTTTGTTGTTTTTTGGTTTGACAGTTTGGCCTACCAAACACCAGGGGACAAATTTGCGCTAGTGGTGCAATTATCGGTTACCTGGGGGTTATACCAGCTGACCTAACCGTGGTGTAACATAATCAAAGTCCTTTTGGTGCTGAAAGTGTGATTTAGGGCACCACACACTGAATTCCTGTTTTCAGGTACCAGTCCAGATGCGTGGTTCTTAATAACCCGATTTATGCGAGCTGTTGTACTGCGTAGGACACGGCTGTGTATGTGACGGATCAGTTTTTTTGAGGCTGCCCCTAGCCTGTATTAGGTTGGACAGACGCGAGTCTTGTGATGGTAGGCTGTGGTCTGATTTTATGATTTTGGCGGCTTTGTGACCCTGCTATGTAACTCCTCCTCCCATTCTGAGAGTGTGTCTAGTGTAGGTGTAGTGTCTTGTGTGGTTTTATGAAGGAGGTCCCACTCAATAAAGGTGCTGTCCCTTTTTTGGGGAGACTAAGTATGCGGGTACTTCGAGTTGGATGAGCCTATGATAACTGCCGAAGTCCTTCCCAATGTTAGCTCAATTAACCTCTCCTGTTGTGGTTTTGGTGTTTGGTTCGGTGAGGTGTCGTAACTGCACAGACGCTCTTTTCCTGGCGTGTGGGAAACGGGGGGTGGGTATGAATTGTTAGGTTTCATTTTGCGCAGCTGCCCACAGCTGGCGCCCTTTTTTGGGAGGGAGGAGGGGGGGGGGGGGCTTGTGCAGCCCCTAGCGTATTGCTGTGCGTTAAAATCCCCCAGGATGAATATGGGTTGCTTACCCGTGTACGCACAGCTCCATGGTTTAGGGAAAGAAGTCCACAGGGCCAGAGGCTGGTTCTGTATGCGCCACAAGGTCTGTACGGCGAACAACGACAAACGACGAAAGGCGCCACGCTGGGAATTGGAAAGAAATCCTGAAATATATAGGTCAGCGTGTGAACCCACAGAACACTCACGTAAGACTCCTTCACATGCATGTCTTACGGAAAATCGGCCGAGGTGATCTCACGAACGCCAAAGTTTAAGGAAATAATTGAACATTTGGTCCTTGTTGTAAAACGCTTATACACTGAAAGGAGGGAAATGGAAGAAACGACAATGCAAGAACTGGTCATGAGCAGGAGATCGTACAGTAAATCCCCCTTATATCGATCACGTATATATCGAATTATGGCCTATATCGAACCCTTGCACAATTCCGGTAAAAATTACAAGCATATTAAACTTTTTATATCGAACGCGATTTTGCTCACAATGGATATATCGAACTCTCCCGCGCCGGATTTTTCGCTTTCCTTAGGAATGCGGCAGGCTTCCCCGCAATACATCGGCGCGTACCGGTGGCGCGGGTGTCGCTTGCGACTCCCGCGCGAGCTGGAGCGCGTCCACACCGGCCGTAGAAGAGTGGACCAGCTCTACGCATGCATGCCGCTGCATGCCGTTGGCGCTGAAAGGGCCAAATTGGGCGCTGAGGGCTGAGGTGTCACTGATCTTCAAGTCCACACCACTCGCTGCCCGAACTTGCTGGGTTCGCTAAGTTCGCCGTTATTCGCTTGTATCCATGCTTGTCTCCGCTCTGTCGAAGACGCCAAGGACTCCGCACCGCTTCCGAGCACGAGCGAAGCCCGCGCTGCCGTGGGCCTGCTACGGCGGTACTGCTGTGCCATTGAGGGCAGCGGTCTTGCGCTTGTCGACTATTTAGATACAGTAGATCAAGCAGCCACTAGCAACGCGTTGCACTCCAAGAAGCGGGCTACACTCCCGCAGTTCTTCCGCCCCAATAAATTATTGTTTTCTTTCCGAGAAAGCGTCGTATCAAGTGAACTGCAGGGTGGTAAGAGCTCAGCGTTAGCTCGTAACTCCGTCGGCAAGATTGCTCTCATATAAGGTTTTTTTGCTTCACTTTCTATATCAAATTTTCGCTATATCGAACTATTTTACAATCTTCGCGCTGTTCCATATAAGCGGGCTTTATTGTACATCCTGCCGTACCAGAAACGTTTTCGCACTGAAGAAAGCCAAATAAACACAATCATCACGACAGCACATACGGCAGCCCTCAACTTCCCAGTTTTCCCGATCACCGCATAGGTCTTTAAATTGTTTCTTACCACACCTTTGAACAAATCAGAAAGGTCTGTCTCCTAGCACAGAAGATCCCTTTCTATAACGAAAAACGCACATTCAAACCTGCACAAGCCTGGAACATGGTCCTTCAAGGAAAGTTCAAAACCTTAAAACCCAGCATGCACCGACGCTGGGACATTCGTTTGTACGCAGGCAAAAATTGTTGTAATGATCTACCGTGGCCATCACTGTGACTTCATTACCAACCTACACGAACTCTTGGTTCACAAGGATTGCTCCGTACTGGCCTTCGACATGCTTCTCGATGCTTTGCTGATCTATTGGCTGCCGCTTCTGCATCTCGCGTGGTGCACGTCCTGCCATCTAATTACCTCCGACCCAAGCTGCCTGCCACTCTACCGTGGTTGTACGCGGCATGGGTTGTGTGCACCACAGTACCTGGAATAGGCAAAAAGTCGTCTATGCCCGCATCTGCCTTGACATATTTTGTCATGGAGCATATCCAAACTCGTTACCCAGACCACATCCAAGTGTACACGGATGGATCCGTGACTTCGGACTCTTCAGCAATCGGCATATGGACTCCGTCAGCGGGACGGTCCATTAAAAAGCTCAGCCACAGAACATCCTCCACGGCCACTGAGCTAGCAGCTGTCAGAGCAGCACTTTTTTACATAAGCGGAAGTCCTGCTCCGCTGTGGGTAATTCTTTCCGATTCCCGGCCAGCCTTGCAACTACTAAATAAGCCTCCTGACTGTCGCAATGAACTTGTCTGCGATATGAACAAAATATTTTCAATTGCGGTGCGCGAAGGGCATGAAATTTTCCTTCAGTGGATACCAGGTCATTCTGGTATAACGGGCAACAATATCTACGATGCCGTCGCCAGAGAAGCCCACGACCTCAACTTCACCGTTAGAATCCCGTTTTCCAACGAGGATAGCAAAGCAGCTGCAATCGACCCAGGATGGCAACTCGAGCTGCCGGCTTGGCAGGATCCTCTGAGCCATTATGCGCCTCTTCATGCTATAGACCCTCAGTGCGATTTCCCGTATCCACGGGGTCTGCCAAAGCACACTGAAGGCGTACTACACCGGCTTCGACTTAATGTTGCATGCACCTGGGCTGGGTAGAGTCGCCATTGTGTACAGTGTGCTCTACTACCCACATCAGGCACATTTTAAGCCACTGCTCGCGATATGCTAGTCAGCGGGCAACAGCATCGAAAGCACTTGTGCGACTACGACGCGAATGTCCTCTGAACCCTCAAACTTCCTTGGACCCTGGCGAAATCGTGAAGAGGCAGTGCTGGGTGCAAAAACACTGCTTACTTTTTTTGCAGAAACAGGGCTAGAAGAGGTTCTGTGAACCCTCTGAGCATGTACATTTTGTATATGTGTGCATTTCCATTTTACTCCCCTTTCTTTCTTTTCTTTCCTTTTTCTCTGTATTTTTCACTGTCACCTCACTGTATTAACCCCATCTGGAGTAGCAAGCCCTACCGTTAGTGGGGCTGACCTCTTCAGCTTTCATTAAAGGTGTTCTCTCTCTCTCTCTCTCTCTACATCGGAACTGAAAAATCAGAAATTGGAGCCGTCCTCTCGGCGATCCAGCTACCAGGACTGTCAAATAGATGTTTAACTTCAGTTCGCATGCTCAAAAGGCCATTAGTCTCTTGACTTCTGCCAGAGTCAGTAAATACTTCAGAAAGATTCTCCAAATCTACAATGGTGACAGTTTACATCATATTAACACCCGGAAACAAGCGTCTGAGGGGGAACGGCGCAGCCGACCGGGACTCACGCTAACTTTATTCATTACCGTGCTCCCTGTTGACCACAACGGCCCCACTCTCTTCCGCGAAAAATATGTAGAAGGTCTGCTTATCCTATTCGATAGTAACATCATCCTTCCCCGGTGAGGGAATCGTGGTCAGCCAGGAGCACGGTATCTACGTTCGCGTGGACGTCGAGCGACGGCGCGGTTCCCTTCCAAGCGCATGTTTCCGTGTGTTAATGCACTCTGAACTGTCATCATCGAAAATTGGAGAATCTTTCTCAAGGTTTACGTAGCTTACCTGCAGCCAAGAAACTGATGGTCTTTTTAGCCTGTGAAATTATGTTGAAACATTTATTTATTACGTTATAATGCTGATTTCTCAAATTTTGCCTGGGCCTGCCAGCCATCTGCTGTCAGCTGTGACCATCAAGTGAACAAAACTGGCTTTGTGCGAGAAAAAACTGACATACAGAGAGAAAGAGAAGTGATTCGGTGTAAGAGAGGAAAGGAAAGTGCACTGGGGGGAACATACGGGAAGGACAGGAGTTGCGCTTGTCCCGTCCTTCCTGTGTGTGCAGTTTTTTTCGTGACGGGCCCGTTATCCTCACCAAAGATGCACTAACTCGCCCAACACCACGTTCTTCTGATCTTCAAGTGTCCGCGGACGTACGTCATCGGTGCTAACAGGAAACTACAAATGAGGCAGCCAGATATGAGGGCTTTCCGTGAGTACAGGAGCAGTGGAGGATTGTGGAAATAAGGACAATGATACTACGGCCGAGACAAAGTTGTGTCATATAGTACATTGGAAGAAATCAGAGAGTTCCCCTCGTATCCCGAAAGGAACATCTGAAAAAAATTAGGACCGGTGATCAGAAACTACGCTAGACGATATGGTGTATACGTCACCGATCCACCGGCTTCATATAAAAGCTCTCCCCCTACCGAAAACCACAACACAAAGCTCACGCAAGGACAGGTGCAAGACACTATTTTGACGAAAGTTCCAAACCATGAAAACACAGTACACGCCATCGCCGGGTCGTTCGAAAGTACGAGGGCAGCGATTGTCGTACTGTACTACCGGGACAATCGCTGTGATGTCAATATCCTACTACCCACAGCAACGAAAAAATGCGGAAATGTGACCCCTCCTGGTGGCGATCCCCCTATGGGGACTATCGAAGAGATGTTTAATCATCATTACACACGCTCAAAAGGGCATTAGTGTTTTCGCTGCAGGCAGAGTACCTAAACGACTGAGAAATACCTCCAAACCAGAATGATGAAAGTTAACATGATATTACAACAGGACACAAGGGTCTGGAAATTAACGACGCAGCTGACCAATTTAAACGCAAACTCGCATACGCATACTGGCCTACGCACAGTAGGGGTCAACAGTGAGCACCCTATTGAACACGACTAACACAGTCCGTGCCGGAAAAAAATGAGAACATCTCATTCTACGTATATACGAACACCATCCTTCCTCGTGCCACACGGGTATCTCAACTCAGAATAATCACAAACTCGGCGCAGGAAACAAACCAGTGGCGGCACCCAGGGGGAAGGGGGGGGGAGGGGGCAGGGGGGGGGGTTGTAACCCCCCCCCCCCCTTAGAGGTCCGTTGACCCAAACAACCTCCGCAGGCCTCTCCCACCGAACCGACACCGAAGTTCACCGAGCGAAGTGTGTAGTCTCGGAAGCTTTTATTATTGAGCATTCGCAGTTAAATCTTGAAGAAGAATATTGTATGACCGGAATTAAAAAATAAAAGGAAACTAGAGCACGAGCTTTTAGGATTGTGCTTTTAAGACTGTGCGGACCAACTTGCGTATAACTTGAAGTAGTTTAAGAAAAAGAATGAGAAAAAATTTTAGTGACACAAAAAGTGCCCGTGAACAGGAAATTTCCGAATGCTTAAGAATTCCTGGGGGTTTTAAATGATTCCGTAGCCCCCCCTCCCCTCTACGGCACGCCTCATACCCTACGCTAAACCGCAAATAGTAGCACAATTTTTGTGGGGCCAGATTATACCACTTTCTGAACTTCTGTGCGCAGCTTGTATCACGAGATTTATTTGAATTATTCGTCGTCTTCTATAAAAAAGGACGCTGAAATTTCCCATAGGTTGGCACTCAGTATTGTCGAGCTTGCCTTCTGGTTTCAAATCAAATCTCACAAGATCAGATCGAAGTTATTTTATTTCATTTGGAAGCTTAAACAACTGTTTTTCCTTCAATACTGAGCACTGTGCGAGCCCTCCCTCTCGCGTTGAATAAAAAAAGGTTCGGTTTTCCTTTATAAATATCGCCTGACTTTGCAGCAACGCTTCGTGCGCAGTTACGAAAACCAGTGATCACGGATAACAATGATGTGTTGAATAGGCTTTCAGAAATATATGTTAATGTGACTGTTCAGTGCAAATTGTGCCAACCTATACGAACAGATTTCGTTCACTAGTGCAGACGGATCGAATTTGAGTAAACTTTCACATTCAGGCGTATTTTAAGTTTGGGCCCTGTGTTTGTTCCTCGAAACTGGCTTCGCCGTGTAAACCGTATTTTGCAGTTGGTAGACAGGTGAGCAGCATTTTTTTAGTACCTGGTATAGTAGGGAATAATTGTTGTGAAGCCCTCGTTGCGTTTGCTGTCTTTCCCGGTTGTTTAGAACTACTTCGGGCGTCAAGGCCCCCGTTTTGCTAAGAAACGCATGTAGCCTGTGTCTGCGCGCCCACAGACCGGAAGGCGCGGCAATTACAGGGTGATGAGGCCGTCCTGGCCGATCGTGTCGGAGGGTATGGTGTATCCGCGCTGTAGAAGATTCTGCACTCGCTGTGGTGTTCGCTCAGGGCTCCGAGCCCTCGCTCTACTTCCAACAGCCGTTCCTGTTATTTCCGCTCTTTGGGCCTGTTTTGTTTCAACTATTTCGTCTACGTCAATATTTCTTTTGCCGGAGCGCGCGTTTTTGCGTTCAAACTTTGTGTCTGTCAGTGTTGGGTTCCTTTGTTGTTGGCGGGACCATGGTTGATTGACTGCGGAAAATGTGTCCAGAATGCAGCTTTTCTTTTCAATGACCCGTCGAAACAAATCAAAGCCCTGTCCGGTGTGTTCACGGGGAGCAGCTGCCGGCGCCGGGGTCTCACTTCAGAAACGCTACCGCCCGTCGTTGGTCCACACCTTCACCATCAGCTATGTTCCGTCTGGTACTCTTGCTCTTGTCGCGAAGCCAGCGTTCAATTTGCTTTTTTCTTGGTTCAACTACTTCTTCGGCAGCCAAGGCCCAAGTTTTCTAAGAAATGCATGCGGACTGGGTCTTTCCGCGCCCACCGACAGGAAGAAGCGGCTGTTACGGGGAGCCATCGGCCCAGCTTGGGTTACAGCGCGGCAGCGGCGTTCCACACCCCCCGTGGCGTCAGCACTGGCTAGTTTCGGGCTCGGGCACTCGGTGTAGTTCAAACGACCTTACTGTCTTTTCCATTGTTTTCTTTGGTGTGTTTTGTATGAACTACATTATTTACGTCAATAATTCTGCAAGTGCGCGTTTTCCAGTGCAAACTTTGTGTCTGCGTGTCATTGGTCCTTTTCTCTTCGGCGGGAACATGGCTGATTACAGTTCATAAGCATCTCCCGGATTGGCTGCAGAACGTGGGGCCAGAATTCGCTTTTCTTCCATGGGTCCACTTGAAGAAACTATAACGCCGCTCCGCCGGCTGCAAGGGGGGCCTGCACGAGGAAATAATTCGAGAAACGCGGCCGCCCATCGTCCGGCCCTATCGCCAGGAGACGCCGATCCAGTCAGCCATGCCCCGTTAAGTACTCTTGTTCTCTGTACTGTTTTTCTCATTTAATGTAATAATTGTATTGTTTCAAATTTGTATGGGTTAAAAATCAGGCAAGGTCATCAGTAAATTAGATCAGTAAATTAAAGTTTCGACTGCTTCACCCCTCGACCAACATGCTATCGTAGCGGCAGTTATTGGCCAAATTTTGTTGCTGCACTCTTTTGACTATTTTCTCGTTTCATGTAATAAGTGTATTGTTTCAAATTTGCATTTCCAATGATCTGACAATGATATTAGTATATTGAACCAGTTAACTTAAAGTACTGAAACTTCTCGACTGCTTCCCTGCCGATCACCATGCTACCGTAGCGGCAGAGAAGGGACGATATTCGTCGATTCGTCGTTACATAATAGTAAACTGTACTTGAAAGATTTTCTCTCTGAATTTTTGTAAAAATAAACGTCATGGGGAGACTGCACTTGACTTCATCAGTGAAGAAGGCATTCAGGAATGCTTTAATGGTATTGCCTCCCCAACCTGATCTCCCGTCATCCTTTCCTTCCAATTCTACTTCCAAACATGGGTCCGGGGCTTCGGGCAATGGCAAAAGGCTTCGCGTATCTTGTTTTTTTTTTATGTGAAGGTGCATCCATTATTATATTCCTCCTGCAGGCGAATTGTATCGGTTATGGCGGCTGATTTAATGCGGAATTTTTTCGCGTAAAAAATAATAGAAACTCGTCTACGCTTTATATTTTTAGATATTTTATTCTTTGTGGTAATTTATTTTTATTTATTTTTATCGCTTACCTTTGTTTTTACATTTGTTCTTTTATATTTTTACATTTATATGTTTTTATATTTTATATTTCTTGTCAAAATTTCAATCCGCAGACAAAAATCCTGGGTGCGCTAACGAAACAAACCAACACATATATCCACAAATATAGACAAGCAAAAATGTTTGGTAGAAAGCATCCGAGATTAATTTAAAACTGTGACAAATTTGGAGAAACACCCACTCTCGTCTACGCAGTCTCGTCCCGTCCAAGAATATGCTCAGGGATGTACAATTAAAACATTGCATATTCCAGCTATCCATGGCTGGCTGCCCGGTCCAACTTGTTACCTAAAGATCAGCGTGATCTTATTTTGGGGCACTGGACTTCGGGTTCAACAATTGGGGGCTGCCATCTCTTTATCCCTCATTTACTAAAATTTCACTAAATGGTACTTAACAAAGGTCTTTCTCGCTTTCTTCAGTCTTAAATAATTAAAACATTCAGTCAGGTAACGAGTTCTCAGAATGAACACTTTTAAGTACGGCACGCTTGCCTTCTCGCTCAAACTGACGAATAACTCAAGGCCGAAATTTCTCACGTTCACATCTTAAACCACACAAGCGTAGATGGTCAATGCCTCTCCTGTGCTGCGGTGACTGAAAACAGTTGCCCCTAGCCTAGGTTTCGTGACTGAGCTTCAGTGTTTGGAAAGCACAAATGCTAAATACAGAAACCCCGTTCTAGAACACTCCATCTACGCCGAGGTAACGCTATCGCGTCATACATATTCCTATCTAAACGTAGATGTTACCTGCAACTTCAGTTTTTTTGTTTGTATTTATTTATTATTCGTTGGTTTATATATTCACCATGAGTGTTTGTAGACGTTGCAGAGGGGGAGTGGTTACAAAGGACAGTAAAAACACAGAAAAAGACTACAATAATACTTATACAGTCAGCACGTCTCTGGCCATACAGTGTAACTTATGGAATTTCAGAAAGGGTTCTGGTGTGGGTCTGACTTGGACGATCCTCCACAAGCGGATGCCGCGTCTACTGCGCTGTCGTGGGAGGCAAGCAAGACACAGAGGCAACCGACGAAAACCTCAAGGGATTTATTCCCAAACCACCCTGGCGCGTCCGTCTTCCAAGTCGTCGACGGGATCCATGTTGCACAAGCGGTCAAAGTGGTTCAACTCCGGCGCTACAGGTGGACATTGGTCGGTCCAAGCAGAGGGGAAGGGCTAAGGAACGAGCGCCGGGTGGCGCTGCACTCTCCCCTCCGCTAAGGACCTTACCCTCCGCTAAGGTCTTACCCTCCGCGGGAGTACGCCGGGGCTGCTGCCGCTTCGGCACGTGCTTTTTTCGCTGCGTGCGTGCTGCGTTTATCGCGCTACGGTGAGGTCCGGGTAAAAGTTTCTTTCGACGTATGAAAGCATACACATTAGTACGTGTCCAGCAAGTTCGGTTTACACGTAGAGTAGCTACTGGGTCCATTTTTGCCGGTGCTTGTCTTGTCGTCTGCTAGAGACGCGTCGTCTGCTACGCGCCAGTCGAACGGCCGAGCAGCCCGGCGGTTTCACGGGATAAAGAGTGCTCTTGTAGGCGAGCCTTGGCTGGTCTAACCACCTCAGTCATCGCGAAACGACTGCGTCTGGTGAACGGCTTTTCAGCGTCCTAAGCAGACGCCCCCCGGCCCGCTCCTCCGCGTCTGGCAAGTGCACGTGCAGCTCGGGTTGGACGCTGTCTCCCGCACCGCCTGAGGCATCCAGCCCCTTACTCACGAAGGCGAAGAAAGCGACAGCCGGCTGCGCGATTAAGCCAGCACGTACAAAGGGCGGCGGCAACACTCCTCACTCCCCCGAAACGAAAAGATGAAATTGAAAGCGAAGCAAACCCCCCATAATGTTGCATGGTCAGCTGCCACGACAGTAACAAGGCGAAAGAAGAGGATCCAGTCGTTAAATTCTGCATATTCCCTGCGAAAGCGCACCAAAAGGATAGACAGTAAGCATGGATCACTGTGGTTCGAAAGGTGAAATAAGTTGGCACATTTTCGTTTGTATCTGTGTGCTTTCAGTTTACATTACCCGGCTGTCAAAACGCGAACTAGTGTTCTAACGAGTCCTCCCCTCTACACTTTTTTTAATGCATGCTGCCAATGATTGTTTTCCGCTATAATAAATGGACTTCGGAGTTGTTTAGCTGGTGCCGTTTGAAATCGTCCATATATAACACAATAGGTTGGCATTTTGCATGGATGAAAAAAAATATTTTCTAGCGATTTACCTGGCTGTAGTAGCTCTGGTCCGTCTTGTCATTGGGACTTGGTTTCCTGACGGGGTTGCTGCGTTGTTCGTTTTTTTTCTTATTTACAAAGTTCTGGTAAATAAAAGAGGTATACACCAAATTCTGTATATTAATAGTAATAAAAAGTTATACGCCACAAGCTGTTCTGTTGTTTCCGCGAACTGCCATTCTAACCCATACTTGTACTCCAAGCGGGTGACAAACACTGCGAACAAAAATTCCTTCAAGGACAAGTAAAATGGAAATGCGGCGCTGTCAGCGCACCCCTTAATTAGCGTGTGCCTTTCTAATGCGTTTTTATAAGATGCAGCTGATTGTTTCAAGAGTAAGAAATTACCTATTACCATAATCAATCACATTTACCTCACATTTCTTGCAAGCCACAGTGTTGCTGCAGTCCAGAAAATCCGGATGTCCGAAGCGCGAGCACGCGAAGGGAGTAACAAACAAGAGAAAATTACTCTGTGACAAGCTGAACAGCTGTCGCCTTGCAGACGAAAGCACAGCAGCCGACGACCGCCGAACAACGCGTTTCCCCCCCTTAAAATCGTCGGGGGAGTCTGCCGGTCGAGCAGTGGGTCTGTAGCAGACGACAAGGCAAACGTCGACAGAAATGAACTCAGTAACTACTCTACGTTTAAACCGAACTTGCTGGACACGTGCTCACGCGTACGATTTCATAAGTCAAAAGAAAATTTTACCCAGTCTCTTCCCAGCGCGAAAATGCAGCACGCGCGCAGCGAAAAAAGCACGTGCGGAAGCGGCGTCAGCGGCAGCCACCGCGTACTCCCGCGGAGGGGAGAGTGCAGCGCTGCCCTCGCCCGGGAAACATCAGTAATGCCGCCGCCGAGCGGCCGAGCACCGCTGCTCAAGTCTCTCTCCGCCGTGGCATCCCTCGAGCTCTATCCTCGCGCGGAATCGGTGGCGCCCTCTCTCGGGGCGCACGTGATCCCCGCTTTTGCCACCGCTGCTGTCGAAGTCGCCCGCGCCGCTGTCTCGAAGCGCCTAGTGGCCTAGTCTGCTAACCGCGTACAGGGTGTACAGGGTTGGGATCGCGGGTTTCCACAATTCCCAAGTGGTTGGTCTTGAATGGCTGCTAATTCCAGTAGATGGATGGCGATAATGGCCGGTAGGTCAGGTAGATGGAAAGATGGATGGCTGCAATTTCTGATTTGTCAGTCCCAGTGTGCAGGAGGGCAATGAAGTCACAGGGACTGCCATGGTAGAACATTACAAGGGCTGCCTTGGTACTTTCGAAAGCCCTATACTGTCGGAGTATAAAGAGCTTTCAGCATTTTAGAATTTTCCTGGAAGGAATTTTATTCCTTCTTGTTGCCTGCCATTCTATAAGTTTGGTCGTCTGTTTTTCGGAGACGGAGGGCTTTTATGGAAAGCCGCTGGATCGGTGACATATCGATCATGGCGTCCAGCAGTGTTTTCTAGGGAGCCGTGCTTGCATTTGATGAGATGGCCAGTCCCAATTTTGTTTTTCTCGGGTGCCCCCTTTAAGCTCTGATTTGTTCAAAGGTGGCTGTGAAAATTGGGGAGGCCGTGAAAATTGGGAGTTCGAGGGACGCCTTATATGCGGTCGTGATGACGGTGTTCATTAAAGCGAAGCTTTAGTGTCTGCGCTTATGGCTCTGTAACAGAACGCCCCTCAGGAAAGCCAACTTTTTCTGAAGATGATGATGAATGCTCATGGGTGAAGTGAAAGACAACATGCTTCATTGGCCGGAATTGATCCTGGGTCCCTCGCGTTATGAAGCCGGCGGGTATCGGATTGCTTCATTTCGGCATGGTCGAAACTCAGTCCAAATAACGACGGTAACCAAACAGTCCGGCACGAGAAACATCCGCGTTCAACCATCGTCGTCTTTGGACGGAGGGGTGCATGAGTTTTTGGCTTTCTTCAGTGCGAGTAAGTTTGTGGTACGGCAGGCTGTACGGTATCCGGCTCGTGATCAATGCTTGCATAGGCTTTGTCGTTTCTTTTTCAATTTCTCTCCTTTAGCTGCTGTACAACGTGGATCAAATGTTCAATTATTTTTTTATATAGGCGATTCAGAGATCTGCTCTGCCGCTGATCTGTAGGACATGCATGCCGAAGATTTTTGCGCGAATGTTGTCTGGGATCATAGGCTCACCTATTTTTATGTTTTTTTATATTGACCTCGTTGCGCTTTTCATCGTTCGGCAGAAAGTGCTTGTGGCCGTGAAGAACTAGAAAATTATTTTAAAATATACGCAGTTAGACGCCATATGCTAGGTTTTACTTCTTATTTGGTCACATTTGATTTGGCTTAGGGTTATAATGAAGGCTTTCCTTCTATTTGAAAACATGGCGCTAAAAGTTTGCCCATTTTTGGAACTGACTGGCACAATGTTGGCGCCGGCATCACTTTCTGACGGAGGACCGCTGAGTGGGAGCGTATGTTGCGGGCACGGCTGGTGACCATGCGACTACTCAGGGAGCATTGTGCAAACTTCACTGCGGAGGCGCTGCGCGTGCTCAATTCGCGTATCGTTTCGTTAGTTTCCGCCGTAGTACCACTGCCTTATTTTATAAAATCTGATTTCCACTGCTCTGCACTCCCTATTATTGTGAGCCCTCGTATTCGGTTGCCCCAGTTGTAGTTTTCTGTTAGCCCCGATGACGTACTTTTGCAGATGCCTTATGAGCACAGCTGATAGGGGGCGGCTCGAAAAATCGAAAAGTTAGGGGGCACGTATTGGAAGTGTTGTGAAAGTTCATTAGCCTGGTCCTCTAATCTGCCCCCTGTTGTGTTGACCAGGGGCAGGTCAAGTGTCGCTTGTTCATTACGTTTCCGTATTTGTGTCCATGCTTTAAGTGTGTTTGTGTAGAAGTTCATTGATGTAAGAAGGCCAAGCAAACTTTTTCCTTCACTGCACATGCGCTTACTAAGAGCCTTTGCCCTTCGAAAAGATGTGAGGTTATCTTGTGTGGGACATCGATACAGCATACCCCACGCTTTGTTATGGGTCTCTCGCGCCCGCATACAGTCCTCGTTCCACATCACACTACACCCATCGTACTTTTCACGGGACGAGCCCATGTTTTCAGTCAAACGCGTTTTTGAGTTTCTCACCGACGTTAAAGTTTTACATAGCATTTCTTATCATGCATCTTGACAACCTGGCCCTTCGCACCAGTCATCTTCATTGCCTTGTGTTTTACTTCGTTTGTTTTTACTGAAATGATTTACTTTTACTTAATGTCACTCTAATGAAATGACTTTCCTTTGGCGCTCTTTGCCCTCAGTCGGCCTTGCGCCATTAAAATCTGAACATCATCATCATCATCAGTCCTCTTTCACCAGGGTCTTTTTGGGTTGATTTGAACAGCTCATTGCCTCAAGTTCCGCACGAGCTGTTTGAGAGGGCAAGCAAAAAAGCTGCTGCGTCTGGAGTCCTAGATTTCAGGTTCCATCCTTCAGTTCCCTGTCATCTGTTTAGACCCTTTTCCTTATCCCCAATTCTCTCTCTGTCTGTTATCATGAAATAAAAAATAGTCAGTCCACCATAAACCTTTAAGAATAAACACTTTGAAACACTTCAACTGTAAGCTTTACGCTCAAACAGACCAACACCCCGCAGCCGCAACCTTTCACGCTCACACCTTAAGCCACAGAATTACAGAGGACCCCTGTCTCTCCTGTGCAACGGTGATTAAATAGCTTTGTTGTATTGTATGTCTTTCTCTCTGCGCTCACCTTCAGTTGTGTAATGCATAGATTGTAAATTCAGCAATTCCGTTCGGCAACGGTCCCCCAGCGTCAATGTAATGCTATCGCGTCGTACATCTTGAAACCCAAATTTAGATGTCCCCTGCAACTTTTTTCTTGGTGTTTTGTGGCGAGCGCCACCGGACCAAGCTGAAGCTTAAACAGCGCTCCTGCTAAAACTATGTGAGAAGTCGTAAAACGTTCCTGTTGTTCGGCGCGACGTACTCAGATTTTTGGTCAATATGACTGGAAGTGCCCGAAGGTTCAGTACTCTAACCATTCCTTTTTCACTTCATCTTACTGATAATCCACGTATTTCGCACGCACAGGACATTAATCTGTGTGCAGATGTCACAAATGTTTTATTTTGCGGTCATCTACAGACAGCTACAGACTAACACATTTCCACATGGTACATTACTACACTCAATGCATCCGACATTATACACATACACTTGTAAATTCTGCGTGGAGCCATGTACTCATAACATTCGCCGGAAAGAAAGTCCCGTTCTACGTGTACATCGGAGGAGTAGAAACAAGGTGCTACCTCTACAAGCGGACCCACGCCTATTGCCACTTGTGCCATGCTACAGGTCACAGAGCCGACGTCTGCCCTCAGCCTACCACGCTTACAGACGCCCACTGCAAGCGTTGCGGCCACCAGACTAAACAGGGCGCTGAACACGACTGCAAGCCCAAGTGTGCACTCTGCAGCGGGGACCACGTCACGGCTAGCAAGGAATGCCCGCACCGGTTTCTTCCGCCAGTCAACCGGAGGAAAAAGCAGCGCGGATCCAGTCGGGGTCGCCGGGAGTCAAGATCCCGCTCCAGATCCCGGGGGCCCTCCAGAGACGGGAGGAAGGCACGATCAACTTCCAGGTCCCGCAGAAGAACACCCAGCGCCAAGCGAAGAAGCGCAGAAGATGCGACGGGAGTACAGGTGAGCTGGGCTCAGATGCTCTCTCCACGTGCTCAGACCCCTCCTCCCCCTCCCCCCAATACCCCCAAGTGTGACGAGCTGGCGGAATTTAAACGACTAAACGCGCAGCTTCTTAACGAGATTAAACAACAACGTCAGGAAAACAGACAACTCCATAGTGAGCTTATAGCGCTCAAGGCAGAAATTAGGCAAGGGGCAAACACTACGCCAGAGAAACGCAAAAAGCCCGAACGTCCCGCACCAACACCCCCGCAAACACCGAATTCAGAACCAACTTGCCAATCTGCCACCACGATAGAAGTCCCGCTGGCTCAAGAGAATACCTAAATCGCCGAAACCGTAAAGCAAATGATGGTCATGTTAAAACAAATCACGCAACGATTAGATAAATTAGAAGTACAGGGACAGACAACTGCTGCTCGTCACTCTCGCCGAGATCTCAAGCCCTACAGCAGGCCATCACACCTGGCAGAGGATGGCACTTCCCAAGATGGCAACACCCAAGAATAGACGCATTTCTACGCAGGGGTCAAAACTCACCATATGGCAGTGGACCGGTAGGGGCTACAAGAACAAGGCCAGCTCATTGGCTCAGTACATTGCCTCAGCTCAGGAGTCACCAGATGTCATTACTCTTCAGGAAACAAACTCCCCGGCAAAACTTCCCGGCTTTATCTCATATGAATATGGACCCTCCAGTTCTCTCGCCACGCTAGTAAGCAAACGAGTCACAGCTATACAGCATCCGCCCCAGAAGTCGGAAAAAATTGGAATCCTAACGGAAATTGTCTCGAGGAAAGTTAAAGTGGGGCAGAGCCTTTATTTGCTAAACATATATTGCCGTCCAAAAGGCCAAGATGCAAACCTCTCTTTCGTCATCAAGCAAGCAAAACGCATTGCACTGTCTAATCCGCTCATCATCGTGGGAGATTTTAACGCGGCACACCCTTTGTGGGGATACAGCTACACCAACAAGGGGAGGAACCGCTTTGCATTCCATCCTTGAAGAGGAAAACTTCATCCTGCTGTCGGACCCGCATACTCCCACGCGCATGGGTAACAGCGTCTCCAAAGACACGTCCCCTGATCTCTCCATCACTTCGGGGAACGTCACGGCTATGTGGTCTCACACCGGGGAAAACCTGGGAAGTGACCATTCGATCCTAGCCACGACAATACTAGGAGAAGAATACGTTATTCCTCTGGGCAGGGCGAGCCTCACGGACTGGCCTAAATTTCGTGAGCGAAGGGAACAAGCCCGACTCGACAGTGCAACCAACCCACCGCTCACTCTACAGGAATGGGCTACCCAACTCCGGAATGATATGAATTCTTTCACAAAAAAATTGGGACAACTACTACAACCCCCTGTGTAGACCCTCACCTCCTCTACTTATGGGAAGCGAGAAGAAGCCTCATCAAACGCTGGAAACGACAGCGCCTTAATCGTCGTTTGAAAAGGAGAATAGCTCTTCTAACAGAAGAAGCAGCCCGCTATGCGGCTCACCTGTGCAAAGAAAGCTGGCTATCTCTTTGCGACAGTCTCCGGGGCCAAGTCAGTACCCCAAAGACCTGGAGACTGCTCAGATATCTTATGGACCCTTCAAAAAGCAAGACCGATTCAAACCAAACCATACAAAAAATAATTCAATCGCACCCAGGAGATTCCAGTGCTCTCATGAAGTCCCTCCTGGACAGGTACCTCCCCGTCCATCCGAAAACGCCACTACCGCCGTACACGGGACAGCCAAATCTCAAACTGGATGAAGACATCTACATCTATGAAGTAAAAGCGGCACTACAGACCATCAGACGCAACACAGCCCCAGGGGTGGACGGCATCACCAACAAGCTTCTAGCGAACTTGGATGATGATTCCATCATTGAACTCACCGCCCACCTGAACACGGTATGGAGGTCGGGCCAACTTCCGGAAGACTGGAAGACGGCAGAGGTGCGCCTTATTCCGAAGCCCGGAAGACCACAGAGCACCGAGAACTTGATATCCCTAACCTCGTGTTTGGGAAAGCTTCTAGAGCACGTCATCCACAAAAGGCTACAGCAGTACCTCGAACAAAATAACATGTTCCCACATACCATGTGTGGATTTCGCAATCACCTCTTCACACAGGACATCCTTCTTCAACTGAAGGAAGAGGTTATGCTGAAATGCTCGAGGGATACCCCGAAAGCCATCTTAGCCTTAGATTTAAAAGGTGCGTTTGACAATGTCAGTCATACGGCCATACTTAAACAACTGAATGGCCTTAACTGCGGGGAACGTACCTACAAATACATTCGAGACTTCCTTGACGGCCGAAAAGCCATTCTGAAGGTGGGACGTTTAAAGTCCAATACAATTTCTCTCGGCAACAAGGGCACACACCAGGGTGCGGTCCTTCCCCCGTTGCTATTTAATGTAGCCCTCGTAGGCCTCCCTCCGCTCCTGGATGCCATTCCAGGCATACACCACGGATTATATGCGGATGACATCACCATATGGGCCACTCATGGGTCATTGGGGGAAATGGAGACCAACCTACAACAGGCAGCCGACATTGTCTGTGAATACGCACGACAGTGTGGCCTAGCGTGTGCGCCGGAAAAATCTGAGCTGCTTATCGTGTCACCACGTAAAAAACTCCCTCCCGGGTCGCCAACCATCTCCCTAGAAGTGGTTGGCCACCCTATTGTTCCAACTCAGCAGGTGAGAATCTTAGGCATGCTTCTACAAGCGGATCGCTCCAATACCAAACTGCTGGACCGACTTAAGCACACCACGGAGCAAGTCTCCCACATGATCCGCAGGGTCAGCACAAAAACGAGAGGTATGCGAGAGGCGGATGTGCTAAGGCTAGTCGAAGCCTTTGTCATGTCTAGGATTACTTACGCCATCCCCTACGCTGTGCTCTTGAAGGCTGAAAAGGACAAGGTAGAGACTATCATACGAAAGGCATACAAGCTGGCGTTGGGACTACCTGTCAGCACCTCGACACAGAAACTACTACACTTGGGAGTTTGTAATACCTTGGATGAACTCCTCGAAGCTCATCACATGAACCAATTATTACGTCTGAGTTCCACCTCCACCGCCAGGACAATTCTTAACCAGTTATGCCTGCGCTCACCGATTCAACACCCACAGGCCGATGCGACTCAGTTTCCGCATGAGATTCGCCAATTTATTGATGTGGCCCCACTGCCCCGGAACATGCATCCAGCACACCACCAGGATCGCAGAGATGCCAGAGCGAAAGCAATCTTCAAACGGTACGGCCAAAACTCCACCACAGTATACACGGACGCAGCATCCTATCCCGGGAGGAAAGCTATGACCGCTGTTGTGACTACAGCTCAAGCCCTCCTCACAAGTGCATCAATTCCTACCACCCATGCACTACAGGCAGAACAAGTGGCCATAGCCCTAGCAATTGCTCAAACCCCTGCAGAGATCATCATTATGGACTGCCAACAAGCATGCAGAACATTCTCGAACGGCTTCCTCTCACCCTGCGCCACACGAATTCTACTGCAGCATCCGCCACAACACCGTGTAAGGATTATTTGGGCTCCCGCCCATGCCGACGTCCCCGGCAACGAAGCTGCCCACCAGCATGCCCGAGATTTGACACACCGGGCTAGTCAGGAGTTCGGCGAGCAGTGGCGTGTCTGTCCCCTTTTGTCATACACAGAAATCACGCAGCACTACCGCCTGCAGCGAACAATGTACCCTCCTCCACACAAAAACCTCACAAAAGAGCAAGAACACTACCTTCGATGCATCCAAACCAACACCTTTCCCCACCCAACTAGAGCCCACATTCTGGCCCCCACCCTCTACTCCTCGGAATGCCGCTTCTGTGAAGCTCCGGGCACGCTTTACCACATTGTGTGGGGCTGCGAGAAGAACCCCAACCTACACCCCCTGCCCTTCCCCTTCCCTGAGCACTGGGAGAGAGCACTGACCAGCTCGGACCCTGATGACCAGCTTTGGCTGGTGATGAGGGCTCAAGAAGCCGGACGGTCTCAAGGGGTCCTGGAATAAGGACTCTTCCCCAAGGCGAACAGCTTTATAGGGACGTTTATTCCTCCTCCTCCTCCTCCTCTCTACCACATGGTATGGGAGTGCCGCCACACACCATCCTTTGCCCCAAACCCAAATCCCTCATTTGAGCAGTGGGAGGGTCGGTTGACCAGCTGCAAACCGGATCACCAACAACATCTGGTAGACCGGGTGAGACAGGCTGCCAAGACCCAGTGCTTCCTGGACTAAGGAGGTCCCCGATCTCGCGGTGAACCCAACAACATTGACTGCTCAATTAAATGTTTATTCCTCCTTCCGAAAGTAACTTAAAAATAGAAGTATATGAAAATAATTGGCTTTGGGAGCTTTCCGATGTGTTGACGTAATTTACAGCGTAAAACGAAGAAACGAAGGGGATGGAAGAGGCGCAAGCATGGTGCAGCAGTAAAAAAGCTTCAGAAAGTATGCCCGGGCTTTCGCCTTCAAAGCCCGTAAAAGACTTTCGTGTAGATATCTGCGTTGATGGCTTTTTTTCTCTGGCTGTTTTTTCTTTTCTACTTTCTTCTGTACTTCTGTTTTCCTAGTGGTGAATGTATAATTGATGCCTGGTATGAAGAATTAGAGAGGAATAAATCGCTGCCCTTATTTTTAATTCTGATTTTGCGCTCTTGTGTTTTGTGACTTTTCGGGCATCCTACACCAAAAGTCGCGACATGGATGTTCACTGCTGATTTAGAGGATGTTGTAATTAAGAACTAAAACAATAAATAAAAAGTTGCAGGGGAGATCCAATTTAAGGTCTTAAGATATAGGGTGTGATATGTGATAGCGTTACAATTCGACGCCCAGGGAGTGTTTCTGAACGAAGTATCTGCATTTACGATATCTGCTTTCCCACCACTAAAGGCCAGCGAAGGGAGTAAGACAAGCCGCAACCTTGTTGCATCGCGGTGGCACACGAAAGACAGGCGCCACCTAAACTTGTGAGGCTTAATAAGTGGGTGTTAAAGGTTTCGGCTGCTTGGTGTGGGTCTGCTTAAGTGCTCATTCCAAAACGTAATAAGCGGCCCTAAAGTTCCGCTTTTCGCTGCGAGAGAGAGAAAGAGAAGAAAAGAAGAAATTAGGGGAGTTCGAGAAGAGGCGAACCAGAAACATAGAGCCGCCTTTGCAGCTGCTCATTCCCGGCCGTATAAATCAGCTCACGCTGATCGCGAGGTGACGAGCTGGTCAAAGCTGCCTTACATTTCTCGATAGAAGTATAATGCGCTGTTGCTTGAGTCGTTCTCCTTTGAGCATACCTTTCGACTAGGCTAGGCTAAACGGAAGAGGGTGCAGATGTCCCCGCATTTGGCACAGATTTAAGTTAACGTGGGGTGTCTCGTACCAAACATCTTCGCCCATCTATATTTGTGAATATATTTGGTTTGTAGCCTGCGCAGAGTTTTTGATTTTTCAGCGTTGAGGCATTTTCGAGCACGCGATGTATCGTGTTCCCATGCGTAGGTGGAGGAGACGTTCTCTATATTGTTTTTTTTGGTTGTGGTAGTCGTGGTCGCAAGGAGCACGCCATGTGAGTTCCCGTGCTTCTTGTTCGGCTGTTTTGTTTCTTTCCAGACCCTCGCATCCGGGTGTTAAAGTGATGTTAACTTCATTGTGGACGACAGAATATTTCCGAAGCGTTTAGGTGTTCTTTCTGAAATGATATTTCTAATGCTCTAATGGTAGTCTCTAATGATGTGTTCTATCTCATCGTTTCGCTCGTTGGATTGCCATAAAGATGGCTTTGATTTCCACTTCTTCCGTTCCTGCATGTGGCTAAGTAATGCATTTACAAAGGTTGCCACCGCTGGGAGTGAGTGAGTGAGAAATATTTTATTGTGCCGGTGAAGTGGGAGCGGTTTCTTATTCCAGGAAGCCATGCGATGAGCCGGCAGCCTTCGCTCTGGAGGTTAAACGTGTCTGGACGTCCAGATCGCTGCTGGTCACCAGGTTCTCCCACAGCTCAGGGGTGGGAAGATGGGATGGGAGAGGGCGGAGGTTGGGGTTGTGCTTGCACTCTAATATGATGTGGGGAAGAGTACCGGGTTGTAAGCAGAACTTGCATGTGGCCAGGAATTGCGTGGGAAACATGCGATGGAGGCGGACTGGGTGAGGGAAGGTATTGCTCTGCAGTCGGCGAAGTAGGGATTCTTCTTCTTTTGAGAGTTTAGGATGCGGAGGAGGGAGGTGCTGTCGTTTGAACAGGTAATATTGAGTGATGTCTTCAAGAGTCAGTAGAGGGACGGACGGTTCGGTATCCTCAGTAGCCTGGAGGGACAGGGTGCAGGCTTGCTGGTGAGCAAAGTTATTGCCCGTCAGTGAGGAATGGCCAAGAGTCCAAACGAGGGTGACTTTCCGGCAGGGTTGATGCAGACAGTAGTTTTAAAGTTGAGCGGGCAACCCTTCCTGCTAGAAAGCTTCTGCAGGCTGCTTGAGAATCTGTGATGATTACGGGGTTCTTCGTATGAATGAGGGCTAATGCGATGGCGAACTCTTCGGCAATCGATGTTGACGACGTCTCGATTGTTGCTGAAGCTACGAGGGCGGTCTTGGTGGTGACTACGGCTACTTGATGCTGTCCATTGGGGTAGGTGCTAGCGTCCGTGTAAGAGACATCTGCACGCTTTCCATAGATGGTATCGTGCACTTGACTTCGCGCTTTTCGGCGGCAGGGCTGTAGGTCCGGGTGCATATTTTTGGCAAGGGGCGAACCCGGATAACACTTCTCCAGTTATAAGGGAGGGGCTGAGGGCCAGTGGATTGGCATGAGACGTGAAGACTTTTCAGGAGGGCTAAGCCCGCAGGTGTTTGGGTGAGACGGAGACGTCCACTGCTATTATTGTTGCTTTATTACTACTTTCATACATCCTGTTGTCAATGTGTTCTGTGTTTTCATGGTTTTGGTACTTTCATCGAAGACCTTTATCATGGCTTGTTGCCTTTCGTTGTGTAGGTTTGGATCCAATGGCTTCAGTATGGAGAACATTTTTTTTGGGCGGCAACGGCATCACTGGCATGTCAATTATGGCTTCTAGTTGTTTCTTTTACGGATGGGTACGTATCTTGCATGCCATGGCCGGTCCCTGCGGGATTCCCTGCTCATAATCACTGCCTGCATGCTTCTTATCGTTTCTTCTCTCATTCCTAATATTGCCTTTCATAGGCGGTCTATAAAGTGGCTCAATTCATGAAAGATTTCCTTTATTTCACGTTTTTTAGAAACGCTCAGCCGCTTCTTAGTAGTGCCATGCCGAAAATTCTGGGTGAGTGTTCTCTGGAATGACATCCTTACCTATTTCTGCGGTGATTTCTTAACTCATCCGCGTATCACCCCCAATCATTTCCCCACAGACTTTGCGCCAGTCAGAGAGCCGCGTAAAATTCGTAAATTTGAATATTACTGTAAAGACACGCTACAAGCGTGTTTTATTTATAACTGGCGAACAATACCACTAGCGAGCCGTATCACCAAACGACTCTTGCTACTCTTCCAGACTGTGGCTGTGGTTTTCGATCACTACAGCGTCATCAAGGAACACTCATAGAATGCAGCAAATCTCCCCAGTTCATCGCACTGCCGAAGTGAAGCTGGTTGCCTCACTTGATGACCAGAGGGCGTCGACGGTGACGTCATCGGCCGCAGACTACAAAAGGAGAAGCACTGTATGGACCGCATCAGAGAGCATGACACTTATACCTGGCGAACAGTATGAACAAACGACTCTTGGTACTTTTCGACATTGCGCCGTGGTTGTGCATCGCTACAGCGTCTTCAAGGAGCACTCATGGGATGCCGTAAATCTTGCAAGTTCATCGGCCTGCCGACGTGAAGATAGTTGCCTTACTGGATGAAAAGAGGGCGTCGACGGTGACGTAATCGGCCGGAAGATTACAAATGGAGAAGCACTACATCGACCCCATCAGAGACCACGGCAGCTACTTGGCGAACAGTACGAACAAACAACTCTTGGTACTATGCCAGGTTAGTTCTGGGAATTATACTGCTTCATACCGTAGGCATGATAGATTTTTTTTTATTTTGCCATGCCCTTGGCGATGTTGTGCTCTAAAAATTGATTTTTGGTCTGTGATGCTATTGTTGTTGACAGCGGGATATGTCGAGGAACATCCTGGGCTTGCCGTGAAGCAAATGACAGAGACAGTCTTGGAAAACCGGGAAAAGTCTGACTGTAGTTTAGATGCCATAAGTGCCCCGCACGGGGCACCTTGAGCAATCTTGGTGACGGTACTGGCGATACCGCGGACCCCGAGCCCCCAAACATACGCTGGATCCAACCGTGGCAATGCGTTTATAGGTGGAGGGTTAGAAACCATGAACGGTGGCCGTCGGAGCCTTGGTCAAGCTCCGGCCGATGGGCTCCCTGCCTGTCTACCAGGCAGGGAGCTCCGGGACCTCTTTGACTACCAGGGTAAGGTCAAAGGAGAAAGTACCCCCGTCTCCCTGCTTTTCAATGTATCATATGGCATTTTCCAAACCCCCCCCCAAGACGTGATCGGCCCCCGAAAAGGGGCCGCACCGAAGTATCTTTTCCTCCTTTGCAATCGATCTCTCTCCCAAAGCCCGATAATTTTTCGCGCTTTCTGATCATGGAATCTCTTGATAAGACAAAACCAATCACTTCGCAGTCCGTGTTTCTAATCTCCAAGTATCTTGAAAGCCTTGTGGGAAAGTCCTACAAGGCTAAAAAACTCACAACGGGAGAAGTTTTGATAGAAGTAGAAAACAAACAGCAATCGTCTAACCTCCTCAAGGAAACACGCATGGTAGATGTCAACATCAAGATCACGCCCCATCGCAGTCTCAATAGCTGCCAGGGCGTGATCTCTGATCGGGATCTAATGAATGAGACTGAAGCAGATCTGCTCGAGGGCCTCCGAGATCAGGGCGTGACAGCAGTGAGGCGAATCACCATACGCCGAAATGATGAAATAATTCCAACTAAGCACATAATCTTGACACTTGACCGCTCTAGCCTTCCTGAGTCGGTCAATGCAGGTTTCTTGAGATGTCCAATCCGACCCTACGTGCCAAACCCACGCCGCTGTTTCAAGTGTCAGCGGTTTGGGCACGGCACAACGTCTTGTCGTGGTAAATTGACGTGCGCAAAATGTGCAGCACATGATCATCAAACTGACAATTGTAAATCCGAGAACTTCACCTGTGCCAACTGCCAGGGACCACACGCTGCCTATTCTAGGAGCTGTGAAAAGTTCAAACAAGAGAAACAGATCATTGCCTTGAAAGTCAACGAAAACATCACCTTCCCAGAGGCGCGGAAGAGGTTCGCCTCTTTCCCCCTGGGGAGGTACGCCGACGCAGCTCGCCGGGGGGCGGAGCGGCGTCTTGTTTCGGCGGGGACCCAGTACCGCGAGTCGGACTTGGTCCCGCCCCCGCCCCCCCCTGGGTTGCCTCTGGCAGCCCAACCCGCCACCGCACCGCCTGCTAAGTCAGCAGCGGCTGTGGTGGCATCCACGTCCGTTGGGGATGCTGCTGCACCCTCTGTTTCCTCCTCTCCACCGGCCCGAAGCACATGCGAGGGCCCGGAGGAGATGGAGTTGGAGGAAACCGCAGCAGTTCCCACCTCCGCCGCACCGCCTGTGCCACCCGGGGAGCTCCTGACGCCCTCGGCGGTCGCGGCCAAAACGAAGGGCACCGCAAAGGGTGCCAGGTCCGGGGGATCGGGTACGCCGGGTACCCCTTCCAAATCAGATGATGACATGGATGTGGGACCCTTCCTGTCTGCTTCGCAGCGGAAGGAACGGGTCCCCCCATCTAAACCTCCAGAGGAGGTAAAAAAACCCCGTCCAAGAATCCAAGCCCCGAAAGACCCTACATAAATAGTCACACTCCAGTAGCTCTAATACATAATAATGGGAAGAGAAAATATCGTTCAATGGAACTGCAGAGGCCTTCTAAATAATCTTGACGACGTCTATGAGATTCTGCATGCTAATCAGCCAAGTGTAATGTGTGTTCAGGAAACACACCTGAATTCCAAGAACACAAATTTCTTGAATAGTTACCTGGTATACAGAAAGGACAGGGTTGGCTGCACACACTCTTCTGGCGGTGTGGCCATAATCGCCCGCAAATCCTTAGCATGCCACCCTGTCACCTTGAACACTATCCTGGAGGCTGTGGCAATTCGAACGATAATATTTAATAGGTTGATAACGGTATGCTCCATATACATTCCTCCTGATGTTTCACTTTTAAGCTCTGACTTCGAGGCGCTGGTTGACCAGCTGCCCGAACCATACATCCTGACAGGCGACCTTAATGCTCACAACACTCTTTGGGGCTCTTCTCGCACGGATGCCCGAGGTCGCCTCATAGAGAAATTCCTTACATCTTCAGGAGCATGCCTTTTCAACAGTAAACAGCCTACATACCATAACATAGGACACAACACATACTCATGTCTTGACTTGGCGATTGGCTCCGCAGTTCTCTTTCCTCTTCTCGAGTGGGGTGTGGGAACTGACCCATATGGCAGTGACCACTTCCCCACCTCACTTACATATATAGATAAAGGCCCAAGCAGTTCATCTTCCCATAATAGGTTCAATGAAGCACGAGCTAACTGGAATACATTTACAGAGACATCCAATCTACACCACACATCCATAGGGCACCTACACGTTGAAGAAGCTACCCAACTCCTCACGGCGCACATCCTCGACGCCGCCGAAAAGTCCATTCCCCACGTCTCTGGTGCCCCGCGCAACCAGCGGAGGCCGTGGTGGAATGAGGACTGTAGGCGGGCGCGAGAGGCCCAGAACAAGGCGTGGGGTATCCTTCGTCGGTACCCCACGTCGGGAAACCTCCTCTTGTTCAAACGGGCCAAGGCATTAGGAAAACGTGTGCGCCGTGAGGCCAAACGAGAGAGTTGGCGTACATTCATAACATCAATAAACTCCTACACAGACACACGGAAAGTATGGACACGTATACGCAAACTCAAAGGACAACAGACACACAGCCTGCCCCTGGTCAGTACAACAGGGGACACTCTGGAAGACCAGGCTGACACACTCGCACAACACTTTCAACACGTGTCCAGTTCAGCACACTACACGAACACTTTCCTGAAACATAAAGCCTCTTGTGAAAAGAAGTCCCTACACGACAACAACAAATCACAGACTTCGTACAACTCCCTGTTTTCACTACATGAGCTGAGGGCTGCTCTGAGCACGTGTAAACCCTCAGCTCCAGGCCCAGACAACATTACATATACAATGATACAGAACTTACACACAGACACTCTTGTAACACTTCTTCACCTTTTCAACAAGATATGGCTTTCGGGGCACATTCCAAAGTCTTGGAGGGATGTCATAGTTGTAGCATTCTTGAAAGAAGGGAAGGACCCTTCTTCTCCCGCTAGCTATCGACCCATTGCCCTGACCAGCTGCCTGTGCAAGCTTCTCGAGAAGATGATAAACCGGAGGCTCGTGTACTTTTTGGAGTATAACGGCCTTCTCGAGAGCTGCCAGGCAGGCTTCAGGGCGGGGCGATCCACGAATGATCAACTTGTGGCACTAGAGTCGTATATTAAGGATGCCTTCGTGCATAAACAGTTCTGTTTAACTGTGTTTTTCGACCTAGAAAAGGCCTATGACACCGCTTGGCGTTATGGGATTCTTACTGACCTGAAGTCATTCGGTGTTTCTGGTAATATGTTTAACACCCTTGCTAGCTATTTGTCGGAGAGAAGCTTTCGCGTCAGAGTTGGTTCTGCACTGTCAAAGGTACACGTGCAAGAAAATGGCGTGCCGCAAGGCGGAGTTCTAAGCTGCACTCTCTTCATAGTAAAAATGAACTCCCTTGGGAAGGCACTGCCGCCTACAATTTCTTACTCCATGTATGTAGATGATGTGCAGATATCTTTTAAATCATGTAATATGTCCATCTGCTAACGTCAAGTCCAGCTCGGCGTCAAGAAGCTTGCCGGCTGGGCAGACAAGAATGGTTTTAAAATTAATCCCGGAAAGAGCTCTTGTGTTGTATTCTCCAGGAAGCGTGGGGTCCACCCGGACCCAGACATCACTCTTGCGAATGTGCCAATTCCTGTGAACAAGGAGCACAAGTTTTTAGGCATTTTATTCGATGAAAAACTTACATTCATTCCTCATGTCAAACAGCTCAAATATAAATGCCTAAAGGCAATGAATATTCTTAAGGTTCTCTCGCATCAATCTTATGGGGCCGACAAACAACTCCTGCTGCGCCTGTACACAGCGTTGGTGGGGTCCCGGCTCGACTACGGCAGTGTCGTGTATGGGTCGGCGACAAAGACCGCACTGAGAATGCTCGACCCAGTGCTGCATCTTGGCCTTCGCCTCTCATGCGGCGCTTTCCGCACTAGCCCTGTCGAAAGCCTTTATGTCGAGTGCGACAAGTGGTGTCTAGGGCATCAGCGGGAGTATGTTGACCTGCTGTATGCATCTAAGATTGTGTCCCTTACCAACCATCCTTTTAATCCCATCATGAACAATACATCAAACTTGCAACTCTTTTTAAACAGGCCATCCGTTTCCTTACCTTTCTCTCTCAGAGTTAGGGAGGAGGCTTCTGCACTCACGGTCCCTCTTTCAGACACGCACAAGACACCCATTCAAAATTTCATCGCACCATGGCATCTTCGTCCTGTATCATGCGACCTGTCATTCACTCTTGTAGAAAAAAATAGGGTACCCAAGAATGCAATTCTGCAGCACTTCCTGTTCCTGCAGGACAAGTACAGGTGCGCAGAATTCTATAGCGACGCGTCGAAAACTGGTTCTACGGTATCTTGTGCAGCGCACGGACCAAATTTTAGAGTAAGCAAAACAATGAATTTTCTTAACAGTATTTACACGGCAGAAGCATATGGCATTTTACTCGTTACAAACCACATCATCAAACATAAAATTCCCAAGTCCATTGTGTACACAGACTCTCAAAGCGTTGTACAGGCACTGTCATTAGGAAGGTCATCTAAAAACTATGTCATAAATGCTCTTTTCAAGGTACTAATGTCTGCATATGCCTCAAATCTTGAAATAACTATATGCTGGGTACCAGGGCATTGTGGAATCCCTGGCAATGAGGCCGCCGACCAAATGGCTGGTGATGCTGCTCTCATGACTACAGTTGACGTTACAACAGTAGCTTACACCGACCTAAAGACACACATCAGACGACAGCTTCGTAACACATGGCAATTACACTGGAGTCAACAAACAGACAACAAACTACACATAATAAAACCACAACTTGGACGCTACATAACTGACTCACACAACAGATACACTGAAGTCGCCCTGGCTAGGCTGCGGATGGGCCACACACATGCGACGCACTCCCACCTGCTCACTGGTACTTCGGGACCCACGTGTAGCAGGTGTGGAAAGGGCCTATCCGTAGTCCACATACTAATCACATGCAAGGCACTTGACACAACACGACACAAACATTTCCCTGAATTATACAGACAACACATTCCTTTGCACCCATCATACTTTTTAGCCGACGAACCAATGTTTTCTAGTCAACGTGTTTTTAAGTTTTTAGCTGAGGTAAACTTTCTGCAGCTCTTGTCATATCATGTGTAATCACCCTGGCCCTATACACCAGCCATCTCCATTGTCTTTTGTTTTGCATCACCTTTACTTTTAGTTACATGTTTTAGTACTTACGGTCTGATGAAAACTCAATAACTTCTTTGGCGCTCTTTGCCCTCGTTGGCCTTGCGCCATAAAACACCAACCATCATCATCATCTGATGCCATAAGTGGTAATTTCTAAACTAAGCAGTAAGACGGACCGAATAACAGATATTTGTGTGGTATTCCAGGAAATGAAAGCGAAAATTTGATTTCTTGAAACAGCTGAAAATGACCAAATTAACGATTCAGTTGGAAAATACAAGCAGGCGGAACAACCTTATAGTTTCTGGCGCTGAGGAGAAAACCAAAGAATCGGACGCGGATTTGGAGAAAGCTATTGTGAATGACATAATTGAGAAGCAGTTGGAAGGAAGGAATAGTACAGGAAAGGCAGGGAGGTTAACCAGAATACTGTCCGGTTGGCTACCCTACTCAGGGGGAAGGGATACGGGAAATGAAAGGGGAAGAAAGGACAGCGGTACATATTAAAGGAGAAAATGAGAGAAAGAAAAGTAGAAAAAACACAAGGCGTGACCAGGCAACTAGAAAGGCGGTACAAACAACGCACACAACCAGAAAAGGCACAAAACTAATACGGCCCACTGATACAATTGGCGAATTAAGGGCACTGCACTATAGTAACGTCCCTACAATCGTTCACACAGGCCCGTGTCCTTCAAAAAGAGCAGTAAGGATTTTATAGCCTTTTCGGCCTGTGACGGACAACGCCTATGACGCAAAATTGTCTGCGCTGTAAAGGGGTGGTCGTCGAGTCGGCGAAGTGAGGTGGAGAGCTGTTGCCTCGGCGTTACGAAGCGGTCACAATGGCACAGAAGGTGTTCAATCGTCTCGTCGGTGGCGCACGCATCACAAGCAGGGCTGTTGGCTATTCCGATGGTGTAGGAGTAAGCACCGGTGAAGGCAACACCTAGCCACCGGCGACAAAGTAAGGTGACGTCCGAGCGTGGCACGTTATTAGGTAGGTGGCGCTGTAAATCTGGGTCGAGCGAGTAAAGACGAGCGTTTGAGGCGTTGAAGTGGAGTCAATAGAAATAACTATTGGAAAGAAACACCCAGACAAATGCCGACCCGTAATAATGAAATTCTATGAATACAAGGAAAAGGATAGCGCGCTTCAGAACTGCAAAAAGCTGAAGGCAGTTCTGTTATCATCAGCAACGATTATGCAAAGGAAACTGTAGCCGTTCGCAAAAGGTTGCGGGAAAGTGCTTCTGCAAACAGGGCGAATGGCAAGAACGCAACACTTTTCGGTGACAAGAGTAAAGCAGACGAACAAATGAGGCGTTTTAGATGCAAAGCATCTTTTGAGCTCGCCTTGTCCCTCCGTTGTCCTGCGTCCACCTCTCCTGCCCATCCCCCTCTCCACGCCAGCTGAAATAACGCCGCCGCTCTCCTCCTCGCCGCTCGGCTCGTCTCGTGCCGGCCCAGGAAGACACCGGCAACACTGTAGCTCCAGTAGCCCTAACCAGCGGGGATAACGCCGCTCTCCTCCTCGCCTCTCGGCTCGTCTCGTGCCGGCTGAGGAAGACACCGGCAACACTGTCGCTCCAGGAGCATTTAAAGGGGAAGCGTGCTCGTCTCGTGCCGGCCCAGGAAGACACCGGCAACACTCTCTCCAGGAGCCATCTCATCGTCGGGGCTATGTTCCTCCCTTGTTGGTGCGCCGTCCACACCCCCACTGTGCATGCGGGTCTCTCCTCCAGCTGTATAAAAGCAGGTGCACGCGCTGCGCGGCGTTCAGTCTGCTCCGAGACACCGCCTGCGCCGGTTCTGCTCCGGTGTTGAACCTACACGGAACCCCCATGCTTTGCATCACCACATAGTTCCCTTCTGGGAGATGGTGTAACTTTTTTGTTCGAAATGAGCTAGACACAGAAACCGAAACTAAGTCGGTAAAACTGGAGGGACAAGAAAAACTCGGCAACTTTCCCCTAAAAAAGGGGTAGGGAGAAAATAGTTAGGATAACGCCCTGAAAACGTGTACGCAGGTCGTAGTTCATATCGAAAAATGAGCCAGATCCTGCTCTTTCACGGATCAAAATGAGCCAAATCCATTTGCCCAACGGGTGTTTGCTTTTGGCTTGACTGTTCAGACTGTTTCGTGGGTGTTTTGGGAAGTTTTGTTTTGCTTTTTGGAGCTGGCCTAATATGAATTCAGACGACACTAAGGAGATCAGCGAGAGTTCTGTCCCCCGATGTCAACGACGAAGTGAACGGAAGAAGTGAATGAAATGAAACTGAGAGATGTGAAACAATGATTTCATTCCGTCTCACCCTATACCGAACGGAATAACTCTGGTTATGTTTATTTTTTACTCCTGTATTTACTATTTTAGTACCTAACTAAATAGTCGCCGCTTACACGCTTTCGCAAATCTTCCCCCTACCCCCTCTGACAGTATGAACCAGTTCATTAAGGTGAAGAAGAAGATATGAGCAGCCTCCTTGTGATGCGTTTTGGAAATTTATGAGAAAGTAATGAAGAGCTTGCTGACTTCGTGAGTTCCTTCAGGCGTACCCAAGGAAATTATCCTAGGCAAGTATTCGAACAGAACTGGTAATCATGCCAAGAGGACTCAACGGCTCTCCATGTATAGTTATACTATTTTTGAAGCCCTCTTGCATATTTTTCAAGCTTTTTCCACCAAAACTCAATCGCACCATGCTTGAAAGTCAATTTAACGAGGTGTTCATGAAAATGCCGTATCATCTTGAGTCTTTCAATTCAATATGACCCAAATCCTCGCTTATCACCCAAATATTGCTGATATTCACGGCATAATTTTTAGTTACTTGTTGCCATAAGCTTTTCCTAGCTGATACGTAAAATATATCATACATTGCTCAGACGGCGCTCCATTTCAGTCCGGTAACAAACTACCACTTGTTTCTCAAATTCGCGTTAGGTGGATCTGGCTCAATTTGAAAAAAAAAAACGCCACAAATGTACTCATGTGACACCACACGAAATGAGCGGTGCGCTTATCAGAGCCGCCGAGATGAAGCCCATCAGGGAAGATTGTTTGAAGACACCACATCGCAAAACGCCCATCCATCGATCAAGAACAGGCCCGAAGCATAACTACGCTTGATTCTCTTAAACGTCCTTTGCATTGTAAATAAAATTACTGATCTGGAATATGTCCTACAATCAGTGAGCCCTTGCGCAGTGTTGATAACCGAAACTTCGTTAAACACCTCCGTACCTAGCGATTGCGTTGCACCACCGAGGTATACCATGTTTAGATGGGATAGAGATGCACGAGGTGGGGGCGTGGCCATTATTATTAAAACTGTTTTGGGGCCATAATGGTAGAAAGACATATGTCTTAGCCGGAACTGTGCAAATTAACTTTCGGAAATATTACGTACTTTATTGATGTAGTTTAGGGCACCTGCTACTGCATGCACCTCAATTTTTAGACGACCTTAACAAATGTCTCTGTAATCACGTGAACGATAAAGCTCGACTAGTACTGGCAGTTGATTTAAATTTAAGAAAAGTTGGTTGGGAGGTTCTTTCGCGTCACCACACGGAGATGACAAGTGCAAATTATTTACTGGAAATCGCTTTTTATTATGCATTTAGACAGATTGTTAAAGAGTTCACGAGGGTAACACCTGAATCCCCATTAATATTATATTAGGTGTTTTTTTCCAGTAAAGTCCAAAAGTAGGGGGTATCAATTCAAGATGAGAGAGAAAAGAGTTTATTGAGCCAAAATGTTAAAACTAGGTCTTCCTTCTTGCCACCTAGGGCTCGGCCGACCCCATGGGAGTCAGCGGCCTCACTTGTTATACATACTGGGGCCTGTCGCCCTTCAGCGGTAGAGCTGTGCAGTGTGGCCTCCCACTGCGGGTCGTCGTTCATGTTGAGTAAATGTGTGGTCTGTTCCTCTGGGTTTGTAGTGATGCGCCGTGCGTTCATTGTCGGCAGCTCGGAAGGCGTTCCTGGCTTGCCTGGCCGCCGCCCAGCTCCAACCGGAACAACAGCGACAGCTGTGAATTTTCGTGTAGTGGGTATATTCCACAGAACTGGCAACATTCGGCACAACTAAAGATATCAAGGCCCAGTGTTGGTCTACGCTCCAAACCCGCCGCTCAGAACTGCATCAGGTACCGCATCAAGGTGTGGCGCCCAAATTTTACGGAGTACAGCAGGAGCGAAATGTTCAGAGCTTAGATCAAGGGGGCCTGATAGCTAATACCTACCGTATGCCAGCACCTCAAATCTTCGACCAGAACTCTGCCATATCTGGGCGGCCAGCTTCAACCACCAAGTTATCCCGCATACTCCCGCCTTTCTTTTGTACCGAAAAAATAACTCAGAGGAAGTTTTTCAAATTCTATCACCTCTGGACAAATATTTCTGGATACGGCGCGCACGCATGCATGCACCCGCACGCAACCAGGCAGAGAAGCGGAGAGGGTGAAAGCGGGAAAGACACCGATCGATGGATGTAGGAAGAACGGGCCGGCAACCGTGCGGTAGATGAGAGCAGAGACGGGGAGGGAGGGGGAGAGCACCCGTTTGTGAGGCGAGCTGCCTGTCGGCAGAGCACTGAGTGGGCCGCTTTCCCTCCAGGTGAACAGCAGCGTTTGTCGTGAAGTGCAAATGAGCTTCCGACACGGCCGGGCCCTTTTTGCGAATAGCGGCTGGAAAAATTGAAGCGGCGACAAGCAGCGCATGTGAAACAGGCCGGCCTTTCTCTGGAAAACGACTTTGTGCCTCCTTTCTCGGTGGCTTACCCAGGCCAGTGGGTTCGCAACCAGGTTTGCCCGAAAAAGGAAGTGCTCGTTTAAAAATCACAATGTCGTCAAGTTGCATTTACGTACGTACATAAACCTAGCAACATGCTGCCCGCGACGTTTTCAACCCGTGGAGGGTGCAGTAGCGACACCATGACCCCCGTGTTGTGTTAACGCTTTTATACTACAAGATAATGGGATGAGCGCTTCCATACGTTCTGAAAATTAAAGCAGAAAAAAATAGATACGAAAGACCACATCACACGAATAGGTCTTTCAAATATCTGATGCAGCGAGTTAGATATTCAGAAAGGTCCCTTTCTTTTAAGGGGCGTTTTGAGTTATACCGGCTACGATTAGCCAAGGCAGCTCAATTTTTGAGTAAGATATCAGTGAATCCGGGGAGAGAACATGACAAACCTGTGAGCACAAAATTACAGCCGAGTTTCGGTGAGCCGCAGCGGGGCCCGCCGGGTGCGTTAGTGGAATCAGTTACGTATGACGGGCCGAACGGGGGCTGACGGACATGTCAGCGCGCGGCACGTTCTCTACAGAGTTGCGGCCACAGGCTAACGAAAGGTCGCGGGAGGGCGCTGTGGTGTCCCGTTTCCGAGCTTTGCTACACAAAATGCCCGAGCCCCACTCCCACAACCCCAGGCACCTAACAACATGTTACAAAACACTAGTAAAATGGACTCTTTGTAGCTCAATGCACGAAGCGATCAACAACAGACTAGACAAATTTCAAAATGAAATTAGCACAGTAAGCCCACGCCAACACGCAGAAGCGAACATTAAAATAGACATGCCACCAAAGATGAAATGAAAGTAGCAATTAGCGCTGTACGTTGATCTAGAACACCTTCAAACGGAAGAAAGCTTGCACGAGGAAGAGGACGAACAGTAAAAAGTCAAACGAAAGTGAAAGCTTTATAAAATGGCAATGAAATTGTCGCAGCCGACAAAAAAAAAAAAAAACAGTCTTCACAAGCAAAGTGAAAAGTTTTCCATTCGGAAGAGAGTACAACAGAAGATACCCCCTCGCCTCCAGGAAGCTTGACTGGAAATACTCAGGATTACGGATAAACGGAGAATAGTTGAGCCATTTGAGATTTCCTCACGGCATAGTTTTGCGCATTGAGTCAGCTGAACACCCTCAAAAATGCTTGAGGAATTACCATCAGAAAGCTCAGATAGCTTGGCCGTGGGGGCTGAAGCTATGAATAAACCTAAAGTCGCTGGCAAACAAACAATCTAAAAGCATACTTTTAAGCATAGTTTATAAAACGCTAAAATAAGTAGAAGAATATAACAAAGTTGGATAGGTTGTGAGTGCCGATCTCAATCACGAGAATGATGTCCGGCACTGTAGAGGAATCGACTGCACTTGGCAAGCACTCCCAAATAATGAAGAGTAAACTACCTCTATAAGTAAAGAAATGACATATGGGACGGAAGCTTGGCGTCCTAAACTAACAACGTGAAAGCAAACTTAGGTCGGACCAAGGGGCCATGGAAAAAACATGGTAGGAAAGCAAATGCGCTTCCTGGATCGTGGTAGCAAGTTGAGTGCAATATATTATAGACCAAATTAACAAATATAAATGAACTTGGCCTGGTCGTGTGGGCTGGCCACCAGGGGTACCGAGGGATGAGTCTAGAAGGACAATGCCATTGACACCAAGGTGGTATGAAATAAAATTTGGAGGCAAAGAATGGAACCGAACTGCATAACAAGAAGCTTTTGGAGGCCAGTGGGAAAGGCTTTCGTCCTGAAGTGGACCCAAATAGGCTGTTGTTGTTGATGATGATTAAGGAAGCAGGCATCGTTGCTGACTTCGATGCCGCCGCAGCGAAGCAGTCTTCTCTGCCGGCTTCGTTCGAATTGAAACGGGGCCAGGGTCTCCTAAACGGCAACAAAGCTGTCTACTAGGGGAGAGGACGTTGCACTTGTCCTTGGTATCACCCACCAACAAGTTCAAAAGTGGTATATGGCTGCAAAAATACTATGATAAAATTGTATTTAAAGTTTTTTATTCATTGAATGTGGAGCTCCAACAGGAGTTTCCAAGAATTGTTTAGAAGCCTCATGCAAGATGAACAGAAGATTGTTGCCGTGTTTTGTTGATTTTGGCTTCAAAAGCGGAAAGAGGCCATGTGGCTAGGTAAGCCAAGTAGAAGAGGAACGTTGCTAGCTGTGTGACGGCACCCACGACAGCAGGCGATTGCAGCAGCAGATTAACCTCCAGTGCATGTTAGTGGGAAACTATATGGCTGAACTGTCCTCCACAACGGGTGGTCATCAGTGCCCAAACGTGGACGCCACTTTGGGGCAACGACACCGCGATGACGCTGCGGTGCTCGACATTTTCACTTCTGCAGCCTCAGTTTTTTAGAAATTGCGCCCACCTCCCCGCGAGGGAAACCCTGTGTAGATGCGACACATCGTGGGGTTCACTTGGTGTTTCCGTTGGATTGATTCTGAAATCGCGTGAAACGTGTCGGGAACGCGTATGATTATTATGTTTTATGATTATTATTATGTTTTATTGGCCAATCTTGGTCAATCTCTCTAAGTGGTATGATTGGGGCTTCGCTGTCGCAACGACCTTTACTCCATCATTGTTGCTGTAAGTGAGAGCTTCTTTTCTTTTATTGCAAGTGTTAATCATTGCCCCATCATGCGTTGTATCAGTAGCATCTTGACGTAGTTTGAATGAGTCAAGGATATAAGGCGCGTTCGTAGCGTTTGATTCTGTATCGGTTTTGTGGCGCAGTGGGAAGAGCACCATGTACCTCGCGTTCCGCCCACAGGGTCGTGGTATCGAAACCGGGCGCCGCTAACTATTATTTTTTTTATAGTGTAGGGGGAGGGTGTGGACGGACAACGCCGTATGGAGGGACAAGGCGAGTGAATGAGAAGCAGTCGCATCTAAAACGACGGCCATCCATGGGCTACATAAACCGAGAAATTTTAGTCTGTTTGTGTGCATGTTTTTCTCTCTGCCTGTCCCTGAATTCAGTCTAACGGCCAAATAAAATTGACAGTTGGGCTAGTTGGTGTTGATGCATCGTAAGTAGCGCTTGAAACGGGACGACAGAAGAGAAGACACACACGACGGCGCTATCTCACAACTGATTTTATTACGCATAAACACAAATATATACTCAGAATGACCACGTGCCTAGGTCAACCCAGAAAGTGCAGTCTGATAAACACAAATATTACAGGATTACGATTCGAAAAACACAAGATTACACTGTAGATAGTCAACAAACAACCCGGAAAACACCTAAGTTAAAGCATTTGATAACAACAGAAATTCATTTTGATGTAGTGCCACCGACGCATGGCTGACACACTTGTCATCGTGCTTGCTTATATAGAAAGCTTCAATTATCTCGCGTGTCAATTGGTGATTGTGTCGCCATAATACGGTGGTATTTTCAAAAAGTGAACAGCATTGCGCCTGGTCCTTATCTTTTTGGGTCGCGCAATGTCAAGTGATATGTGCATGAAGGTTGTTCTTGAACGACCTCCGGTGTTCCATCAGTCGAACATTAATGCACCTGCCTAACTGGCCAATATATACGTTATCACATGATAATGGCAATGAGTACACAATTTCCGTGTTGCACGGGACAAATGGCGAAGCATGCTTAACATTGCAACATCTGTCAGACTTCCGGCCGGACAACTTTCTTTCCACCATTTTACACAACTTACCAAGTTTATTCGTAGCAGAAAAAAAGACTCTAACCCCGTAACGCCCGGCAACATTCTTCAAACCATGTGATAAACGGTGGATATAAGGAATCACAGCGCTTTTCATTTTTTTGCCACAACACCATCTTTCCTAGATTGCGCTGCCGCACCCACCACTTTAATTAACTTTTGGGCAGTCTTGTGCATTATGTGCTCCGGGAAACCGGAGACGTCCAGCCTGGTAATCTGCGCCTGGAAACTCTTCCAAATTTTATGCAAACAGGACTTAAACACCACAGACTTTAACACTGAAAAGGCTATTCCACTTTTCACCAATTTAGAGTGCCCCGAACTGAAATTTAGAAATGGTTTCGCAGAGCTAGGGCAATACTCCCCTCAGACATGCGCCGGTTCCAAATACAAGCGCATATCAAGGAATTGTAGGCATCCCTTTGTCGGAAGCACACACGTGAAATTGAGTCCAATACTCTACTCTTTAAACAAATTTAGCTCATCAACGGCTTGGCGCGATTGATTGCAGTTCTCCACAAACACAAGAAAGTCATCCACGTATCTCACTACTTTGTGTCAGCCACGTGTCAGCCACGTGTGTCAGCCACGCGTCGATGGCACTACATGAAAAGGATTTTCTGTTGTTATCAATGGCTTTAACTTAGGTGTTTTCCGGGTTGTTTGTTGACTATGTACAGTGTAATCTTGTGTTTTTCGAATCGTAATCCTATAACCTTTGTGTTTATCAAACTGCACTTTCGGGGTTGACCTCGGCACGTGGTCATTCTGAGTATATATTTGTGTTTATGCGTAATAAAATCAGTTGCGAGATAGCGCCGCCGTTTGTGTCTTCTCTTCTGTCGTGCCGTTTCAAGCGCTACTTACGATGTAACAGCCAAATGTTAAAAAACACTTTAACGAGTGGTTTGAATACTTCACCGAAAACACTTCAACGAGAGAGCTCGAGTGAACTGGACGAAGCGAAGGACGAAGGCCTCTTGCCAATGCTCTTGCTCCAGCTGTGTCGCCATTTTGACTCACTCTCCGTGTGCTCAGTAATTGAAAGTGCCCCTATGTTATCCACACGCTACAATATAAGCAAACCTTTTCGAAACAACTATATCTAGAAACACACCGAATATGTGTCAACATTGTTCTGCAAAAGAAAATATTAAGCATATTGAAAGGGGTAGACGTGGTAAGAAGTAGATGTATTTACGCTATTTACAAAAAGGGAAAATTAAAGACACAGCAGATGACCGCTCTAGCTCTTGCTGGGCGCCACACCGATCGTCGTCTTTCTCGTCCTCCACGACTGGCCTCATGGCGTGCAGGGGGATTTCTCTCCATAGCAGTGGCTCCACCACTTCGCTAAGGAAGGCTACACCGTAACATAACCCCCGGCGGCGGGAACGCCGTCCCGGCGTGTTCTATGAAGGAGCCGACAACGTAGAGGTGTAGGGTTGAGCCGAGCGACATGGACAATGTCTGTCGTAGCGGCGGAAGAGGAAGGCTGAATCGGCGTGACCTCGTACGTCACGTTGGTAACCCGGCGTAACACCTTGTAAGGGCCGGTGTAGCGTGAAAGTAGTTTTGATGACAGACCCACGTGGCGGCGAGGAAACCACAGAAGGACGAGGAATCCTGGGGCATAGTCTGCCTGACGGTGGCGCTTGTCGTAAGCAGCCTTTTGGTGAGCTTGGGACTGGTTAATACGGGCACGGGCAATCTGTCGGGCGTAGTCAGCGAGGGCGATGGCATCGGTCGCGTATTCTGTCACAGAAACGTTGGGCGAAGGAAGTAAGGTATCCAGTGGCAAGGAAGGTTCCCTTCCGTACAAAACGAAAAATGGGGAATATATGGCGGTGTCATGCCGTGACGAGTTGTAAGCAAATGTCACAAACGGTAACGTTACATCCCAGTCGCGATGGTCCGGTGAAACATACATGGCTATCATGTTGGTAATCGTACGCTTAAGGCGTTCAGTGAGCCCATTCGTTTGAGGATGATACGCAGTGGAGAACTTGTGCTTAGTGCCACACGAACGCAAGAGGTCTGTGATAACTTGGGCTAAAAAGGACCGGCCTCTATCAGTGAGAGGTTGGTGAGGAGCTCCATGGTGTAGAATGACGACATGTAAAAATCCGCCACTTCGGTAGCACAGGAGGTTGAAAGGGCCCCGGTGATTGCAAAGCGAGTTGCATAGTCAATGGCAACGGCTACCCACTTGTTTCCCAGAGTGGAAGTAGAAAAAGGTCCAAGCAAATCTAGGCCGACACGGTAAAAGGTTCAATGGGGACGTCAATGGGCTGCAGGAGGCCGGCGGGGGCCACGGTAGGGGCCTTCCGTCGTTGGCAGGGATCACATGAGGTTACGTAGCGCTTCACCGATCGGTACATCTTCGGCCAGAAGAACCGGCGGCCTAGGTGGCCTGCAGTTGGTTCGTCATGAAGTTGCTGAAGGACGGACAGTCGCAAGTGTTCAGGAACGACGAGCAAAAGATCGGGGCCATCTGTACGAAGATTTAGACGGTATAAAGTCCCGTCCTTGAGGAGATAGTGACGAAGGGAAGAATCCTGCCGGGGAGAGTGTAGGCGTTCGATGATGTGCCGCGAGCATTCATCGCGTCGTTGTTGGACCCCGATGTTGAGCAGGCATGAGATTGAACAGACTTGGTCTTCAATCTCATTTCCATCTGGGCTGTCGACGGGATAGCGCGACAAGGAGTCAGCGTCCTGGTGTAACCGTCCGGGCTTATGGATAACAGTAAATGAGTATTCTTGAAGCCGGAGAGCCCAGCGGCCGTGTCTTCCAGTGGGGTCCTTCAATGATAAGAGCCAGCAAAGGGCATGGTGGTCGGCGACCACAGAGAAGGGCCGTCCATAAAGATACGGTCGAAACTTGGTGACTGCCCATACCAGTGCCAAGCACTCACGTTCAGTAATGGAGTAGTTCCGTTCGGCTGGGGACAAAAGACAGCTTGCATAAGCGATCACGCGATCTTGGCCGTGTTGGTGTGGCGCCAGAACCTCTCCAATCCCATGGCCGCTCGCATCCGTGCGAACTTTTGTATGGGCGGAAGTACCGAAATGACCAAGGATTGGAGGTGTGGTCAGTCGAGTTTTTAAGGTCGAACAGGCACGTTCTTGATCAGGCCACCAGGTAAAAGGCACATCCTTCTTAAGAAGCTGTGTCAAAGGGCGTGCGATGTCGGCAAAACCTTGAATAAAGCGTCGGAAGTATGAGCATAACCCAAGAATGCTGCGTACGTCTTTGGAACAAGTAGGGACCGGAAAGCTTTGAACTGCCTCGAGCTTTTTGGGCTCAGGTTGTACGCCCCGCGCGTCGACACCATGGCCGAGGATTGTAATTTCCTTGAGTCCGAAGTGGCACTTGGAGGAGTTCAGCTGGAGACCGGCTTTGCGGAAAACGGCAAGGATAGCCGATAGACGAGAAAGATGAGTCGAAAAAGTAGGGGAGAAAACGATCACATCGTCAAGGTAGCAAAGGCAGTTGGGCCACTTGAAGCTGTGAAGGGGTGAGTCCATCATGCGCTCGAATGTCGCTGGCGCATTGCAAAGGCCGAACAGCATGACCTTAAACTGGTAAAGTCCATCCGGTGTAATGAAAGCAGTTTTTTCTCTGTCCATGTCGTCGACGGTGATTTGCCAGTAGCCTGAGCGAAGGTCGATAGATGAGAAGTACTTGGCGCCGTGGAGACAGTCGAGGGCATCGTCTATACGGGGCAATGGATAAACGTCTTTCTTAGTAATGCTGTTGAGATGACGATAGTCGACACAGAATCTTCAGGTGTTGTCTTTCTTCTTGACCGGGACCACCGGCGATGCCCAAGGGCTGGACGAAGTCTTGATGGTGTCTTTTTGACGCATCTTGTCGACCTCCTTTTGAATGACCTGGCGTTCAGCCGCAGAAACACGATATGGCCGCCGATGGAGAGGGCTCGCGTCACCAGTGTTTATTCGGTGTTTCACCGAGGTTGTTTGGCCTAAAGGGCGGTCGTCGAAGTCAAAAATGTCTCAAAGGAGCTCAAAAGGGTCCAAAGGTCCTTAATTTCCTCTGGTGTTAGATAAGGCCCAATCATGTTAACAAATTCATCACATTTGGCCTCGCGGTTCGGCGTATCATTCCGAAAATCGGAATGCCCCTGAGTCGTTAAGGTCAGAATGCGGCAGTAGTCAAGGGAACGCAAGTTCGCCAAGGACATTCCTTCGTAGACGGCTTGTGGGGAAGAACCAAAATTTAAAAGCGGAAGGGTGGCGTGATTTTTGGTGACTGTAATGAGGGAAGGAGGAAGAGTCACCTGTCGTAACAGCAGAACGTCAGTGATCGGGGCAAGGACGTACGAACCATCGGGTACGGCAGGAGTAGAAAAAAAATTAACGTATCTGACAGCTTTTGGTGACAAACGGGTGAACTTCTCCGACCGAAGGTGACATTCTACTTCATCAGTGATATGGGGAGAAACTGGCAGTCCAAGTCGAACTTCACCCGTGGAGCAGTCGATGAGCGCAGAAGTTTCTGTAAGGAAGTCGAGTTCAATGATGATATCGTGAGGGCAGTGCGATAGGACATGAAGCAATACAGGCATGGGGTGATTTGCGATGGTGACACGAGCGGTGCACGTGCCAAGAATGGGTGGCGTGCCCCCATCGGCGACTCGCACTGCACAGGAAGGGGAAACAGTACGAACTTTTTTGAGCCGTCGGCAAAGGTCCGAACTTATTACAGAAATTTGCGCACCAGTGTCCACTAACCCCGGAACACATACACCATGGACAGTGATCTCCAGGAGGTTAGGACGGGGCGAAACAGTCAAAAGAGGATTTTCGGGCCGGGTCGTCAATGCAGCGTCACCTCTAAGCGCTGCATCGTCTAGTTTTCCAGAATGGGGCGTCCAGGATAGGGGGGAGAAGAGAAACGGCGGGGCTGGGGCGACGGCGATAGGCGACGGCGAGGGGACGGTGAGCGAGTGTGGCGGCCAATAGGTTGTTCGACAGGCGAGCGGGAATCCGGGGCGTCCTGGGATCGGCGAGCATACCTCGGCAAAGTTGGTGCGGCTCACTCAAACTCACTCACAATTTTTTTTTTCGAATCACCACTCACTCAAACTCAGACTCAATGCTGAGCAGCACATCTGCGCTCACTCAAACTCAAACTCACATTGAGCTCAAAACTCAGAACTCACTCGGACTCAAAACTCAAAATGTACTCAGAACTCAAAATGTACTCAAACCTCAAAATGTAATCAAAACTCAAAATGTACTCAAACTCAAAATGTACTCAAACTCAATTTGGGCTCAAGACTCAAAATGGACTCAAAACTCAAAATGTACTCAAACTCAAAATGAACTCAAAACTCAAAATGGACTCAAAACTCAAAATGTACTCTAACTCAAAGTGAACTCAAACTCAAAATGGACTCAAAACTCAAAATGTACTCAAACTCAAAATCATCTCAAAACTCAAAATGGACTCAAAACTCAAAATGTACTCAAACTCAAAGTGAACTCAATACTCAAAATGTACTCAAACCTCAAAATGTACTCAAACTCAAAATGTACTCAAAACTCAAAATGTACTCAAAACTCAAAATGCACTCAAAGTCAAAATGGACTCAAAACTCAAAATGTACTCAAAACTCAAAATGAACTCAGAACTCAAAATGGGCTGAGTACTCAAAATGAATTCAGAACTCACATGGCCTCACAGAGATTGACAGTCAGAGAGTGAGAGTGAGAGTTTGAGAGTGAGAGTTTGAGAGTGTGAGATTGAGAGTGTGAGATTGAGTGAGAGGGAGAGTGTGAGTGTGAGTGTGAGTGTGAGTGAGAGTGAGAGTGAGAGTGTGAGTGAGAGTGAGAGTGAGAGTGAGAGTGTGAGTGAGAGTGAGAGTGAGAGTGAGAGTGTGAGTGTGAGTGTGAGTGAGAGTGAGAGTGAGAGTGAGAGTGTGAGTGTGAGTGAGAGTGAGAGTGTGAGTGTGAGTGTGAGTGAGAGTGAGAGTGAGACTGTGAGTGAGAGTGAGAGTGAGAGTGAGAGTGTGAGTGTGAGTGTGAGTGTGTGAGAGTGTGAGAGTGTGAGAGTGTGAGAGTGTGAGAGTGTGTGTGTGTGTGTGTGTGTGTGAGAGTGAGAGTGAGAGTGTACCTTTTGCGATATCCTCATAATTATAACCAGAAAGCATTTTCATATTTGTCCCACGTGACCCCCTCGACGAGACCTTTAATTTGATACACCACACACCCTAGCAGGGTCATATGGAATTCATACCAGTCAAACTAACCATGACTCATGACTGTAACCAGGACGCATTATTTAGGTGTCCGACATGATTCGCCTAACTGGAACCTTCAATTTGACGCCCCACATGCTTCAGCGGCCTCACCTTGAATTTAACCCCATCTATGACTCATAATGACCATCTCATGATTCGAACTACGAAGCCTTTTTTTATTTGTACCACGTGATTCCCCTCTTCAAGACCATAAATTTGATACCCTACACTCCCTAGCGGGGTCACTTCGAATTTTACCCCAATATAAGACTCGCCATGACAATCTAATGGTTATAACCAGGAAGCATTTTTGTATTTCTCCCACGTGATTCGGCTCATCAAGACCATTGATTTGATACCCATCACATCCTAGCAGAATCAATTTAAACGTTAAACCAATCAATGACTAACCATGACTATCTCATGATATAGCCCTACCACATTTTTGTCCCACGTGATTTTCCTTATCGGAACCTTCAATTTGATACCCCGGACACCCTGTGGCATCATTGTGAATTTTAACCTAATTTATGACCATTTTGACTATGTCATGATAATAATCAGGAAGCACGTGATTACCCTCATCGAGACCTTTAATTTGATACGCCCTAGCGTCATGAACCTGAATTTCAACTGAATCTTTGATTTACCATGACTACGTCATGATATATCCATATCTCATGTTCGTCCCGAAGGATTCCCCACATCGAGACCTTGAATTTGATTCCACACATGCCCTCGCAGCGTCATTTTGAATTTTAGCCCAATCTATGACTCATTATGACTGCCTGATGACTACAATCAGAAAGCATTTTTTTATTTACCCCGCGTGATTCCGTTAATCCGGACCTTTCATTTGATACCTTACACGCCTTAGCCTCATCACTTTTCACCCAATCTAATGTGGTCATTATTCTGTCTTAACGGGCGCTGCCCAGTCAATTCAGCTAATTCATTTGAAACAGTAGAAAGGACAGCCCCCGCCCCCATTTCTCCCCGGCTCTCACCTCTTCCTTTGTGACCCCTAGTATATCAAGCCTTTAACAGTAGCAGGCGAACAACCAGCACGCCAGCGCCGCCGTGTGCTTTCCCACCACCCTTTCCCACGCTCTTAGTGGATCCGTCAGGAGGAAAAGTTAAGACAACCCTTTTTTATGACCTCACCAGTCAATTATCACTCACGCGCCCAGCCGCGAAAATTAGGCATACAGCAAGTGCTTATGGCCATAAAAATTCAACAAGAAACTAAAAAAAAATCAGACACCACCTCCCTCCCAACCGATCATGCAGATCGCGATTGGTGCCATACCCGCAGGTAACTTGAATTCCGAGCCCACAGTGACGCATGAAACTTAACAGCCAACCATAGCTGCCTGCTAGGCTACTCATATGTACTCAAACTCTAAACTCCTATTTACTCAGAACTCAAAATGTACTCAAAACTCAATATGTATTCAAACTCAAAATGTGCTCAAACTCAAAATGTACTCAGAACTCAAAATGGACTCAAACTCAAAATGTACTCAGAACTCAAAATGGACTCAAACTCAAAATGGACTCAAACTCAAAATGTACTCAGAACTCAAAATGAGCTCAAACTCGAATTGTACTCAGAACTCAAACTGAACTCAAACTCAAAATGGACTCACTCAAAATGGACTCAAACTCAAAGTGTACTCAGAACTCAAAATGAACTCAAACTCAAAATGTACTCAGAACTCAAAATGTACTCAGAACTCAATATGGACTCAAACTCAAATTGTACTCAGAACTCAAAATGGACTCAAACTCAAAGTGTACTCAGAACTCAAAATGGACTCAAACTCAAAATGTACTCAGAACTCAAAATGGACTCAAACTCAAAATGTACTCAGAACTCAAAATGGACTTAAACTCAAAATGTACTCAGAACTCAAAATGGACTCAAACTCAATCGGACTCAAACTCAGTCGTGATCACTCGGCTCAAACTCACTCAAGCTCAAACTCACCATGCCACACTAGCCTCGCGCTCACTCAAACTCAAACTCACGCGTGAGTTTGAGTCCAAATGAGTCTGAGTGAGTGAACTCATGAGTGAGTTTGCCGACCTCTGTCGGCGAGGGACAAAATGTCGGGTCGTCATTAGGCGTTGGTAGCTATAAAACCCGGAACGGGGTCGTGGTGGCCAGCGGCTTAGACCCTAGCGAGAAACATGACCGACGCGATGACAGGTGAAGCAAATTGGTTTGTCGTCACGTGTACGCCATTCATCCGGGTTGCGATATCGCGGAGGCATGTACGGGGCACGGAGAGCAGTGGCGGGGGAAGATCGTGGGTGCAAGGGCGACTTAGGGAGCACAACGAACCGAGGCCGCGATTATCAAGTTCCTGGCGCACTACGCTCTGGATCAGGGATAGCGTGGGTGTTACGTGGTGTGGTCGGGAAATAAGAGTTGGTGGAGCCATTTTTTTCAGCTCTCGGCGCACAATGCGTACCACATTTTCAGGCGAAGAAGATTCGCGCGGAGGAGGTGGTGAGCTCTCGCAAGACGACGTGGCCGCTGTGTTGGGGAGCCTAGTGAAGTTTTGCACAATGCGGTGGCATTTTGCTTCCTCGAAGCGTCGGCATTCAGCAAGGACTTCATCCACGGTAGAGCAGTTCTTGATAACAAGCAGGTTGAAGGCATTGTGGGCAATACCTTTCAAGATGTGGCCGATCTTGTCGGACTCAGACATTGTGGAGTCGATCTTGGCGCAAAGGAAATGACATCTTGAATGTACGCTAAACACGGCTCCTTGGCCGTCTGAGCACGCGTCGAAAGTTCTTGCTTGGCAGCGAGCTGACGTTCGAGGGCCTTCCCAAACACCCTCTTCAGCTTCTCTTTGCAGATATCCCAGCTAGTGAGCTCATGTTCATAGGTATCATACCACGTATGATACCTATGATACATGGGCGGCATTCCAAGTAGTCTAACATTAACGGAAGGTTCCAGTTCAACGCGGAAAAATTGAATTGAGTTCAGCAAACCTCTACCGTTTTTAGCATGGGTGAAGAGGAACAGGAGGGGAAGGGCGTGCAAGGTGGGTGGGAAAGAGTAGGGAGGTATTTGGTAGCATTAAAGAAGTCTTTAAGGGAGAAGATACGAGGCCATTTTTTAATACGTGTAGCGACCGTGACAATTACATTTGTGTTATTACGGCGTCATACCACCTTGTTTTGTTCTTCAAAGCACGTCAGCGTGGTTGCGATATACCTGTGGCACGTGTTTTTGCTGCATGGTGACGTCTAGTCGAACCCAAAGCACATGAATGAGGTTCAAGAAGGGAAACAAGGTTTTGTCTTCGATGGAATTAAACGGCAGGAGGCATCCAGCATATCTGGGCTTCATTCTGCAAATAAGATTTTCACACCCATTGCTGAAAAATGACTTTGAATCTCTTCCTAAACGAGTCACGGAACTCGAATAGAAAATAGATTGTTCCGTTGCTGCGCAACTTCTAATAAACAATGACGACATTTTAAAAATGCGAAGCTAAATTGCCGATGTACCGACTAAAATTCTGTCTACTTTCACTATTTGGAAAATTCAGGACAAGATCCGTGATCCAGAAAACCGCTCGGGAAGGTTAAGCATCACTGACGCTAATTCGATGGAGTCGCAATAATCCTTCGAAAAGGTTGTATCTGATTTTTTCGAAACCAGCTCTACCGCACTGTCATATCCATTGCACGGGCGCAACGCCTGTGCCTTTTCGTTCCAAAAAGTCATGGTATCACCCTCAAAAATAGGTGGGGGATTCGGCTCGTCACGTGACTTTTTAAAGCCATAACAGTTCATGTTTAAGAGTTCATTTTTAACAGATTATTTTAACGTTATCTATGTTTGCTGGTAACTTTGTACTTAATAAGTTATGTTGGCCAAAGTGAATCACATAATTTGTTCAGCTTTGTCTCTATTTTTTCCCAGCACTGATAATTACTGCTAATTACACCCTCCACCCACATCGGCTAACATTTACGATTTAATTTTCACCAGCAATCATGCTATTCCTTCTGAACCTTGACGGGGTACCTGACCAGGGGCGCTATTCCAGCAGGCCCGAGTTCCGCCTACTCCAGAGTTTCGTACTGCTTGAGTTATAAAAGTAGTGATAGTGAAGCACTCGATACACCTAGCGAAACCACCGGAATCGTGCGAAGTACGCCTTCGTGAAGTACGCCTTCGAAGTACGCCTTTTTTTCTTCGTGAAAAAAAGGGTGTTGACCAACCTCAACCCTCTTTTTTTTCGAAGGGTGTTGAAAGGGTGAGGAAAAGGTGTTCAGCTCTTCATTGATTGAGGCCATGCATGCAATATAATTTCAAAACAACATCCCATTCCACCATCCTCCCAACCTCGTCAAAAATGTTCAAAAGCAAAAAAAAAAAAGCTGCCAAATTCAATAAAAAGCAGCGGCAGCACCGACGCTGAAAAAGGAAAAAATATCAGCCCTTGCTTGTTACGACATCGACAGAATAACACTCCACCTCCCACTTTTTGTTTTCTACAGCCTTGCACGGAGCACAGCACAGCCTTGAACTGTGACATCTGTATCATCATTCCGTCGTTCCCTGTTCCTCTCCTGTCCCACCAGTACAATCATAGCCTTCTCTGACAACAGTCATTCTCGTCACTCAGTGGAGTTATAACGTACTAGCAATCACAATTTTATTCCATTCTTATTGTTAACGACCGTAAATATTGTGTACAAATGCAATAAACAGACCACCTAGTTTCTCCTGCAGAAACAACGTTTGAGAACAAGGCAGATATCAAAAGAAAACAAAATTTGGGGAGGGAGGGACATGAAATCGGGCGCTAAATAAACAGACGCCAAATAATAATACGATTACTTGCACTAGAACACTGCCAAATTTCATTGCGCAGTGTTATCTTACTATCTGCTGCTTTTTTTAACGTTCAAATCGAGCGCCAAAAACTTCAGTTCGCGTTTTGTGTTTGTAAACTTTAAATATCTAAGATTCTTTCTTATAATACACACCATAAATTATAAACTTAAAGATTATGTTAAATTCAGGAAAAGAGGATATTATTTATTGTTGTCGTTTTAATTTGTTTACGCAACTCCCTGCCAACGGCCCATACCCTGAGTACGGCGCGCGGCGGCGTGGCCGGATTCCGGAACAGACACCCCGTGACCTGTCTTTCATCGATTGTTTACTGTGGTGTGCGGTTAAACAAGCGCAGTTATAATGATTAATTGGGCACCTCGTCGTCTTCGGTTATGTCTGTCGTGTTGTACTTCGCGATGAAGTATTTGAGAACAACTTTGCCACCTGAAGACGGCTAATTTCGTTTGGCGCTTGCCCCTGAACGTCGCTCGCTCTTCTGCGCCGTTTTCCAGGTAAGCTGTCTCGTCACATTTGCCGCCTTTCTTGTCACTGGATGTCGTTTGTAGCTGTCATCGCCGCTTTAAGGATTCGTTAACAGGAGCCCGCGTGTGTGAATTGTTTAACTGAACTGGCGAGGTTGAACCTAGAGGGCTCGTCTCTAGAAAGGCGATGTGCGAACGATTGTGGTGCTTGCATTGAGCGCTAAACGCACTGGCGCTCAGTAACACAGTGGCGCTCAGCAACTCAGTAACGTTTCCCATTCCGCAGCACTATTGGCGGTGAGCGCGACCACGGGCGGCGCTGCGAAGCGCGCCTCCGTAGAGACCTTACGCCTCCGTGACGTCGGCTTAGGGATTCGCGCATTTGTCGTCTGCTTCACTCGGGCTCGCTCTCCCTGCTGTTTCTTGGCGCTCGGTTGACGTGTGATGCTTGTCCGCGGCAGATTTTGCGTGTGCGTAACTTTTTATCATAATAATAAACTTAAAATCGCATACACTACCTCAAGGCGTGATTTCAAGTATAGTTTTGAATACCGCTGCGGAAGAAACATTGCCGGCGTCGCCCCATTCCTTGCGAAGCCGGTCCTGCGCGGAGCGCGAAGAGTCAGAGCTAGGCGTCAGCCTCTGTATTCAGCAATCTTTGGAACAAAGGGGACAGCCAGCTGCTAATAACCGACAACAGCTAAAATGCAAGACCAGAACAAATTCCAGCCCTTCGGGGCTCTCGGCTTTGACAGAAGGTATTTAATCGTACGTAAAGTAAAATAGTTTTCGCAACCTTGACGAAAAGCTCGAAAGTATTGTATCACATCACTTCATGTTGTCACTGCATGAAAGTATCCCGACATGTATTATGGGCCACAAAAACGGTAGGTTGAGCTCTAAATAATTCACTTCGTGAATAAGCGCGTGCTTTTTTTACATCAGGCTTCTAACCAGTGTGAAGGTTTATTGAGTCAAACGAGTCACGTCTACGGTACAAATACAGTGACACAATGTTTGTTCAGACCTGGAGGGATATTTCCGTACATTTTCCACAGCCATATCTTCCCAATATTCAGATATGCGTTACAGGAAAACTGCACTCGAGAGGGGGAGGATAAGGAGGAGGAGAAAACTTTATTCAACAGTAAAATCGAGCTGATTTGTGGGCCGCATCCTCAGTCTATATCAAGAGAGTAATTTTTTTCAATTCATAGAACGACATCCCGAGTATTCCAGGATTTGTTCTTTACGCCTGGAAGTGTTGGAAAACAACAGAGCTGCTTGGAAATATTCAACCGTTCTTGTTATGCTGGAAACCAGCACGTATACTATTCATTGTATTCGTTAGCGAGTATATCAACCCTCCAACACCGCAATCATGCCATAACTGTTCCAGTTGTGAGTCAGTTCGTCATGATAACGATGGTTACGATAGAAATTGGGATCCCAAACGCCGCCTTCGAGTACTCTGGACAACGTTGTCTGAGGCGCGATCGCTCTGGCGTAGCACAAACCTTCTCACAGCGTTTGCATGTAAATAAACAACGCACGCTTTAGATGTGCACATTCTTTCACGCAACCATAACATAAGCGAATTTGTGAAGAAGTAATGTATGCCATACAGCCTGAAGAAAATATCACATGAACTCTCTGAACCCCCCAAACATCCCCAAACCTCCTAATAACACGTTTGTCACTATGAAGAAAATAATGTGTTGGGAGCAGAAAAACATCCATCTGATACTAGTGAACAACAGCGAAAAAAATAGAGGAGAGCCGTTTTATTTCCTGCTGTGCGATGCGCGTGTTGGGGCTTGCTGCTTGATAGCATTATACTCTTGAGTCTTCATGGGAGAATCTCAAAAAATACTTCAGCGAAGCCTACGCATTTTGAACACTTATCGAGGAGCCCTGTGCTCTACACCTCGCAAATAAGATAGAAAGGACGAGTTACACACGATCTGCTGACCGATGCTCTGAAGAAAGTTGTTCTCTCTTTCCTCGTCTGTGGAAAACTTGTGCGGGGTACAGCTTGAAATTATTCAGAGCTGGCAGAAGCTAGCAAAACAACTGAATTACTAGACATGCGCTTTTTAATGCACCAAAAGCAACAACGCGGGCGATTTCAGTACAGGCACTGCTGCCCCTCACAAGCGGAGTGTAGCAGACGACAGCGGACCGAGTCCCTAAGCTGACGTCAGAGCCAGAGGGCGCCACTCAAACATCTCACCGCCAATATTGAACAGCTTCAGAGTTCACCACTGCGAACCACGTCTTACGCGTAGTTTATCACAACACGGGCGGCTACTCCTCTAAACTGTGCTGCGCAGCGTTTTCGGCTTCGTTGATCACCGCAGTCGTTTGTGCCGTGTCGGGAATGGCGAGGGAGAATCGTTTGCGAGCGAATGTGCGCGCCTCGCAAGCTTCGTTGCGTTTGCGGCGAGCCAGCTCACCATGTGTACGGTGCCGCGGTACGCGGGCAGTGATTTTGGCTGAATGTTATGTTGCCCGAGACGTAACATTCGTGCACCCAATCATTTCCATTCTTGCATGTGTGGTAATCATGTGTCATCCTGTTTTAGACCTCTGGACGGTCTGAGAGCATCCCGTCCCTCCATTCAACCGGACAAGAGCCGCAAGCATTGTCAACAGTGTTTGGCCGCCAGAACGTAAGTTTTCAAACACAGTTTTGGTGGCACAGTGGGCTATCATACTTGAATAATGTTCGATCACTTGAATGTACAAGTTCTCTCCCCGGTAACAATTATTGGTGTTTCATGCATAACCTAACATGTAGCCGCTAAATGGCAACCTTTATTGTTAATTTTGGAAAACTCAGTTTCACCCAAAATCATAATGTGGGCGTAGCAGTTAATAACCATGTATACGAACTTCCTGGTGTTAGTCATGTTTACGGTGAAGCCATATTTCTTAGGTGGTGACACAAAAATGTTATTACCTTTGTAGTTTAGTCTTCGATAAAGCCTTACCAGTTCTGATTTCAGCTATTTTTTGGATGTTTATTATGTGAATTGACAGTCCTTGCAGTCCACTTTTTCAAATAGTTGTGTAACTGCCTGTACCATTTAAAGAGGCCTGATTGGGGTTCTGAAGGCTGCGATTTACGCACGCTAGTGCTGTACCGCCAATAAAGAAACATCCTTCCACAAAGAAAAAGATTTGAAAGTGTAAAGTATCAGCTGCATTATTCTTAACTGGAACATGCTATATGCAAGGCCTGGGGCTTTTCCTGAAAGCACTGTGGATATTATCAGAGAGGAAAACCACTCAAACACATCTGCCAAGGCCGTTTCTGCTCCAAGATGCGTGCAAGCATTGAGTTTGCTGAGCAATACATTACACCTTTTTTTTTAAACAACAGACGTGCATGTTGAACGTACTCCTGATTGGGCATGTGCCAGGCGCGTAGCCAGGAATTTTTTTGGGAAGGAGGGGGGGGGGGGCGTGGTCGACCAAAAGATGGGACGGGGAAATATGTAGGCAAGGCATCTTGCGCGTTGTTTTGCAAACGAAGCTTGAAATAACTGACTTTAACATGCGATTTGTGTATGCTCAACGCTAACTGTAAAGCCCACCTTGAGGAGCTTAGATGGTGATGATAATGATGATCACCTAAATTCCCGTTCGCTGGTCTATGGGCAGACCACGGGCGATTCATTCATCCGCAGAGCAGGTGGTTAGGCGGACCCGCGCTCGTGAGCGTGATCATGAGTGCGCTCGTGAGTGGCGCGCGGTCCCCGAAGTTCGTCGGGCGGAAGGGGAGGCCAACACTGAATGTTTACTATCAAGATTGCCGTGTTTTAGATTTTCCTTTAGAAAAGGGACTATTAAGTTTTCTTGTCAGCTATGAAGTACAGTCGAGCACGATTTTAAGGTTATCGCGCCAGCATCGAGCGGCCAAGCGTGCCACCAGCCCACGGTTTCGTTTCGGAACCATGAAACTCGAGATTTCGCACTCTTCGCTCCCTTGTTGGCTGTTCCATGATACAACAATGGCCCGCACGACTGACTTGCCACCCTTTGGGTTTCAAGCTGTACATTCGTTGTTATCAAGCACAGACTTGGACTTGGTTGCCCTTCATCTACGCCGACGATAACGAAACTTGCATGGAATATTTGCTAAAGCTGGTGTTCTTTCTGCTTCGTTTAAAAGAGTAGCTTTCCCGCGACAACCTTCGAATCGCAGTAGACTGTACATGCGGTGCATTCGTATATTGTGGCGGTGAAGCTAGCAAACGTGCGTCTTCGCCCTTAAGTAATCGCCTTTTGTTATTTTTTCTGATAGTAACGTGAGTAGTAAACTTGCGCTAAGCGGAACACCTTATTGCACTGCTGTTGAATGTTGAGCTTGTTGCACGTTTCTTAAATTTCATTATATTTCTATCTGTTAAGTCGAAACAGACATGGCTTCAGTAATATTCCGGTTAAGCTAATACAGAATGCTGATTCTAACCAACAGGGAGGTCAAGGAAACAGTGGAATAGTGCCTAAAAAAACAAAGCTCCGCAATAAGGAGAATTGTGTAGCTTTGCTGATGTGGAGGAAATACAAGATGGGCAGAGCAATGCTTTTTAAGCAGCAGAAATTATGGATCTGCAATAGTCAATGAAATGCGATGTCGGTAGAAAAATAAACATATCAAGGATTGATAGTTGACTGAACAAAATACAGCGACATGCTCTGTCATGTGATTATGACACGTTCCCGACCACATGTAAGCCTATATGAGGCTTTTCCTGCTGTTCTGCCATTCCCCGGCCGTGCTGTTCCGCCATTGAAACAGTGGGGCTGTTTCGATCGGCTCGCGGCAGGTTCCCGGCGCTTGTCGGTGTATCTGGCGCGAAATGCAGCCGGGCTTTATATATTGACAGTTACAGCATCTGGAGCGGGTGCAGGGATCAGACGTTGACATAGCCCTTGTTTTCAGCTTTATATGATCAAGAATGTCCTTAAAACTGTAGGTTCCGCGCCTGCAGGTGACTTGAGGCGGTTTTTCAGGCTGCTTAAACCGCACCCCAGCCTTGGCATAAAATATTATGAGGGGGGGGGGGGGGCACCGGGACCCCCTCCCCCCCCCCCCGGCTACGCCCTTGGCGTGTGCTTATTATTTCTTGCATCCAGCACATTCGAGTCGTCACGTTGATTTGGGAATGCTGGAATCCAGCATATGCTGGCAAGATACGAGAGCTTGAAGACAACCCACTTGCCCGCAATGAGTTTTCAAAGATCTCCACCACCTGAAGGTACTGAAGTGAGATGTAAGCATTGCCTGAAAACCATACCAGATAAGGGCACCAAATCATAGTTATGGGTCTTTCTCGCCCATTTACGTGTTTTGAACGAAAAAAAGTGCCATTTAAAGGTGACACGTCGTTCCCTGCCGATTTCTGATTCCTGATTAAGTTTGTGGGCATGCATGTAGCAGCTTTCTCACATGTCTAACGTGTATGTGTGCTCGTTAGGAGTCAAGTAGGTAAAAATTGAAAGGTTTGATTGTAGTTGTGTATAGATTACCTACATTGTTTTCATTCCTAGAAAAGAAAAATTGAGGTAACCCTGCCAATTGTTGCATTGCTGCATTTTATTATGCTTGTATGATTCGTAGAACCTGCAGGAGTTCAGCTGCTTGTTAAAGGAAAAATGAACAGTGCTACAAAAAGGAGAGCACCTACTAAATAAAAATCTTCACAATCGCAGGATGCCAACGGTCCACCTACCAACTTGCGTCCTGCATTGTTTCTGCTGGCTGGAGTGGCGCATGGACCATTTTTCAGCTTCTCGAAGTTTGTGATCAAGCGCTGGCCCAAGTGAAGGATGCCACAGAGGGATCTTCTGTTTTAATGCCACAATTTCATGTGGTGAGCACTTACTCGTAAGGCATTTTAAATATTCATCATCCCAGAGGGTATGTTACCTTCGTCTTGGTTGGAATGTGGCAGCAATCAGGTTATTTGTGACAGAAACAAGTGAACCACGTGGTGAGAGTCATTGAGGCCTTGTTGATTGCGCATGCTTCTGAAATAACATTTTCATTGAGCTGAATACTTTCTAAATATTACAATTTGTGAACAAAATATGATAAAAGTCATGATTGGTTGTACTACAGGGCAGGAAAGAAATTCAAGCGTATGTTTTAAGAGCCTCTTATATTTCAGGTAATTGGCTGGTGAGCAATAAAACAGAACTGAAAATTGTTTAAAGTGAAATCAAATATTTGTTGTCACCAGTGCATGACCCATAGTAAAAGGTATCTGGTCTCCCTATTTCAAATGAGACAGGAAATGCCAAAAAAATAAGGAAATAAACAAGACAGCTTGGTACAATAAACCAATTCAAAGAATTGCTCAATGTCTTTATGATTCAGGCGGGTTAGTTCGGTGTTGATGAAATTCAAGCAGGCATTCGCCTGGTAAAAAACAAATAAACAAATAAAGACTTTTTGGGGCCCCTACTGGCCCCTTAATCACAATGAAAGGGGGGTGAAAGGTCGCGATTATTTATAGGTTCGGCGGCGCAGAGTGCCCATGTATATCTCGGGGAGATCACCCTGCGACCGGTTAATCGTATTTTTAGTTGGTTGAATATGCACTGATTCTAAAAGTAATCGTGTCGACAGGCACTTCTCTGATGCGATTATGCTTGCGGAATCCCAATCGATGACATGGTCAGTAGCCAGGTGATGATCCGCAAAGGCATTTCAGTTTGCATTGCCTTTTTTGACATCGTTCTTGTGCTATTGAATTCTTCTTTTAAAAATTTCCAGTGAACTATGTAGGATGCGTCGCAATCCTTGCATGGAATTTTGTAGGCAACTCCGGGGAATCTTGATTTTTCTAAAGGGCCCTTCACGCGTACCAGCTTCTGCTTAAGCCTGTTCATTGGCACGTGTGCAATTTTAATGCCATATGTGCCAAACACCCTTGCAAGAGCTTCACTGATGCCTTGCGTGTAGGGGACGGCAGCGCGTTTTTGCCTGTCTTCTTCTGGAACCCTTTCGAAGGAGGCAACTGAAGCCCGCAATTGTTGCGTCCTCCCAAGCTTTGAAGGGTAGCCGTTGCTGCGAAGGTCCTTCCTTACCACGGCTAGCTCTTGCTTGCGCAGACCAGGCTCAGAGCATATTCGTGATGCGCGTGAGAAGAGTGCAGCGGCGACGGTGCATTTTTGACCTATAGGATGCGCAGAGTCGAACCCCAGGAAATCTTTGTCTGCTACGTAGACGACTGTTTTTGTGTGATCCACCGCCGAGACGTAATGCCTTTATTTGAGCATCTAAACTCTTGTGTTCCAAGCATCCAGTTCACCATGGAACAAGAAAATAATGGACAGATCGCCTTCCTCGACGTACTTGTGAGACGGTCGGCCAAAGGATTTACAACCAGTGTGTATCGAAAGCCGACCCACACGGGTAGATACCTGAGGTTCAACTCTGCGCATCCTATAGGCCAAAAACGCTCCGTCCCCCAACTCTTCTTACGCGCATCACGAATCTGCTCTGAGCCTGGTCTGTGCAAGCAAGAGCTAGCCGTGGTAAGGAAGGACCTTCGCAGCAACGGCTACCCTTCAAAGCTTGTGAGGACGCAATAATTGCGGGCTTCAGTTGCCTCCCCCGAAAGGGTTCCTGAAGAATACAGGCAAAACCGCGCTGCCGTCCCCTACACGCAAGGCATCAGTGAAGCCCTTGCAAGGGTTTTTGGCACATATGGCGTTAAAATTGCACACGTGCCAACGAACAGGCTTAATCAGAAGCTGGTACGCGTGAAGGACCCTTTAGAAAAATCAAGATTCCCGGAGTTGCCTACAAAATTCCATGCAAGGATTGCGACGCATCCAACATAGGTGAAACCGAGAGCATGACGGAATCCCGTCTGGCCGGGAGGGTACATTAGGAACGAAAAAGAGACGCCGACCAGTCCAAACAAAACGTACTGACGTTTCGGCTTCCAGCACGGAAGCCTTCTTCACAATAAATGCATCACCAGAAGTGGGTCGTTTAAGTGGGCTTGAATAATCGCTGCAAAGAGCGTGCGTAGATCGGGTTTAGATTTCCGTCGTTACGATTGACTGTGTTAGATGTGGTCTGAATAATTAGTGATTCCAGATGTAGCCGTGATCCTGTCACTTTTTCTGTAGCGACGATTCTTGCATTGTCCCAATCAATCTTGTGGTCATTCACGACGGCGTGTTCGGCTAAAGCATTGTTGCGGACGCTTTTATTCTTCACGTCACGTGCGTGCTGCTGCAGACGATTCTTATAATTTCCTGATTCCCCGATATACACGCCGCTGCAGTCTGCACAAGGTGTCTCGTATAACACACCGGGGAAGTGCTCCTTGGGCAAGCGGTCCTTGACTCTCACGAGCTCATGGCGCATCTTTTTGGCTGGAACGTGGGCCACCTGTCGAAGTTCCTGCACCAAGTTCTGGCTCCGCTCGTCGGTAAAGGGACCACTCACGTTCGTAATTCTTTCGATTTTGTCGAGAAGACTCTCAACACCGTGATCGAGAAAGACGACTTGATGGTGTCCTTCAACGTGAAGTCCCTTTTCACGAGCATTCCGATTGACCTGGCTGTCAACGTATGCACCGCTGCTCTCGAGGCTGATGAGACGTTGCCCGAGAGATCACCGATGGATGTGCCAGAACTACGCAGGCTTCTAGATTTTTGCCTGAACAATACGTACGTACTTCGTCTTTATCGGGGCCATTTTTACAAGCAAAGGCAGGGGACTCCAATGGGTGCCGCTATTTCAGTCACGGCGGCGAACCTGACCATGGAAGCGCTGGAAGCACGCGCGCTAGCCTTCTTTGCCCCTCAACCAAAAGTGTTCTTGCGTTATGTCGACGATTGTTTCTGCGTCGTTCAGAAAGACGCGGCGAACAGCTTGCTGGCCCACCTCAGCAGTATGGAACGTGCCATTCAGTTCCCGTCAGAAGAGGAGGCCGATGGCAAACTTCCCTTCCTGGACGTCCTCGTGTCTCGGCAGGGCCAGAGGCTACGTTTCAGCGTGTACCGCAAGGAAACGCACACAGGCCGCTACCTGAACTTCAACTCCGTGCACCCCGCTTCCCACAAGAGGGCTGTTGTTAGCACGCTACTGCAGCGTGCGAAAAGATTGTGCTCGAAGCCCGAGGATGCGACGGTGGACACGGCAAAGGCACGGGACAACCTAGCTAGCTGCGGTTACCCTAGGCACTTTATAAACGCAACGGAACGCCAACTGACCCAACGGGGACAACTGGACGTGCCTCCTGCCCCGATGAAGCGAGCTCCTGTGCCCTACCTTCCAGGAACAAGTGAATGTTTGGCATGTATCCTACGGGAATAGGACGTGCAGGTGGCCCACGTTCCAGCCAAAAAGATGCGCCATGAGCTCGTGAGAGTCAAGGACCGCTTGCCCAAGGAGCGCTTCCCCGATGTGGTATACGAGATACCTTGTGCAGACTGCAGCGGCGTGTATATCGGGGAATCAGGAAATTATAAGAATCGTCTGCAGCAGCACGCACGTGACGTAAAGAATAAAAGCGTCCGCAACAATGCTTTAGCCGAACACGCCGTCGTGAATGACCACAAGATTGATTGGAACAATGCAAGAATCGTCGCTACAGAAAAAGTGACAGCATCACGGCTACATCTGGAATCACTAATCATTCAGACCACATCTAACACAGTCAATCGTAACGACGGAAATCTAAACCCGATCTACGCACGCTCTTTCAGCGATTATTCAATCCCACTTAAATGACCCACTTCTGGTGATGCATTTATTGTGAACAAGGCTTCCGTGCTGGAAGCCGAAACATCAGTACGTTTTGTTTGTACTGGTCGGCGTCTCTTTTTCGTTCCTAATCCTACATAGGTGAAACTGGAAATTTTTAAAAGAATTCAATAGCACCAGAACGATGTCAAAAAAGGCAATGCAAGCTGAAATGCCTTTGCGGATCATCACCTGGCTACTGACCACGTCATCGATTATGATTCCGCAAGCATAATCCCATCAGAGAAGCGCCTGTCGACACGACTACTTTTAGAATCAGTGCATATTCAACCAACTAAAGACACGATTAACCGGTCGCTGGGTAATCTCCCCAAGATATACATGCGCACTCTGCGCCACCGAACCTATAGATAGTCGCGACCTTTCACCCCCTCTTCATTGTGAACAAGGGGCCCGTAGGGGCCCCAAGGCGTCTTTATTTGTTTATTTGTTTTTGACCAGGCGAGTGCCTGCTTGTATTTCATCAATGAATCACCCTCCCCTGTTGAGTTTTCATCGAACCTTGGACTCTGTTAGGTGTCAGTGGGTTTACACAGCCAACTTGTGGGGACGCACATAAGCTCTTAACAAATGAGCTGCGTAGTGGCTATGCACTAGCCATGGTTTTTATTAGTTGCCTTGATGAATATGATCATCTGTCGCAGTGTTTTAGGTAGCTCACTCGCACATTATTCCTTTGTTTTTTGGACATTGTGGAGTGTCCAATGATTTTTCGTTCTATTTCTGATTTTTATTGCAAATTTAAATATGTCAGGAGTCCCGTAATGAGTTTCTGGCAGTAATAGAGCACTACTGTGTGCATGAAGGCAGCCTAAATAAAAAAATTGGCTGCCTTGCCTTTGCTTAGAGGGGCCATGCAGACAACGCACCAGTTTGGTTCATTCGAAAGATTGCCTCGTTAGAATCGTACTGACACCATTTTTAACACGCACTTAACTCGAATAAGCTATATAATTAGGAAAAAGGGAATGGCCATGCGACCCACTAGCTCATTTCTATGATGTCATATGTCCCCAGCTGTGCGATTGGCTGAGGCTGACAAAAGCAAACGCAAATGGGCAGGCCTTAAAAGCATGCCGAACGAGCAATTTGCACCTAAATGAAATGCATATTCATTTTACAGCAGTAAAAATGGTGCAGTAAACAATGAAAGTTACGAAAATACGCGTAAACATACAAGTACCGATGCGCACTGCTGTTGGTACGGCGTGCACTATTCTTGTTTTAGCTGGACAGCACTCCGCCGCTTTGGAGTTGGCTTGCATGGCCCTGGCCGATTGGCATAGGCGATGTTGTCTTACGTGACCCTGTTTGTCGAGGATACCCCATGTTTCACAAAACCATTACTTTCTACAGTAACGAAAACAAGCCAGGTGCAGACGCGGTCAAAAACAAAGCAATGGCAAACAACGGTTCGTGGATGAGTATGGTAGCTCCACCTGGGAGGACTGATGGCTAGCAAGGCTGCAGACCCGAGAGACGCAGTAGTTTGTTTGATACACGCACTCATGGCTTCATTGCTGACATCCCAAAAGCACATGATATGGTGGGAGAATTAGACTTTTAACCTAAATTAATTTCTCAGTGAATGCAGCATCATTTGCTACCGGTCAAGTGGTGGGGGCACTATAAAAGAGGAAATATTTCGAACGAAACAAACTTCTATGTTGTCCGAATGGCGCCTTTAATGCACTGTATTGTATTTTTGGTTCTTGTAGTGATGTCACCATGAAGGAACCGCAGTAGACAAAGTTAATGTCAGTGCTTTATCATGCATTTTTTGTGTTTGATGGAAACAAATATAATACTCTAACCAAGGACTTTATCCGAAGCGTTCCCAAGGTTTCGGAACCTACTTGGCTCCTTCATTAGAACTCTCTATGTTTGACCAAGAGCAATAGTTCTACATATAAACAATTTTTTTGTTTGCTGCAGCGGATCAGAGGCTAGGGCACAAATATGGGGTAGGACAGCTAGATATCTGTTCATCTTTCGCCGGCTTGCTTGGGTGTGACAAGTGTATCTAGTTGTCAATTCCAATTTGTTGTGGTCAGTTTTTCTCAACTAAATTGTAGATTTTTTTAAAGACTATGGTATGTTTTTGTGGGCCTAAAGGGTTGCCTCATTGCATGTTTGGCCTATATAGCGTTGAAAGCGGATATTTTGCTTCAAAGCCCTGCACGGGGCACCTTGAGAAATCTTGGTGACGGTGAGTGGCGACACCGCGTACCCCGAGCCCCCCATACTTAAGTTGTTACCTACCGTGAATAGAAGTTGAAAGGTGAAGTGTTAGAAGCCGTGAACGGTGGCCGTCGGAGCCTTGGTCAAGCTCCGGCCGATGGGCTCCCTGCCTGTCTACCAGGCAGGGAGCTCCGGGACCTCTTTGGCTACCAGGGTAAGGTCAAAGAAGAACGTACCCCCGTCTCCATGCTTTTATACTATGCTATATGGCATTTTCAAACCCCCCCAGACGTGATCGGCCCCGAAAAGGGGCCGCACCGAAGTTTCTTTTCCACCACTTCCTGACTTGAGGCCTCTGAAACCGAACAACTATCCTCGCTTCAACGTGATGGAATCTGTAGATCAATCAAAACCTCTTGCTTCACAGTCGGTATTTCTGATTTCAAAGTTTGTTGACGGTATTGTAGGAGGGTCGTATAAGGCCAAAAAACATCGAACCGGTGAAATTGTTGTCGAGGTCAGTAGCCAGGACCAGGCCAATAAACTTCTTGCGCAAACCAGCATCGCCGATCTGCCAATCCGATTCACGCCCCACCGCAGCCCAAACAGCTCCCAGGACGTGATATCCGAGTATGACCTACTAAATGAATCTGAAGCTGACCTGCTGGAGGGCCTTCGTAGTCAGGGTGTAACAGCGGTCAGGCGCATAACCATCCGCAGAGACGATAAACAAATACCGACAAAGCACCTCATCCTAACCTTTGACAACTCCACCCTTCCAGAATTCACCAACGCTGGTTACATCTGATGTTCAGTCCGGCCGTACATCCCGAAGCCGCGGCGCTGTTTCAAGTTGCAACGGTTCGGGCACGGCACAAACTCCTGTCGCGGCCGACTTACCTGCGCAAAATGCGCCCAGCACGACCACCCATCCGACAACTGTAACGTTCAACAATTTCTTTGCGTAAACTGTCAGGGCCCACACGCGGCGTACTCCAGAAAATGTGAAAAGTTTCAATTAGAAAAGAAAATAATCAACATCAAAGTCACTGAAAACATCACCTTCCCTGAGGCACGAAAGACGTTCGCCTCTTTCCCCCTGGGGAGGTACGCCGACGCAGCTCGCCGGGTAGCGGAGCGGCGTCTGGTTTCGGCGGGGACCCAGTACCGCGAGTCGGACTTGGTCCCGTCCCCGCCCCCCCCCCCCCCCTGGGTTGCCTCTGGCAGCCCAACCCGCCTCCGCACCGCTCGCTGAGCCAGCAGCGGTTGTGGTGGCAACCTCTTCCGTCGGGACCGGTGCCGCTCCCGTCCCACCCTCCCCATCCTCCAGTGCGTTGGAGGGTGCCATGGACACCACGTGCCCCGCACCGGCTCCCACCGCCACCGCACCGCCCGTGCCACGTCTGGTGCCTCCGACACCTGCGGCGGTGGCGGGTCAAACAAAGGGCCCCCGAAGGGGGGCCAAGTCCGGGGGGCCCGGTTCGACGGGCACACCCAGGACATTGGACGACGAGATGGACGTCGTGCCGTTCTTGCCTGCGGTGCACCGCAAGGAACGCGTCCCGACGCCAAAGCCTCCCGACAAACCAAAAAAGGCGAGAGTCACAGCCCCGAAAGACGACACATAAACACACACACTCCAGTTGCTCTCACACTAAATAATGGGAAGAGAAAACAAAATACAACGGAACTGCAGAGGCCTTCTGAATAATCTTGACGATGTTTACGAAATACTGCATGCTTATCAGCCAAGTGTAATGTGTGTTCAGGAAACACATCGGAATTCCAAGCACATAAATTTCTTGAATAGTTACATGGTCTTCAGAAAGGACAGGGATGGCTGCACACACTCTTCTGGCGGTGTGGCCATAATATCCCGGAAATCTTTAGCCTGCCACCCTGTCACTCTGAACACTGTCATTGAGGCTGTGGCAATTCGAACAATAATATTTAATAGGTTAATACCGGTATGCTGCATATACATTCTTCCTGATCTTTCACTTTTAAGCTCTGACTTCGAGGTGCTGGTTGACCAGCTGCCCGAACCATACATCCTGACAGGCGACCTTAATGCTCACAACTCTCTTTGGGGCTCTCAGTCTCGCATGGATGCCCGAGGTCGCCTGATAGAGAAATTCCTTACGTCTTCAGGAGCATGCCTTTTCAACAATAAACAGCCTACATACCATAACATAGGACACAACACATACTCATGTCTTGACTGGCGATTGGCTCCACAGTTCTCTTTCCTCTCCTCGAGTGGGGTGTGGGCACTGACCCATACGGTAGCGACCACTTCCCCACCTCACTCACACTCACTCACAAAGGCCCATGCAGTCCATCTTCCCAAAACAGGTTCAATGAAGCAAGAGCTAACTGGAATACATTTACAGAGACATCCAAACTACACCACACATCCATAGGACACCTACAGGTTGAAGAAGCTACACAACTGGTCACGGCGCACATCCTCGACGCCGCCGAAAGGTCCATTCCCCCAGCGTTGAATGAGGACTCTAGGCGGGCGCGAGAGGCCCAGAACAAGGCGTGGGGTATCCTTCGTCGGTACCCCACGTCGGGAAACCTCCTGTTGTTCAAACGGGCCAAGGCGTTAGGAAAACGTGTGCGCCGTGAGGCAAAACGAGAGAGTTGGCGTACATTCCTAACATCAATAAACTCCTACACAGACACACGGAAAGTATGGACGAGAATACCCAAACTCAAGGGACAACAAACACACAGCCTGCCTCTGGTCAGCACTACAGGGGACACACTCGAAGACCAGGCTGACACACTCGCACAACACTTCCAACACGTTTCTAGTTCAGCACACTACACAAACACTTTCATGAAACACAAACAAATGGCCGAAAAGAAGCCTATAGTAGATAACAATAGGTCAACATCTTCTTATAACTCAGAGTTTTCACTTTATGAGCTGAGGACTGCTTTGAGCACGTGTAAACCCTCAGCTCCAGGCCCAGACAACATCACATACACAATGATACAACACCTGCACGCAGACACTCTTCTAACACTCTTACACCTATATAACAAGATTTGGCTTTCGGGGCACATTCCAAACTCTTGGGAGGAGGCTATAGTTGTAGCTTTCCTGAAGGAGGGAAAGGACCCGTCGTCCCTCTCAAGTTACCGCCCTATTGCCCTGACAAGCTGCCTGTGCAAGCTCTTAGAGAAGATGATAAATCGCTGGCTCGTGTACTTCCTTGAGTACAACGGTCTTCTCGAGGGCTGCCAGGCAGGCTTCAGGGCAGGGCGATCCACGAATGATCAACTCGTAGCTCTTGAATCGTATATTAAGGATGCCTTCGTGCATAAACAGTTTTGCGTAACTGAGTTTTTTGACCTCGAGAAGGCCTACGACACCACTTGGCGCTACGGGATCCTCAGTGACCTGAAGTCTTTCGGTGTTTCGGGCCATATGCTCAACACACTGGCTAGTTATCTGTCCCAAAGAACGTTTCGCGTGAGAGTTGGTAACGCACTGTCAAGGATTCATGTGCAAGAAAACGGCGTGCCGCAAGGTGGAGTTCTTAGCTGTACTATTTTTATAATTAAAATGAACTCTATAATTTATAATTAAATTATAATAATTTTAATATTTTTATAATTAAAATGAACTTTTATAAATAAAATGAACCATTTCTTACTGTATGTATGTAGACGACGTACAGATATCTTTTAAATCTTGTAATATGTCAATCTGTGAACGTCAGGTCCAGCTTGGTGTTAAAAAACTTGCCAGCTGGGCAGACAAGAATGGTTTTAAACTCAATCCAGGAAAAAGTTCTTGTGTTGTGTTCTCCAAAAAGCGCGGGATCCATCTGGACCCAGATATTGCTCTGAATGGCGTTTCAATTCCTGTTAAAAAGGAGCACAAGTTTTTAGGCATAATATTCGATAACAAGCTAACATTTGTTCCACACTTGACACATCTTAAGCAAAAATGCCTAAAAACTATAAATATTCTCAAAGTTCTCTCCCACCAGTTGTATGGTGCAGACAGGCAACTCCTTCTGCGGGTTTATAGCGCCCTGGTGGGATCCCGCTTGGACTACGGCAGTGTTGTATATGGGTGCGCAAAAAAAAACGGCACTAAAAATACTGGACCCGGTGCTGCATTTAGGGCTACGCCTCGCATGCGGTGCTTTTCGCACTAGCCCTGTACAAAGTCTCTATGTAGAATGCAATAAATGGTCCCTAGATCACCAGAGGGTGTACATGGACGTTTTATATGCCTCAAAAATCATGTATATGACTAATCATCCTTTTACTCCGACCATTAATGATGCATCCTCAAAGCAACTCTTTTTAAATCGTCCATCAATCTCCATGCCGTTTCCTCTAAGAGTGCGAGAAGAAGCCTCTGAGCTAGAAGTCTCGTTTTCAGGCATTCACAAGACACCCATCATTGATTCAATTCCACCATGGCATCTCCGCCCTGTGTCATGTGACCTGTCTTTTATGCAGTTTAGCAAGAACAGGTCACCAAGGATTGCGATTCTGCAGCATTTCTTGTTTGTGCAGCATAGGTACCGCTGTGAAGAGTTTTACAGTGATGCGTCCAAGACTGCAACTGCTGTAGCTTGTGCTGCGCATGGGCCAAACTTTAACGTCAGTAAAACAATGAACCTTTGTAGCAGCATATTCACAACGGAAGCATACGGTATTTTAATGGTAATAAATCACATAGTCCAACATCAAATCCTAAACTCCATCGTGTACACGGACTCTCTATGCGTTCTACAAGCACTCGCATCAGGAAAGCATTCTAAAAACTTTGTCATCAATCATGTTTTTAAGGCTATCATGTCTGCATATGCATCAAACCTTCAAATAACTTTCTGTTGGGTTCCAGGGCACTCTGGAATTGCCGGGAACGAAACCGCAGATCGAATGGTCACTCCAGCTACACTCTTGAATACAATGGACATAGTAACAGTGCCATACACAGACATGAAGCCACACATCAGACACCAACTTCGCAACAGATGGCAAACACACTGGAGTGGACAAACAGATAACAAGTTACACGTTATAAAACCACGCTTGGGACCATACACCACTGACACACGCAACAGATACACAGAAGTTGCCCTTGCTAGGCTACGGATAAGGCACACACATGTCACACACTCGTATCTCCTTACGGGGTCTTCAAGACCCCAGTGTGGCAGGTGTGGAGAGGCCCTATCCGTAGTTCACATACTCATTCAATGCAAAGCACTTGACACAACACGACGCAAACACTTCCCACAGCTATACAGACTACACGTCCCACTACCCCCGCGTTTTTCCTCTCTGATGATCCCATGTTTTCTATCAAGTGCTTTTTTAAATATTTAGAAGAAGTTCAATTTCTACACCTCATTTCATACCATGCGTGATCACTCCCTGGCCCTATACACCAGCCATGCTCATTGTCGTTTTGTGATTTTACTTTTGTTTTTGCTGACTTTTCGTAGTGTTTAAGGTTTCACCCCTCATATATGACTATTGTTTTGGCGCTCTTTGCCCCAGTTGGCCTTGCGCCATAAACATCCAACCATCATCATCATCATTTTGCTTCAAAGTGGAATGTCGGCCTAGCATCATGGTCCTTTGGTTGCTGCTCACTTTCATTCATGCCATTATTTTTTATATTATCACTTAAAATTAAATGTTAACCAATCTGCTGTCATTTTAATTTTGTCACCTGCTTTATACTTTCTTTTTTTTCCAACTGTCTGTAAGGAGTGACAATTCGTATTTTTATGATACCAAGGCGTCGGACTGTGCTAGTTGGTACATGTTTGAATGGATGAATAACCAGCGGAAAACACAGGGTACGGAAGAGAACAGCGGGATAAGCTTGTCCCGTTGTTCTCTTTTAACTGTGTCCTGTGTTTACCGCTGGTTTTTCATCCATTCAATTTTCATGAATTTGTTGAACAGTGATTAGTTTAAGTGCTCAAGCAATTTTTGGCTTGAAGGTTCCCTGTAGCATGTATATAAGTGCTCTCTGCTCTTTTTTTACCCAAGATCCCATTACCAGCCTTAATGAGATTGTCTTTTGTAGATATGAAGTTGAAATAAATATTTGTTTGCATTGCTTTACATATTTTGAAAGAATTGCTTGCTCACTTTCTTTCAACCCTGTTTCTTAATCCTGCATAAAGCATTTTTCCATGTTTATTTTTTTTTTCAGAACCAGGAAGGGGGGTGCTCATCCTCGGTTCTTGCTGAAGCACCAGTATCTGTACTTCACACGTGAGCTTTGAACACGCAGTACTTATGGTATGAAACATTTTACCAGTATTAGCTTGCTTTGTAGAGGTCATTGTAGATGTCAAAGCTCTCGACAGTGTAGTACAGTGTCTGGTGTAGTGCACAATCTCTCTATAACAGCACCCGCTGGGTGCTGTTGTAGAGAATAATTTTGTGGATATAATACTTAAGATTATTTTAAAATGTACGTCAAATACTAGTAAGAATAGCTCTATAAATTGGTGGCCATTTTCCTTGTGGAGGCAGTAAGTGAAAATACCCATGTGTGGAGATTTAAGTCCACAATAAATATCCCAAAGTTGCCAAAGCTAATCCAGAGCCCTCCTCTGCGGTGCACTTAATATCTTATGTGCAGCTTTGTGTAAAAACAGCCAGAAATGTATGATCAATTCAAATTGATTTTAATGTTTCTAAAGGCAAGTATTCTCAGTTTAAGCTGCCTTATTTAGTAAAATATTTTCTAACAATTGCATAGCTACCAAGGTTTACAGAAAAGCTTTCATTGGTTATGCACCTTCTCAGCGAAACAAAAATGTCATTAAGAAAAGCAGAAAAAAAACCTAAATATGGAAAGTAGCAACACTAAAGCTGCTAATAAAAAAGATGCTGAACGTTTTATCGATAATATTTTGCTGATTTTACTTCTAGTCAACTCTAAAAAGGGCTATAGACGGGTTTGATGCTTCCCATGAAGCACCTCGTAATACTAGACGAAACAAATGGGCACTGGCAGTTGGCTTTTCATTTGCAACATTGAAAAATGACCCCACATCCACAGCAGGGACATAATGCAAGGCACCATGCACAAGCTGGACTCATGGTAAAATACTGCTATAGCAACAATGCCATCACATTTCAACCATGGGCTTCACCAGGGAACTCATATGCATTGTTCTGTGATGTTTACAGTTCTTGGTAGCATATGTTCTGTGATGTTTACAGTTCTTGGTATTGCAATGTGGGATCATTTTTCATGAGGCAAAAAGAATAATGTAAAATAAAATAAGTGGCAGTGGGGACCCGACTTTTATGGGTAGAATAAAGCCACAGTACAGAGGGAAGTATACATATTGCATTTGGTCTGCCTTAATATTGAGCTTTTCTGCGCAGCTCAAGAATAAGGCACTAAAAATAGCGGGTAGCTACCGTGATTGGAAGTTTGATGCAATGCTGAGAAGCCAAGGGTTTTAAGGTTCAAAGAACTTTTGTGCAGTTGATGTGATGTCTTACCGATGTCTTACCGATTTAGCTACGAGCCCACGCCAAGACGGGGAAGACAGGGGGTGTACTCACAAAGCGCATCTTCGGGTTCACCCCCTTCGTTCTCGTTGAATACGAAGTGAAAGCGTCACACGACCACTCACGCCCGTCTAGCAGCCCTGTGCGCACCTTGCTCATGTGCTAAGAGTTACAAAAATTAAAGGAAGCTCACACCAATGCATGGCATCTCACTTCTAGTACGCCAATGCGCTAAAGCATGTGGCCTCCAGCGTTCACGTAAAAAATCACAGCTCCTTGCCGTCAGCCCTCACACCAAATCAAGGAATACATTCAAATACTCCTTGATGGCCAGGCCATCACTCCAAGCAACAGCATCAAGATCCTGGGCCTATATCTCAAGGCTAACACGAAGAGTGACGTCTCCTTGCAGCGCCTCAAAAACAGGATTAATCAAATCATACACATGATCAGGCGAATTGCCACGAAGAAGCGAGGCCTAAAGGAATCCGGTACCTTTCGATTAATTGAAGCTTTTTTCCTCTCCAGAGTCACCTACGTAAACCCCCTGTCTTCTTCTCGACAAGGAAGACATAGAGATGCTTTATATGATGATTAGAAAGGCGGTCGAGCAGGCCATTGGTCTTCTCATGAGTGCGTCCACACAGAGGCTGCTTAGCACGGGGCTCCACAACACGGTGGAAGAGCTGACAGAAGGCCATCTTTCTAACCAGAAGGTCCGACTCAGAACTGCGGTGGGTAATCGCATGCTTCACCAGATTGGCTTGGCAGTCCAGAATGTCACTCCGCTTGACGTACTCCCAGACTCTTCGCGACTAAAACTAAAGATGCTCCCTTTGCTTAGAAATATGAACCTCTCACATGACGAGGGTCACCGAAAAGCACGGGCTCAAGCGCTAAACACCACCCTCGGTGGGGTTCATGCAGTTTTGTACACAGACGCCTCCAAACATCGAGGGCAGCAATACGCCATCATTGTGGCTACATCCAGAACCAACCTCCTTCTTTAAGTGTACCTCGATAGGACCCCAGAATGACAGCAGCAGAAGAGGCAGCCATCAGCTTGGCTGTCACTCAACCAGGGGTTCGGAGGGTAGTCACCGATTCCCAGCAAGCCCACTGGAATTACCAGTCGGGTTGGGGGTCCTGACCTGCACTGCGCGTGCTAAAAAAACACTCCCCAAACGGTTCCATTCAGCTAATCTGGACACCCCCTCACGCTTCAATGGAGGGAAACAAATATGCCCACCCAATAAGCCTGCGCTCTTACCTCCCGTGCTATGGTGCTGCACGAGGACAGTCACCCGCTTGACACGTTCAGGGAGATAACCAAGCATTATCGCCTTCTGAGACAGACCGTACCTTCGCCTTACCCTGACCTTTCGAGAGAACAACAAACTACCCTACGGCTCACATAATCCCGGCTCCTTCCCACAGCCTACGCGTCTTCACGTAATGCATACGAATCGCTACGACGCTGAATGTAAATTTTGCTCAGAAGTAGGAACACTCCGCCCCGTAATCGGGGTGTGCGACTTCAGCCCTGAGCACCCTCCGCTCTTTCCGTCAACTACCCAAAAAGAGCAATGGGAGATGCTGCTGTCCAGGTCCTCTCTACCTACCCAGCTTCAGCGGGTGGACAGAACACAGGCCGCGCGGACTGCAGATGGGCCCCACAGAAGAATGAATCACTCCCCAGGGATGCACTCTGGGCCATTCAGAAATCTGAACAGAAGTATTTCTTCCTCATCTTCTTCCTTCTCTGCAGCAAATCTCGTCGCCTCCGTCCGCGGCGCAGAGACGGAGAAGTTAGATCGTCTAACACCGGGTTGAAGCTTACTTTAATTTTATGAAAAACGTTTCCACTCTTGTGCTACACCAATACAACTCAACCAAACACCGTTCATGCATCAAGCATGGATTTAACCATAGCAAGAATATCTCTTTGAAGTAATAAATGGTATGGTTAGGTGCATTTCACTTCTCTCTGGTTTTACTATTTGTAGAGCGATGTGAGTGAATTTAAATGACGTCGCATGGGTAATCGTTATGGCTGCCATTAACAGCTTTGCTTTCCAACCACGTTCACGGGGTGGATTGGCGCGATTTTTTTTTTAATTAAAAAATGTTTTAAGCTCATTTTTTATTTCCTGTCGCAAAAATGTAACCCGCCATGTTTCTTTAAATAAAAGAGCACTTAAAAAGCAGTCATGTATCTATGTTTTCCCTCAAATATGCCTAACAATGTGTACTGTTGGGCGAGTTGGGAGGTCATATAAAAAATAGCTACAGGGCAAACTCCAACAAGGACACACAAAGACGACGGGATGAGCGCTGACTTTCAAGTGAATATATTATTAGAAAACTTGCACCTTTTATACACGCTCTTCGTATATTCGGCGGCAACGAACTCAAACTCGTCCTGCGTGGGACATTCCTCGCCGACCGAATCCGTAGACACCGAGTGGTGCCTCTTCCGCTCAGAGTTCCTCGCAGTCTGCCGGTGCGATACCGTTAAGCGTCGGCTCGCCGCCATGAACAGGCGGCTCGCGCTCGTGTAGAGGAACTTCACTTTCTTCTGTGCCAACTTGAGCTCGTTCAACTGTTTTCGAGGGTGACACCGCGCTCGGAGCACTGAACACGGAATTTTCTGCCTCCTCACATTCGTCCTGGTTACATTCATTAACCTCCTCGACAAAGGCGGAGTTGGCTGCCGACCCCGGGCATTCTTCATCGAGACAGTCCTCGTCCTCACAACGTTCGTTGGGTGCTATTGGCATGGGGCACTGAGTCGTCTGCGGCCTGCCTTGGTTGCTTTCTGGTGCACCTACTACGCCACAGTCGGCTTGAGCTCTCTGTAAACCAGCAGGGTTGCTCTCCTTCGTATCCACTTCTTTGCTGATCACAACGCCGTTTCCCATTCGAGAAGAGCTCTCCCGGCCGCCCGGGGGGCAGGCGCCGTTCAGCAAGCGCTTCTTGTGCGGCCGTTTCTCCACCCGAGGCTCGCCTGTGCCGTCGTGACCGGGAGGAAGCAGCGCGTTCGGGAACACTTCTCCGGCCCGGGCGCCGTGGTTCTTCGCTGGCCCACACTTATCCCGGCCAAGCTGGAAGGTGCCGGAGCTCTTCTGCCTTGTGGTCGCAGTAGATGACGCCCCAGCAGACGGTTCTGTCAGTGTCGTCTGGACACTCGCTGCCTCCGTGGCAGCCTCCAGAGAGTGCGGCAGCGTGTGCGCTTTCAGCAGGAGCGCGTCGTCCCGCCGCTTCAAGTCCGGAGATCCACTCACGTACAGGGGGACGGAGGACCACTGCGAGCGCAGCTCTTCGTTGCGCGTCACCGCGGCAGCCGCCGCATCCTTGCCCGTCTTCTTTTTGTCCTTCCTAAATCGGTACATGGTTCCCTTGTCGCCCCCGGTGGGGGGGGAGGGGGGGTCGTTGACCTGAGTGCTGGGGCCTCCGATGCGGAAGGACCAGCTCCTCTTAAACGGCTCTTCCTTGGCGGCAGCGGGGGGAGCGGACTTGCGCAGAGATCCGCGCCGCTCAAAGGAACCCATCGGCTCGTCGCTGACCGCACCGCTCGACGACGGCCCGTACAGGTTGAGGTTCCACTTGACGTGCATTTTCTTCCTCCGCGAAGCCTCTCGCCGGCTCCTGCGGCTCAAGTCACGCGCACGAGCCGACAGGCCGAGCACATGCCGCGATGCCACTGGTGCTGGCGCTGCCTGGGTCACTGCGTCGCGTTAGCGTCGAATACAGCCGCTTTCCACGCGCTGCGGCCCAGCCTTCCGATTCTTGCCCTGCATCTCGCTGTGGAAGGGCCCTCACTGGCGGCGAAGGGCGCTCCTGCGAACTTACAGATGAGCGCTGGCAGCAACTCTAATTACGCGCACCTTGATTGAATAAATTTTGTTTTAAGTCATCTCCGGGCCCTGTGCCTGTTTTTTCTCTGTGGTTAGTCGGCGCGCTCTTCCTGGCATGATAAATTCGCTAGAACGTTCCAAACTAAGCCAAACACGATGAAAAGCGGAAAGCTGCACTCTTTGCGTCATGCCCACAGTCACACGGCTGGCCTCCACCCATTCGCATTGATGTTGACTCCGGTTTTGCATTTCTTTATCCTAATGCCGCCACGAACCATGCATTTTTGATTTGTTTTTTTACCTTGCTTCCGCAAAGTACAGTACCTCGTTTTTGGCCACGTGACAATATTTAGGAAACATGGCCGAACTACTTGTAAGCAACTCTTGCATACCCGTTCGAGTGGCGCAGGCCCAAGTATAGTCTATAGTCTAGCTTAAACTTGGTATTGGTAAACTGTTTTCGCTACTTTATTACACTCTAAAGTGGCGTTCTACCATCCGATAGTCTAGTTAAACTGACATAGCCTGTGATGTGAGTGAAGCTAATGCGACCTTCGTGACCTCACGAGATAAATGATCGCGATAGCTTAAAGTGGGGATTTACTGCATGAACACGTTTATCGGGGGAAGGTCGAGTAGTTGGAAATTAATATCCAGCCTCCTTTACTCGCCAGGTGTAATAACATCCAGCGAGAGACACTGAGCGTCGCGAGATTTACCTTCACGCGCTTGGATTGCTTTTCTGCAATAAATAATGCGCTGTGACGCTGTTCAGCCTATATTGCGGAAGTCTTCAGCAGTAAGATGGCGGTGAAAGCTCTTTCGAATAATAATAATAAATAAATAAATCAATGAATCAATCAATCAATCATGTATATTTATTGTGCCCAGGAATAGCCGTGAGCCCTTGGTGCTGGCACACAGATGGACACAAGTGAAAAAAAGGGAAAAAAAGTGAAAGGAAAGAACACTTTGCCAGCGTAAAAAATAAAAGAGTAAAAAAAACAACTTTTACAATGTAGATTACAAAGTATACCATACAAACCACTACAAAACGTAGATAGCGTATACACTACATGCAATGAACACAAACAAAACTGTCAGGGTACAACAGAATTCGTAATTACATCGTACAGATGAAACAGAACACCTGCACACTACAGATAATCGTGTATCGTTATAATAGCAATCCATAAAATGGAAAACAACAAAAAAGTCGTATAAACAGCATACTATCCATATATTAGGGCAAGCAGGTAAAAGAAGTTACTATAACCAGAACAAGATCCATTCAGTGTGACGGAGCAAAGAAATATTCCATATAGTTCCATGTAAGAGAATAAGAGGGAGCGTATTAGCAAATGAAAATTCTGCAAGTGTCTGAACTGAACTGATTGAGGGAGCTGTTAAAAATATCTACGGCTGCATAGTAGAAGTTACACGTGCTCTGCAGCCTGAACAGCGGGCAATGTCGGTTACAGGAGCTGAGAGTACGAAAAGAATGACATTTCTTGTGGTTTTAAGAGGCACTGTTAGTTGGAGCTCAGAAAGAAGTTCCGCACTGCTAATTTGTCCATGTATGAGCTTAAAATAAAATAAGGGGTCAGTTGTATCGCGCCTAGCTTATACATCAGGCAGCACTTGCAAGTACCGTGGTCCGGAGTCAAGACGGTGATACTCGCGAATGAAGCGATGTCTAAGTATGGACAGCAGCTTATTCTGCACTTTATGAAAGACCCCGCTGTTAGATTTGCATGTCCCATTCCAGACAACCGATGCATATTCCAGCACGGGATGACAGGCAGTGGAGTACAGTTTCAGGAAGGACTTTGCACTACGGAATTGTCTAGACATCAGGCAGACCATGCCCAAGCGGCGGAGAGCTCGCTGTTTAATGGATCTAACGTGCGGTGTAAAAGTCAGCTGGTTATCAAAGAGCACGCCAAGATCAGTTGTCGTCGAGATTCGAGGCAAAGTAACATCACGAACTGAGTAGTGATAATAACCCATCAATCAATCAATCAATCAATCAATCAATCAATCAATCAATCAATCAATCAATCAATCAATCAATCAATCAATCAATCAATCAATGTTTATTATAGTGCCCAGGAACAGCGGAAGCCTTCGTGCTGGAGCACTCAGAGGGGAAAAATGCAGCACTGTAATACATCAACAATTTGCTAATTAACACTCAGTGAGCAAAAAAAAAAACTACATTAACGGCACAGAAGATTAGAAATAAAATAGTGCAATCCAACCGACTTTACACAATCAATTCTTGCTGGCGCACAGAAAAGGTATAAGACAGCAATGAAATACATCAACAGCTGGCAAATGAACAGTGAGTGAGCAAAAAATTAGAAGAAACTACAACAACTTCAAAGAAGAATAAAAATACCATAGTGTAATTTAGCCAACATTACACAATCAATAGAAACTGTAATGTCTGGTCAATTGCAAGAAGACATCTTACAATAAGCGTAACTACACGGAAGGGTGAGTCAAAAGAATAAAGTCTTTACAATATCCGGGAAGCGTAAATTTTTGTTTCAAATGGACGCATGAAGTGAATATGGCAACTTTTAATGATAAAACCGGCAGAAAAAGAAAAAATTCTACGATAATTACAGTCGCAGTATCAGCACAATACACGAATAACCAGGAACAAGAACAAGCTCTGTGTAATCAACGAACACGTCAGGACGATAAGTGAAGAAAAAGAGCACAGCCAAGATCAACCTAGTGTGTCAGAGCTAACAACCCGGCCAAAAACTCCCGAAGAGGACGCTGAAAGAATCGAGCTTCTCGGAGTGAACATGATGCAGATGCTGCATCCTTTGAAGAGGAGAACGTGTGCTGAGAGCTCCAGCTGCTTAAAAAGGGTGGGCGAGCCTTGTAGCTTTTTGTGGAACGCGAAAACTGATTGATTCAAGTAGTTCCGGGCATAAAATAATACCATGAAGCAAGTTGTACATGAAAAGAAGGTCTGAGTGGGTCCGCCGGGAACTTAGAGAAACAGTTCTAGGGATAGGCTCTGAAGGAAAACGATGCCTAAATATTGATGAAAATTTGGTCTGTACACGCGCTATACGTTGACAGTTGGAACTACAGGTTCCATTCCAAACGATAGAAGCATATTCTAGTTGCGGAATACAAAGCGTTCTAAATAGTTTTAGGAATGAATAAGGAAATCGGAATTCTCGTGAAAACCTGTATACAGCCCCAAGAGAGCGGAGCGGCCGCCTAGTAATTTGAGTGACATGAGGTGAGAAAGTTAAGGCACTGTAGAAAAGCACGCCGAGGTCTCTGATCTCTGCAACTCTAGACAGGTAACCGCACTTAATACTGTAGCAAAATAAAGTGCGGTTCGTTTTTCTGCTGTAAGACATGACCTTTGTTTTTGTAGAGTTAAGATTTAATCTATTGTCTGAGCACCACTTAGAAAATGAGGATATATCTTGCTCCAGGGCAATGCAGTCATTAATGGACTCAATAATAATAATAATAATAATAATAATAATCAATCAATCAAACAATCAATCAATCAATCAACCTTTATTTTCGGTGCCCAGGAACAACCCTAGGGTCTTGGTACTGGTACACCATACAAAAAAAAAACACTACAATTAAGACAAGACAACACACAAAAACTATATGTATGACATAAACAATAAAGTAAAAATAGTTACAGAAATCTTAGAAAGCAAAAAAGGAAAAAAAAGAACAGAAAGTCAAAAAAGAAAAGGCAGGCTTAGTGTTGCAAGCCATGCCACTCGGCCAGCGAAACGTTCAGTAGATGTGAAAAATAGGAACTATACAAGGAAATATTGAATCAACATGACATAGAGTATACGTATATAACGAAGGTTTTCTAACAACATATTAGGAAGTTCCAAAAAAAAAGGGGGAAAAGCTTCAGCATTACCAACACTGACACTAAAACGTACAAATATTCAAGCAACACAAAACAAGAAAAAGTGAAAAGCAAGCAAGAACAGTTTGCACATAATACATAGGGTACATAAATTTGCAATGACTAAAGGCACTTAAGCTACAACAGTTTTCAAGTCGTTTGAGAACAAAGAAAAAGAGCTCTGAAATATATCAATACGATCAGAATATTCATTATATGCACATTGTATTCTGCAGATAGACGAGCGTCGGCTATTTAAAGCAACTGGTCTGAAAGCTGGAAATTTTCTGAAAAGCTTATTTGGCAAATTGACATTGATAAGTGTAACCAAATCGTCACACAAAATATTACCATGAAGAAGTTTATAGAGAAAGATAATATCAGCTCGCATTCGTCGACACCGAAGGGAAGGAATGCTTTTCAGAAGAGACATCATGCCGTTTGCGTCGTCTTGCACATGACGGAAGCGGTGCTTAAAGATAGAAAGGAACTTATTTCGAACCCTTTCGATACGGTCACTATTGGACTTGCAAGTTCCATTCCAGACAACAGACCCGTATTCAAGAAGAGGTAAGCAGAGAGCCGAATACAACTTTAAAAAAGGAAGCGGACCTTTAAACTCTCTAGAATACCTGCAAACAGCACCCAGACAACGAAGAGACCGACGGGTAATTTGTGCAATGTGGGAAGAGAAAGTCAGAGGAGAATCAAAAAGTACTCCCAAGTCCCGAATTTCGGTCACCCTCGGCAGTGTGGTGCCTGCAATTTCATAAGGATATTGCAGCTGTTGAGTTTTTCTACTATAGGAGACAACTATAGTTTTTGAAGGGTTCAAAATAAGGTCGTTTTTGGTGCACAAATAATAATCAATCAATCAATAAATCATGTTTATTTACGTGCCCAGGAACAGCCACAGGCCTGAGTGCTGGCGCACGGGTAGTTACATGAAAAAAAAATACACAAAATACAAGAAACATATAGCAAGAAACAAACAAGCGACAATACACATACAAATTGAAGTAGTGAAAATGACAGAAATAAAGCACAGGCGGAGCCTGGGTACAGGTAAAAAATAAAAAAAGAAGATGCCTATGTTGCTCTGCCCGTCGTAAAGGCCACACGACAGGCAGAGCAACAAAGTTTGACAGTAATACAACAAAAACAACGGCAAGAGTGTAGAGACAAATGAAAAAACGAACAAATGACAGTAAACAGCTTCAAAAATAGGCAACTATCAGTTGGATAGACACAACCGCAGAGAAATCAAATTCCAGAAAAAAAAAGTTCGACAGACATATCATAGGTGTTTAACATACTGTATTCAACAGCGTTGTACGGTAAACTGTAAAGGATTTCTGAAAGATGTCAAGGCGTTCAAAGAAGCGGTTGTAACAATTCTGTATTCTGCGCACAGGAGAATGATTGGAGTTGCGCGCAGCGGTCAAGAACGGGCGATGCGACCTGGTGGGCCTTTGTGGTACACTAAACTCTAAACAGTTAAGCAGGTCTGCGCAAGAAAGGTCACCATGAACAATTTTGTGAAGAAATGTAAGGTCTGCACGCATACGTCTGCAGTTCAAGGAAGGGATGGAAGGGACTATGGATAAGTCAGAATCAGGATGAAAACTGTGATTGTGATGACGGTGCTTAAATATGGATAAAAACTTCTTCTGCACACGTTCTATTAATTCACTACTAGATTTGGAGATGCCGTTCCAGGCAACAGAAGCATATTCTAACTGTGGTATACACATTGCATTGTATAGCATTAGAAATGGATAATCAATCAATCAATCAATCAACCTTTATTTTTGGTGCCCAGGAACAACCCTAGGGTCTTGGTACTGGTACACCATATACAAGCATTCATAAAAACAAACTAAAATCAAGACAACACAACACCGAAAACCATATATATGAAAGAAACAATAAGGTAAAAATAGTTACAGAGATCCCAGAATGCAAAACAGCAAAAAAAAAAAGGAAACCTAGTGTTAGAAGCCATGACACCCGGCCAGCAAAAACGTTGAAGGCACGTGAAAAATTGAAAATACACAAGCAAACTCAATGAACATGACGGAGATAGATTATACACATAAAACAAAGGTTTTGTAACAAAATGTTAGGAAGTTTCAAAATGGAAAAACGAAGTTCAGCATTACAAGCACTGACACTTAAACCGACAGAAATTCAAGCAACACAAAATCAGGAAAAGTGAAAAACAAACAAGCAAGATGATGATTTGCATAAAATAAATATGGAACAGAAATACGGCACATAAATGACATAAAGGCACTTAAGCTACAACAGTTTTCAATTCATTGAGAGAAAATAATAATAATAATAATAATAATAATAATAATAATAATAATAATAATAATAATAATAATAATAATAATAATCAAATCAATCAATCAATCAATCAATCAATCAATCAACCTTTATTTTCGGTGCCCAGGAACAACCCTAGGGTCTTGGTACTGGTACACCATATACAAATCGCACATAAAAACAAAATAAAATCAAGACAACACAACACACAAAACCATATGCATGAAAGAAACAATAAAGTAAAGATAGTTACAGTAATCTCAGAAAGCAAAACAGCAAAAAAAAATAATAAGAAAAGAAAAGAAACAGGAGACCTAGCGTTGCAAGCCATGACACTCGGACAGCGAAATGTTCAAGGCACGTGAAAAACAGGAAATACTCACTGAACATGACAGAGAAAGTTATACGCGTAACACGAAGGTTTTATAACAAAATGTTCGGAAGTTTCAACTTTGAAAGAAGTTCAGCATTACAAGCACTGGCACTCAAACCTACAGAAATTCAAGCAACGCAAAACCAGGAAATGTGAAAAACAAACAAACAAGAACATGATTTGCCTAAAATAAATACAGCACATAAATTTGCAATGACTAAAGGCACTTAAGCTACAACAGTTTTCAAGTCGTTTGAGAACAAAGAAAAAGAGCTCTGAAATATATCAATACGATCAGAATATTCATTATATGCACATTGTATTCTGCAGATAGACGAGCGTCTTCTACTTAAAGCATCTGTTCTAAAAGTTCGAAATGTTTGGAAAAGTTTGTTCGGCAAGTTGACATTGATAAGTGTAACCAAGTCGTCACACAAAATATCCCCATGAAGAAGTTTATAAAGAAAGATAATATCAGCTCGCATTCGTCGACACCGAAGGGAAGGAAGACTTTTCAGAAAAGGCACACTGCCGTTAGCGTCTTCTAGCACATGACGGAAGCGGTGCTTAAAGATAAAGAGGAACTTATTTTGAACTCTTTCGATACTGTCACTCTTGGACTTGCAAGTTCCATTCCAAACAACAGAGCCGTATTCGAGAAGAGGTAGGCAGAGAGCCGAATACAACTTTAAAAAAGGAAGAGGACCTTTAAACTCTCTAGAATACCTGCAAACAGCACCCAGACATCGAAGCGAGCGACGGGTAATTTGTGTAACGTGGGAAGAGAAAGTCAGAGAAGTATCAAATAGTACTCCCAAAGTCTCGGATTTCAGTCACCCTCGGCAATGCAGTGCTTGCAATTTTATAAGGGTATTGCAGCTGTTGAGGTTTTCTACTATAGGAGACAACTTTCGTTTTTGAGGGGTTCAAAATTAGGTCGTTTTTGGTGCACCAACGATGGAATGACGCAATATCAGCCTGAAGATAATTACAGTCATGAATATTGCGCGCTTCTCTAAAGATTTTCATATCATCAGCATACAACAAAAAAGAAGAATTTTGAATTACAGAAGCAACATTGTTAATGAAAATGGAGAAAAGAAGGGGACCCAGAACAGACCCCTGGGGTACACCACTGGTTGCTTTGTACCTAAATGAAGTTTGACCGTTAACACTTACATAGCAATATCGCTGCTGGAGATAGCAACGTACAAGACCCACCAAAGAAGCGTGGACATCTAACAGAATGAGCTTGGCAAGCAATAACGAGTGGTTGACTACATCAAAGGCCTTACTCATGTCACAGTACACCACATCAAGCTGGCTTCTACCAACGATTGCTGGGAAAGCCTGCTCCATGAAGCACGCGAGGTTTGTGGAAGTTGAACGACCACGCATAAAGCCATGTTGATTAGGAATGAGGACGTGTTTAAGTGAGAAAGACAACACCATATGAAGAGATAACTCGAATAGTTTAGAGGCAGAACAAAGGAGTGAGACTGACCTATAGTTTATGGCGTCAGTTTTTGGGCCTGACTTGAATACAGGGAATACGCGAGAGATTTTCCATGAGCGAGGGAACGTGCCAGACCGGAGACAGTTATTAAACATTGAAGTGAACACTGGAACGAATATGTTTGCATACGTTTTTAGAAGGGCGGCAGGAATACCATCTGGTCCACAAGAGAGCGAGGGCTTTAGCCGCTTGATACTGGTCCGCACGATGTTCTCATCCAGTTGGAAACAACCAGAGTTACCGCCCTGGTGACAAGGAGCGCTACTGTTATCACTGCCACCGCTAATTCCAAAAAAAGAAGAAAACTGACGAGCAAAGCAGTCGGCCACCTCCGCAACCTCATTGCCGTTGGAGTCTAGTAAACGAATAGATTCTTTAGTTTTACTAGATCTTGAATGAATGTACTTCCAGAAGGCTCCCGGTTGATGGGTTGCTTTAGCTTCTACTGACGCCAGGTACGAAGCATGATCACGCTTGTGCAATATTTTGCATAAGGCACGTAGGCGCCGAAACTCCTGAGCGAACTGGTTGGCACCAGAGCGCTTCATCTTTCTGTGCGCACGTTCTTTGAGTTTAAGGACATCCCGCAATTCAGAAGAAAACCAGTGTGGGAATTTGAACTTCTTTGGTAAGTATTGCGGGATGTATTTTTTCATACCCAAAAGTACAATCTCAGTAAAACGGTCACCTTGTTCATTGACATCAGGTTCGTCAATGACTGTCGACCAAGGGGCAGCAAAAAGTAATCATACTGCCCAACGTAATCTCCCCGGGCGAAAGCGTAGCGAGGTTGCGTGTTGCGGGAACTTACGGAATGGTCGAGCATTGTGGGAAGGGAATAATCAATCAATCAATCAATCAATCAATCAATCAATCATGTTTATTTACGTGCCCAGGAACAGCCAGAGGCCTGGGTGCTGGCGCACGGATAGTTACATGAAAACAAAATACAAGAAACATATTGAAAGAAACAAACAAGCGACAACACATACACAAATTGAAGTAGCGAAAATTACAGAAATAAAGCACAGGCGGAGCCTGGGTACAGGTAAAAAAGAAAAAGAAGATGCCTTTGTGGCTCAGCTTATTGTAATGAATACACAACAAGCAGAGAACAAAGTTTAACAGTAAGACGACAAAAACAATGACAAAGTATAGAGACAAATGATAAGACAAGCATGATAAGTAAACAGTTTCAAAAACAGGCAACTATATTGGTTAAACAGAACCACAGAGAAACGAAATTTCAGCAATAAAAAAAACAGAAAAACGAACGACAGAGATATCATAGATGTTTAACATACTGTGTTCAACAAAGCAGTACGGTAAATTGTAAAGGAGCTTTGAAAGATGTCAAGGCGTTCAGAGAAGCGGTTGTAGCAATTCTGTATTCTGCGCACAGGAGAATGATTGGAGTTGCGCGCAGCGGTCAAGAAAGGGCGATGCGACCTGGTGGGCCTCTGTGGAACACTAAACTCTAAACAGTTAAGCAGGTCTGCGCAAGAAAGGTCACCATGAACAATTTTGTGAAGAAATGTAAGGTCTGCACGCATACGTCTGCAGGTCAACGAAGGAATGGAAGGAACTATGGGTAAGTCAGAATCAGGACCCGGACTGTGATTGTGATGACGGTGCTTAAATATGGATAAAAACTTCTTCTGCACACGTTCTATTAATTCACTACTAGATTTGGAGATGCCGTTCCAGGCAACAGAAGCATATTCTAACTGGGGGATACATATTGCATTGTATAGCATTAGAAATGGATCTGGAGAAGAGAATTCCTTTGTAATCCGACACACATTTCCAAGACTTCGGAGCGCTCGCCGGGTGATGAGCCTAATATGAGAAGAAAAAGAGAGGGTACTGTCGAAAAGAACCCCGAGGTCCCTAATCTCCTCAACCCTTTGCAAAGGAGCTCCCGCTATACTGTAGGAAAACAGTAGACGATGGGTTTTCCGGCTGTACGTGACAACCTTTGTTTTAGCTGGATTTAAAATTAGACAGTATTTGCTGCACCAGACCGATAATTCCGACACATCCCTCTGCAAGGCACAGCAGTCCTGAAAACTGCTAATGTGCCTAAATAGTTTGACATCATCAGCATAGAGAAGAAATGAAGATTTTGTTAACACTGTTGACACATCATTGATAAAGATAGAAAACAATAGTGGACCCAGCACAGAACCCTGAGGTACACCACTCGTTGCAGTGTAAACACTAGACCTTTTGAAGTTTACATCTACGTAAAAGGACCGGTCAAGGAGATAGTTGGACAACAAGGCAACAAGACTTGCATCAACACCGGACATAGTAAGCTTGTTAATTAATAATTTATGGTTCACTACATCAAACGCCTTACTGAGGTCAAAATAAATTACATCCAACTGGCCGTTTTCACAAACTGCAGCCGAAGCCTGAGTCATGAAGCTTGCAAGATTTGTAACCGTCGATCGACCCGAGAAAAAGCCGTGCTGATTTGGTATCAGAACGTTCTTGACGCAGGCAGCAAGAACGTTGTGCAGAGCTGACTCAAAGAGTTTTGAGGCGACACAAAGGAGTGAGATTGGGCGATAGTTGGTAACGGCTGACTTATCACCAGACTTAAATATTGGAAAAATTCGAGCAATCTTCCATGCACGAGGAAATTTGCCGAAAAGCAAACAGTTATTATAAATGGAAGTTAAGACAGGCACAAAAATGTTGCCGTAAGCCTTCATGAGGGCTGCTGGAATTCCGTCTGCACCACAGGAAAATGACGGTTTCATCCGTTTAAGGCTATCATTGACAAGTTTTTCATCGAACATAAGTGTACTAAAATTAGACATATTATTAAACGATAGGCGTTCGTCGGGACCATCTGGCAGTTGAAAGACAGAATGAAAGTACTGAGCAAAGCTCGTGGCGACATCCTCAACCTGTTCCCCATCGGAATTAATCAGACTAATGTGTTCTTTAGACGCCTTAGAACGGCCGCGTACATACTTCCAGAAGTCAGCCGGTTTCTGAGACGCAGAAGCCTCTAACAACTCTATATAAAGCTGGTGGTCACGCCGGTAGAGGCCTTTACAAAGTGAGCGATACCGACTAAACTCCGCTTTCCACTTGTCAAGCCCAGAACGCTTGGCCTTTTTGTGGGCGCTGTCCTTAAGTTTAAGCGAACTTCGAAGTTCTTTAGAGAACCAATGGGGAAATTTGGAATGAACAGGCTTATAAAAAGGGATGTACTTTTCCATGCCACTCCTGACAATTTCGGTAAAACGTCGAACCTGTTCGTCAACATCATTGACATCAAAAACACTAGACCATTCAGCAGATGAATAAAAGTGATAGAGCCCAACATAATCTCCACGCTTGAAAGCATATCGCGGGACTGCACAATCGTCAACACCACCATAGCAATGCTGGGCAGCGACAGAGATAGAGACAATAAGAGGGGGGTGAAACTTGTCGGGGCGTACAAGAGATATTTCGGAGGCACACACTTGTACGTTTTTCAAGTTCGAGAAGCACACATCTAGGACATTACCACAGAAGTTTTTAATGTGGCAGAACTGCTGCAAGGAGGTGAATGATTGAAAATCTAATAACATGGTGCATTTCTGCGCTGCATAATGGTTTTTATGCTGAAATGAAAGACTGTTCCAGTGAATACCTGGGGTGTTGAAGTCCCCAAGTATAATTAGCTTATGGTTGGAGTGTGAATTGGAAACATTTTCAATAGATGTGAGCTTGAGATTATATTCAGCAGGTAAGATATCCGGGGTTATATAGAATGCACCGATGAGCAGCTTCTCGCCCCTCTTGAGGCCTACCTCAAGCCAGACTGATTCCTCAGTCTCGAGGTCTGCACACCGCACGCATTGCACTGAGCGATCGATGGCAATGAGAACACCGCCACCCTTTTGCTTAGGCCCAGTTAACTTTCTGTCACTTCTAAAAATTTCATAGGTCGGAGGAAAATAGTCGGAAGATGATATATCATCGCAAAGCCAAGTTTCAGTAATAACAATAGTAGAAAATTTGGAGCACACAACATTTCTAAGAAATTCGGAGGACTTAGTACGTAGACCCCGAGCATTTTGATAATAGATGTCGAGAGTGTCGTTCTTACTGGTCATTCTCAGAAGTTTCACAGCTGTGCACCATGCCAGGGTGGAGCTTGCCTTGGAACGGCTTGAAGAGGCAGCCCTTTGGCCACATAGACGGGTCGCACAGGCGCCTGAAACACTCTGCGTCAACAGTTACACAAAAAGAGGAATAGGAGTCATGCTTGGTTTTAAGGCGTTTGCACGACAATGGCGTTACTTGCACATTCGACAAGTGGGCCAACAGTTGCCCAGATGTCGTGTTAGCCGACAACTTCGAAACAAACATGGCCCTGGAGCTCGGCGGTCGGCGCACCACAACCAACTCAGAAGCTTCCGATGCACCAACGCGAGGAGGGCTTCTTTTCTTCACTAAGTTCACCGGCGGGCCATTACTCGCAGTGTCGGACTGTAGAGGCGGAGGCAAGGGGCAGTCCGATGGGGAACTCAAATCACTCAGCACCGCACCTGGTTGACCGCTGGAGCGTTCTAAGAATGCCGAAGCTTTCGTCGAGGACAGGAGGGGGCCGCCTTCGCCCGCTGCACCGGCGGCAGCTGCGGCGAACGACGACCTCATGGGGAGACCGGAGTGGGGTGACGTCACCGGTAGCGTGGAACGGCTAGCAGGCTTCGGGGAAGGCGGCGGACGGGCGAGCTCCCCTCGCAGGCAGCGAACCTCCTCACGCAGGGACGCGACGCGAATAATAATAATAATAATAATAATAATAATAATAATAATAATAATAATAATAATAATAATAATAAATAAATCAATCAATGTTTATTAGAGTGCCCAGGAACAGCCGAGGCCTTGGTGCTGGCGCACTGAGGAAGACAAAATGCGGCACTAATATGCAGCAGAAACTCGCAATATAAACAGTCAACGAGAAGAACGAGCGAAGAAAAAAAAGAGCAATAAAACCCTAAGGATAATGAAAAGGTATTCCAACCGAAATTAGACGATTAAGAAACTCTAATGGTGGATCAATGTCAAAAGTATGTGGAACAATGGCCGCAGCAGTTGGGTGAAGCAAGCAGACAAAAAAATATTCGCAGATATAGGTGAAAACACAAAGCTTCAATTAAACATGAATGTATGAAACAAAATACAGGACCTTATTTATGAAATTACAGCAACAGAAGATGGAAAGTACCAGACACATCACTGTGGCTCCTCGCGGCAGAATAAATCGGGTGCGATGGAAGGCAAGTAGCATACCGTAATATATGACAAGTCAATGAGGCAATTACAGCCAGAAAGTCACGAATATATAGGACTTACAAACAAGAAACAAGACTATGAAGACATTGCACACATGAAAATGACATAAAAAAACTAAAAAAAACTGTGTCGAAAAGAAGAGTAATTATTGTATCACAGCTAACAACCCAGTCGAAAACTCCCGAAGGGGACGTTGAAATATATCAAGTTTCCCAGAGTGACAGTTATAGAGACGCTGCACTCTTTGGAGGGGGGAATGGGTGTTGAAGAAGTTGATAATCAATCAATCAATCAATCAATCAATCAATCAATCAATCAATCAATCAATCAATCGATCGATCGATCGATCGATCAATCAATCAATCAATCAATAAATCAACCAATCGTTTATTAACGTGCCCAGGAAGAGCCGGAGGGTCTTTGTACTGGCGCCTGAAAAAAAAAGAAAGAAGAAACAGGCAATGTACGATGCCCACACCTCACAGGTAATGCAATTAACTCTTTCGCTACCGCGCCTATCAAAATCGATCAATTTGATCGATACTTTTGGGAGCACCTTTTCATAGCGTTCCAGGCGTTTCTCGAACAAGTAAAGCTTTTCGGAGTTATATCAGAAAATGGCCTTTCAAAATCAGTTTTGTTTTCATTTTTGCAACGGAAACGTGATTTTTTACACACTTCTGAATCACCTGGGTGTAGAAAAGGGGCGTGGTCATCGCGCGTCACGGCTAGCAATGAAGAATGCGGGCAACTCGTAATTACTCTGCACCAGCGCTTGTTTTTTGCTATCAGGGCATGAATGGGGAACTAGCAAACAATTTTCAATCGTCAGGTTCGCGCTCTGATAGTAATAATCCCAGAAATCGGCTGAAAATGTCAAGCAGTGCCTGGTTGCAAAGCTACTTTATGATTTTAGGCAGTTTTATTGCCTTTGCGCACGTTGTTCTAAGTACTGTGGTAGTTCTACTTACCCCAGGACCATTCGCAAACAGTTTACAACAGGGTCGGTTTCGTTTCTGCATCGTGAAATTCATATTTAGCGCTACTACGCAGTTACCCAAATTCAAGGCTACCTGCCATGGCGCCTGAAGCGTCCGCGACTGATCCTAAAGCACGGCGCTCCTGATTTCCCCCCACCCTAACCCGATTTCTGCGATAAGAACTTCAGATGCAAGTCAAAAGGTCGCACCCAGTCGCCAGATATCTGTTCCGCCGAGGACAGCGCTTCAAACCGGCCTTACACTGCCAGCTCTTCGCCTTCCAGTTTCGTTCCCATGCGAGGGTATATCCGGGTGTCTAATGTTGCTGCTTAGTTGAACTGTCTATTCGGACGGAGTCTCTGATAAGTTTTTGTACTGTTTCATTTGAAAAATGTTAGGTGGCGCTGCAATAGAGGAGGCTCGTTGTGCTGATCTTTTTCAGCGCTCAACTGCTACTCTGCCAAAGATGCAGGGCACGATTCTAGCTCATCGTACCTCATTTTTGCGAGCAAGGCTACAATTGCGAGTAAGAAGATGATAATAAAGCTCAGCCTTATGTTTTGAGAGATAACTGACCGTGAACCGACAACAAGCATCAGCCACGGCGTTCCGTTTTCAACTTCATGCATGTTTTTTTCCGCATCGCGTGCTTGTCCCAAATATTGTGCTCGCTGTAAATGCAAAGTCAGCCATTGACAAGTTGTTTTTACGTTATGTGGGGGCAAATTGGTGCCTCTGATAATGACAAACCGCCAGATTTATTCCAGGAAACCACCCGAAATTGCACATTTTGAATTGGAGGGTGGGCTTCACCACATGACACGAGCACCGTGCATGCTAAAATTTTTTTTATATCTGACAAACTGTTCCGTGCAAGTCGACATTTTTTCTAGGGCGCGTTTTTGAAATGTTTTCCTACAAAATGTATATTCTAATTTTTTTCTACTACCGGTGGTTTGATATACACAACTCCTTTTTTATCATTTTTGTCGACAAATTGACAAAAATTTTGGTTTTGATATATTTTTTACAACTATGATATATACAAACCTTTAAAAAACTGGTATTATTGGAAATGCCGTTAAATAATCTGCATTTTGTGCTCCTGCAATTAGTGCCTAACCAATTTTTAACAGGAAAAAAAATGTTTTCTTGGACCCCTAAAATTAGTCAATTTTCCGGCGGTAGCGAAAGAGTTAAAGGACAGCGATACTGACACACGCACACAAAAATTACACACAGTCGTACATCAGAATATACATGCACCCACAGAAATCACAAACACACACATACACACAAAAGCAAGTGCAGTGCCTTGCAGTAAGGCATGTGACATCACGCCAGTGATCGTCATACACACATAATTTCAAAAATATACATAAATGTTAGTTTAGTTGCACGGAAACGGAGTGAATCAAGATAGCTTATATGTAACAAAGGGAGCATGGTAGGAATGTACATGTAAAGATAACCAGACATGGAATAAGGCGAATATATAAAAAAGAAAGTCTTGTGTTCATCACTTCATGCTCAATTGACCGGGTGTGAACAAAGGATAAAAAAGGTCACTTACATGACAAGCTCACAGACGTGTTTCCGGAACTGTGTCGAGGAATTATTAAATATGTCTAAATATTCGTTGTACTGATTGTACGTACACTGGAGGCAAAACAAGGGGCACAAGCCACGCAGACAGCTCGGATTAAAAATTATGTCGTGTCTTTTGGTGGATTTTTGCGGCACATGGAGTGCAACATGTTGCAGCATTTCACCACAACACAGTGCCGTGAATGATTTTGAACAGGAAAAAAAGATCAGCCTTTATGCGTCTGGAGTATAAGCACTGTAGTATTGGTACAGACAATGACCCAAAATTGTTATGGCTAGCAAAGCTATAATAATAATAATAATAATAATAATCAATCAATCAATCAATCAATCAATCATGTTTATTTACGTGCCCAGGAACAGCCAGAGGCCTGAGTGCTGGCGCACGGATAGTTACATGAAAACAAAATACAAGAAACATATTGGAAGAAACAAACAAGCGACAAGAAACACAAATTGAAGTAGCGAAAATTACAGAAATAAAGTACAGGCGGAGCCTGGGTACAGGTAAAAAAGAAAAAGAAGATGCCTTTGTGGCTCAGCTTATTGTAATGAATACACAACAAGCAGAGAACAAAGTTTAACAGTAAGACGACAAAAACAATGACAAGAGTATAGAGACAAATGATAAGACAAGCATGATAAGTAAACAGTTTCAAAAACAGGCAACTATATTGGTTAAACAGAACCACAGAGAAACCAAATTTCAGCAATAATAAAAAGAAAAACGAACGACAGAGATATCATAAATGTTTAACATACTGTGTTCAACAGCGCACTACGGTAAATCGTAAAGGAGCTTTGAAAGATGTCAAGGCGTTCAGAGAAGCGGTTGTAGCAATTCTGTATTCTGCGCACTGGAGAATGATTGGAGTTGCGCGCAGCGGTCAAGAAAGGGCGATGCGACCTGGTGGGCCTCTGTGGAACACTAAACTCTAAACAGTTAAGCAGGTCTGCGCAAGAAAGGTTACCATGAACAATTTTGTGAAGAAATGTAAGGTCTGCACGCATACGTCTGCAGGTCAACGAAGGGGTGGAAGTAACTATGGGTAAGTCAGAATCAGGATGAAAACTGTGATTGTGATGACGGTGCTTAAATATGGATAAAAACTTCTTCTGCACACGTTCTATTAATTCACTACTAGATTTGGAGATGCCGTTCCAGGCAACAGAAGCATATTCTAACTGGGGGATACATATTGCATTGTATAGCATTAGAAATGCATCTGGAGAAGAGAATTCCTTTGTAATCCGACACACACTTCCAAGACTTCGGAGCGCTCGCCGGGTGATGAGCCTAATATGAGAAGAAAAAGAGAGGGTACTGTCGAATAATAATAATAATAATAATAATAATAATAATAATAATAATCAATCAATCAATCAATCAATCATTTATTTAACGTGCCCAGGAACAACCCAGAGGTCTTGATGCTGGCGCACGAAAAAAGAAAAAAAAAACTAAGAATAACACAATAGAACAAGATGACTGTTCAGAAGAAAACTATCAGAGACACAATGCGTACAGAAATATTAGGACGACAGGACAAAAGTAGATTAATACAGTATGAGAAATAGCCAATGATAATGACGAAAAGTCAGATAATATACATACATACATACATACATACATACATACATACATACATACATACATACAACAATGCGCCAGATAAAGTAAAAGAGAAGAATATAAACAAATTGCACATGTGATGTTATCTTATAACGGTAGAAACCTTGGAGGAAAACGATAACTGTGACCCATCAAAAACATCGAGGTCAAGAAAATAAAAATTATAAAGACTTTGTATCCTGTTGAGGGTTGAGTGCTGAGAGAGGCGGGTAGTCACAAGAAACAGCCTGCTCTCTCTTGTTTGCTTCCGCGGAATCCGAAAATTAATACTGTTGAGCAGTATAGGACAGGATATAGTACCGTGAACGAGCTTGAAAAGAAAGAAGAGATCGGCGTGATTTCGCCGGCAGCGAAGTGAAGGCTGTGACAATAGTTCAATGGTATTAGAACACGAGCCAGAGTCATTTTTAGCAAAGCGATGGTTGTAAACGCTTTGAAATTTTTTCTGGACACGCTCAACTACGTTACTTAAGGAATTAGAGATGCCATTCCAGATCACAGATGCATACTCAAGTTGAGGAAGACATATTGCGGTGTACAATTTGCGGAGTGGCATAGGAGAATTGAATTCTCTCGATATTCTACAAACACAGCCGAGAGAACGAAGACCCCGCATAGCAACACGCTTAGTATGAGCTGAAAAATGCAACGTGCTATCACAGAGAACGCCGAGATCATTGATCTCACAAACCCTACATAAAGACACAGAATTGACAGAGTATAAAAAAGGTACGCTAGATGATTTGCGAGTGAAACTCATGACTTTTGTCTTTGAAATATTGAGAGAAAGGTTATTGTTTTTACACCATTCTGAAAAAGAACACAAATCAGACTGCAACAAGCGACAGTCGTTAAATGAATGAATTTCCCTAAATATCTTTATATCATCTGCATACAAAAGGAAAGAAGAATAGCGAATGCCAGAAGAAACGTCGTTAACATACATTAAAAAGTGGAGTGGGCCTAGTACCGAACCCTGAGGTACACCACTGGTCACTTTGTAAAAGGAGGACGTTTGGCCATTGACGGCAACATAACATGATCTGTCACGAAGGTAGCTATGCAATAGATTCACAACAGCGGTGCCAACATCAAAATGAGCAAGTTTAACCATAAGCATTGAGTGATTGACTACATCGAACGCTTTGCTGAGGTCACAGTAAATGGTGTCGACCTGTCCTCTCTGGAATACAGGTGTAGAAATTTGCGTCATGAAACTGGCAAGATTAGTGACGGTTGAGCGGCCAGGGACAAATCCATGTTGATTATTATTCAATGAGTTTTTCACATTAAAAGACAGTAAGTGGTGAAGGGCCAGCTCAAAAATCTTTGACATGGCACAGAGAAGAGAAATCGGTCGATAATTCGAGACATCAGTTTTGGAGCCAGACTTAAATACTGGAAAAACACGAGCAATTTTCCACATGCTAGGAAATGTGGAAGTAATCAGACAGTTATTAAATATGCTAGTCAGTACTGGGACCAATATACTGCTATAAGCTTTTAGTATGGCTGAGGGCATACCATCTGGACCACATGATAAGGATGGTTTCAAGCGCTTAATGCATTCGCTGATGAGATTTTCATCTAGCGACAGAGCATTGGGTGTGTTGATTTCCAAGTGTTGTTCGATAGTAGTGCTAGAGTCAGAGGCTTTATAAACGGAAGAGAACTGCGTGGCAAAACAGTCAGCGACGGCTTGTAGTTCTGTTCCATAGGAGTCCAGTAGTATTAAAGGCTCTTCACTTTTGTTAGACCGTTTGCGTACATACTTCCAGAACTCAGCGGCCTGTCAGAGGCGCTTTTTTCTAAGTGTGCAATATATGAACTGTGATCCCGTTTATATAGGCGTTTACAGAGAGTTCGAAGGCATCGGAAATCTTCCTTGCGCTGGAGAGATGGAGTGCTTTGAAGCTTTCTGTGTGCGCGATCTTTAGGCTTTAGAGCACTTATAAGTTCAGACGAGAACCAGCGGGGATATTTATGGAGTTTAGGAGTATATTGTGGAATATATTTGCGCATACTGCTTAAGATAAGTTCCGTAAGCTGATCTGCTTGGTCATCAACATTGGTTTTTTCAGTTACCATAGACCAGTCAATGGAGGATAAGTCACGGTGTAAGCCAACGTAGTCACCTTTTTTGAAAGCAAATCTGGGCGATTTGTCGATGTTATTTTGAAAGCTCTGTTTTTCCCCTGACAGAGAGAGTGTTAGTTTAAGTGGTGGGTGAAATTTATCGGGACGAACAAGAAAAACGTCAGAGAGTGACACTTCAATAGGCTGATTGTTCGAAATACACAGATCTAATATGTTACCGCAAGGATTGGCAATAGAATTATGTTGTTGAAGGGAATTAAAAGCAAGAAAATCTAATTGCAGGCCGCACTTATTCTCTACGTATTGATGGTAATGAGAATATTTAAGTGTTCTCCAGTCGATACCAGGGGTATTAAAATCACCAATAACAACAATCCTGTGCTTCCTATGTGAAGCTATGACATTTTCAATGGAAGAGATGATGTCATTAAAAGAGATTGGGGTAATGCTAGGCGGCACATAGAAGGACCCAATCAACAATTTTTCGCAGCGATCAAGGCTAATTTCAACCCATATTGATTCAGGAACAGTTTCAATGTCACTTCGGCGAACAGTTCTCAGAGAATTATCTACAGCCATAAGTACGCCACCACCTTTTTGTTTGGTTGCACTGAAGTCACGATCACTGCGGAAGGTGTTGTAACTTGATGGAAAATAGTCTGATGAGGAAATCTCATTGCACAGCCAAGTTTCGGTAATCACAATGACAGGAAACGAAGACGAAATAACATTAGCGAAGAATTCAGTTGGCTTAGTCCGTAGACCACGAGCGTTTTGGTAAAAGATGTCCAAATTACACACCTTCACTGTCAATTACAGACTCTGAAGGATGGAGCATGTCATCATGTAGAATCCCACGGAATGGCTTGAAAATGCAGCCACGCGGCCACATTGAGGGGTCGTTCTGACGCTTCATGTTTTCTTCGTCAACCATGACGTAGAATGAGGAGTACGACAAATATTTTGTTTTCAGCCGCCGGCAGGAAATGGGACAAATATTTTGAGACTCGATGTGCTTCTTGAGGTCAGCAGTGGCAGTGTCAGGGCCCAACTTTGAAACAAATAGTGCCCTTTGACGCTGCGGCCGCTCAACCACCGACAATGCACACGACTCCATGGCTCCAAGGAATGCAGGCTTGTTTCCCTTCTTTGCATTCTTTTCACCCTTTGTGGCAATTGTTGTCAAAGGGGGTCGGGCAGGATCGTCAACGCGTTGCTCCGAAGGGGATTGACGAGCTGGCGGCGTAGGGCAAACAGGACTGGTCTCGGTGTCTCGAGGCGTGTCGGAGGGCGAGGGGTTGTCGGAGGTTGAGGGGATCACGGAAGCTTGAAATGGAACAACCGTCGGGGACTTCGCAGGCGCGGGGTTCACACGGCGGGCCAGCTCCTCACGTAAAAAACGAACCTCGGAGCGGAGGGAGGCGACGATTCGAGCCTGCTGTTCGGCTACGCGGGAATGGTCCTTTCGGAGGCGCTCATTTTCTTCACGCATTTGCGAAACTTCGTCGCTCAAAAAAAAAAAATAATAATAATAATCAATCAATCAGTCAATCAATGTTTATTAGAGTGCCCAGGAACAGCCGAGGCCTTGGTTCTGGCGCACTGAGGAAGACAAAATGCGACACTAATATACAGCAGAAACTCACATATAAACAGTCAACAAGAAGAACGAACGAAGAAAAAAATAAGAGCAGTAAAACCCTAAGGATAATAAAAAGGTATTCCAAACACAATTAGACGATTAAGAAACTCTAATGGTGGATCAATGGCAAAAGTATATGGAACAATGGTCACAGCAGTTGGGTGAAGTAAGCAGACATAAAATCATATTCGCAGATATAGGCGAAAACACAAAGCTTCAATTAAACATGAATGTATGAAACAAAATGCAGGAACTGATTTATGAAAAACAGCAACAGAAGATGGAAAGTACCAGACACATCACAATAAATCGGGTGCGATGGAAAGCAAGTAGCATACCGTAATATATGACAAGTCGATGAAGCCGTTACAGCCACAAAGTCACGAATATATTGGACTTACAAACCAGAAACAAGAACTATGAAGACATTTCATACATAAAAACCATATAAAAAACTAAAAAAAAGTGCCGAAAAGAAGAGTAATTATTGTATCACAGCTAACAACCCAGTCAAAAACTCCCGAAGGGGACGTTGAAATATATCAAGTTTCCCAGAGTGACAGTTATAGAGACGCTGCACTCTTTGGAGGGGGGAATGGGTGTTGAGTGCCGTAGCATTATGGAAAGGGGGGGTAAACCTTGTTGTTTTTTGCGAAACACGAAGGCTGACTTGTGCAAGTAGTTCCTGGCATGTGATAATACCATGAAGCAGTTTATCTAGAAAAAGAAGATCTAGGCGGGTTCGCCGACAACTCAGAGAGACAGGCAATGGGAATCTGGATACTGCTAAGGCAGTCTCGGGAGGCCCAGAGGAAAAACGATGCCTGTATATTGATAGAAATTTGGTCTGAACACGCTCTATACGTTTGCTGTTAGAATGACAGGTTCCATTCCATACGACAGAGGCATATTTTAGTTGAGGAATACAAAGTGTTTTGAATAGTTTCAGGAATGAATTAGGGGACCGAAAGTCCCGTGAAAATCTGCATACAGCACCAAGAGAGCGAAGAGCCCGCCTAGTAAGCTGATCGACATGGGGCGAGAAAGTTAAGGCGCTGTCAAAGAGCACTCCAAGGTCTCTGATACCATCAACTCTAGACAGGGGGCCGCCGTCAATGGTGTAAGGAAAGTAAAGGATGTTTGTTTTTCGGCTATAAGAGATGACCTTTGTTTTCTTTTGATTAAGAGTTAATCTATTCTTTGAACACCATTTAGAGAACAAGGACACATCTTTGTTTAGCGAAACACAGTCCTCAGCAGACTTAATACGTTTGAATATTTTGATGTCATCAGCATAGATTAGGAAGGAAGACTTCTTGATTGCAGCTGACACATCGTTTATAAAAATAGAAAACAACAGAGGGCCCAACACAAAGCCTTGGGGCACACCACTTGTTGTCCTGTACATAGCGGACTTCCTGCCGTTAACACTCACATAACAAAACCGATTGTGTAGGTAACTCCATAACAATGCCACGAGTGGTGCATCAACGCCAGACAGTAAAAGCTTATTAAGTAACAACGAGTGGCAGACAACATCGAATGCCTTGCTCAGGTCACAGTATACAACGTCCAACTGGCCCCTCTCTGAAACTGCTGCGGAGGCCTGCTCCATGAAGCAGGCGAGGTTTGTTGTTGTCGACTTTCCCGATATAAAACCATGCTGGTTAGGTATAAGGACGTTTTGTACAGAACTTGATAAGACTTTGTGAAGCGCTGTCTCAAACAGCTTGGAGCAGGCACAAAGGAAAGAAACAGCCCTATAATTTGTCGCGTCAGACGTCGGGCCTGTCTTTAAAATTGGACGCACTCGAGAGATTTTCCACGTGCGGGGGAAGACGTTTGTTTTTAGACAATTATTGAATATAGAAGTTAGAACAGGTACAAAAATACTGCCATAGGTTTTAACAATGGCTGGAGGGATTCCGTCAGGGCCACAGGACAAAGATGGTTTCATGCGCTTTAGGCTCTCAAGAACCAGCTTTTCGTCTAATAGTATAAGGCTAGGGCCTTGTACATGGTTTAACAAAAGGTTCATTACTGTCTCGTCGCGCTGGCCATATGTAGCGCTAAATTGCTGCGCAAAATAGTTGGCGACGTCATGAACCAGTTCACCAGAGGGATTAACCAGGCTGATGCGATCACAAGAGTTTTTTTGACGAGACCGGATATACTTCCAAAATTTTGCAGGCTGGGAATTCATGCTGCTCTCCACGGAATCTAGATAGGAGCGGTTGTCACGCTCATATAGACGTTTACATATTTTTCGGTTAGACCGAAATTCCTCCTTCCATTTAGCGAGTCCAGTGCTCTTTGACTTTCTGTGGGCGCGGTCCTTTAATTTAAGCGCGGTACGAAGTTCTGCGGAGAACCAATAGGGGTACTTTGAGCGGCTGGGCTTGAACTTGGGGATAAACTTGTCCATACCGCTTTTAACAACCTCAGTGAACCGCTCGACCTGGGCATCACAATCAGGAAGATCTTGAATTTCAGACCAATCAAATGTACAAAAGAAGTCATACAAGCCAATGTAGTCCCCACGAGCATAACAGTAGCAAGATAATTCGTTATTTATGACGAGACAGTACGGCGTTGAAAAGAGATTCGAAAAGAAACTAAAAACGGAGGATGAAACTTGTCGGGTTTAACAAGAGAAATACCAGACCTCGATACTCGTGCATTCTGCATGTTTGAAAAGCAGAGGTCTAAGATGTTGACGGAGCTATTTTTGATATTATTAAGTTGCATCATGGATGTAAAGGCTACGAAGTCTAATAGCATGCTGGATTTCTGTTGCACGTAATAGTTGTAGTGTTGAAGAGTAAGGCTATCCCATTGCACACCAGGTGTATTGAAATCACCCAGGATAACATGCTCATGGTTTTGGTGAGATGCGAATACTTGTTCTATAGATGTAAGAACATGATTGAACGATGAAGGAGCAATATCCGGAGGAATTTAGAATGCCCCCAGTAAAAGCATCTCACCTTCATTTAGTCGTATATCTAGCCAGACAGACTCGTGGTCGCCCTCCAGTTCATGACGCCGCACACATTGAAAAGTACTGCCAACCGCAACTAACACCCCCCCTCCCTTTTGCTTAACCCCACCAAAATCTCTATCTTTACGAAAGACTTGGTAGTTTGGGGGAAAATAATCCGAAGAGCTAATATTACCGCAGAGCCAGGTTTCGGAAATAACAATAACCTGAATACTTGAAGAAACTAAATTTGAGAAAAATTCAGACGCTTTGGTGCGAAGACCGCGAGCATTCTGATAATAGACGTCTATTCTATTTATCCCTTTTGTCATCTTACGCGACCTCGGTAGTAAGTATCATCTCCGGAAGCAGCTTTCCTCGGAACGGTTTAAAAAGACAATCCTTAGGCCACAAGGAGGGATCTGCCAGACGCTGAGACGAGTCCTCGTTTACAGTCACGCAGAAGGAAGAATAGGAGTCGTACTTTGTCTTCAGCCGCTGGCACGATAAAGACGTGACCTCCACGGACGATAAGTGCGCGGTCAGTTGCGCAGAGGTGGTGCAGGGAGATAGCTAATAATAATAATAATAATAATAATAATAATAATAATAATAATAATAATAATAATAATAATCCTATTTACTTCCATTGCAGAACGAAGGCCTCTCTCATTGACCTCCATCCGCTCTTGTCCTGTGTTGCCCGAGCCCATTCCTTGCCTCGAAATTGTCTTATTTCGTCCGTCCATCTAGTTAAAGGACTTCCCCTTTTTGTAGACCCGTCTCTCGGTAGCCACTCTATTGTCCTGGTGGCTCTTCAGTTGTCACTTCGTCTCCCTACATAGCCAGCACAACTCCATTTCTGTTTCTTATATTGAACAATGATATTTTCTGGTCGACCTTGCTCCCTGATCCCGAAGGCTCGTTCCCAGTCCCTCATAGTTACCCCTCTAATGTTTCATTATTGCTTCCATGGCTCGTTGAGCCTACGTAAGTTTTCTTTACAGTCGTTAAGTAAGGCGCCAAGTTTCGCACTGGTTGTATACTATTCTTTTCAGCCACAGAGGTAGCTTACTTTTCATTATTTGGAAGTGCTTGCCAAGTGCAGCCCTGCCCATACCTATTCTGCGCAGGATTTTTTCTGGTGGTTTCTATCAGCACTGACAACTTGTCCATGGTAGTTATAGTTATTCTGTTCAAGTCGTTCTGTGGCGTTGCATTACCTATGCTGAAAAAGGCGCTTTCAGCATTATTACTCATCATTACTTTAAATTAATTCATTTAATTTGTATCTCCACGGCCAGGCTTTCTGATTCGAGTTCCGCAAGCCTTTCTGCCGGTGTTCTATCAGCGGGGGCGCATCTCTACACCAGCACTGACCATTCTGAAAAATATAGCAGAGCTACCTGATATGGAAACCGTCAGGGTTCCTGGGCATGAATCCATCGACGGTAATGAGGGGGCTCGCACCGCTGCCCGCGCGTGCATACACCGGGCCATTACCGGAGACGGAATGTTCTCCGATGACACCAAAACGGACCCCTTCTCCGGTATTCACACGTCCTGGAACATTATAGGCTCGGCAGAAAAATATTCCCACCACCTCATCCTCAATTACCCAGAGAAGAAGCCACCACTCTTCGGCGATTGCAGAGAAATTCCTATCCCCACAGTACCCTCCTCCATTCCATCTACCGAACTCAGTAGCCCTCCTTTTACAATTTCTGTCCAATGCCGGGCACCCTGTACCATTAGGTATGGGAGTGCCAACCAACTCCAAACCTACCCCAAATCGCCTTCTAAACTTTTGAGCAGCGGATGGCTCGTCTGGTCGATCCGGACCTTGGACACCAGCAAGAACTGGTCAAGAGGGCCTGGACGGCAAGTCGAAGCCTGGGTATCCCGGAATGAGGATGCCCTCCACCGGGCGAGTGCCCTGCCATCAGCACTTATGCTCAATAAATGTTTATTCTCCTCTGCTCTCCTCTGCCGGCTCACTGAGCAAGACAATGTCTCCTTGAAACCGCAATAGGCTCAAGTACACCGCCTAAATGGCTCAAGTACACCCCGTCTATCCTTCAAGCTTGCCGAGTAGCCACTCCAGATATGCTGTGAACAGTTGTGGCAAGATGGTATCTCGTCAAAAGGATAAAAACTAGACCGGAGTGTGGGACCAGAAACATGAACCGGATTTTACGGCGTATTTTAAAGCCAGCCGTCTTCCACGGAGCCTGTCCCGGCTGAAGTTGAAACCGCACTCAAGGAAACTTTGTTTTTAAAGGCGATAGAGTTTTAGGGGCTACTTAAGCTCAAAAATTGTAGTCTGTCTGTATGAATGTCAGACTGCCTGTCCCTCGATTTAGGCGCCCGGCCAAATTTTCAAATTCTCGAGTGATAAGTTTATATAAGCAAAAAGTATACAAACTACTATATCTGGAAACACATTTCCTACACATTTCAACGTTGTTCAGTAAAAAAACATTAGGGCTATTTCAGCTGAAACGTCAGAGGTAAGCGTGTTTGCAGTGTTCTTTTTGTTAGATGTACATGGGTGTTTGATTTTTGTGATAGCAAATAGAAAATATATATTGAAGGCAAAGTGCTGAGCCAAAAATACAAAGAATGCTTGCGTGCGATCACAGACCTCGTGGCGGCATTCCAAAAAGTCCCTCAGTAACGAGAGGTTGCAGTAGATAACGCCCGGGCAGTAGAACGTGGTTAAATGAAATTAACTTGAGGAAACCCGCGTCACGTTTATCATGGAAAGAGCGAGACGGTAGGGGAAGAGCGTAACAGCTGGGCGGGTAAGAGAAGAGAGGAATTTACGAAGCAGGGTCGGCAGAAGACTGTCTTTGGAGGACATTTGTACTGAAGTGAACAGATACGTGGTCAATACTTTGCGTTTAGCCGCCTTGTGCCATCTCGTACGACAAACGGAAGGTTGAGAAGAAAATTAAGCAAAAGAATAAATACTACAGCACAAAAACCGTGTGCAAAAAGTCAGTACGTTCCAGTTTTGCAATGTTTGCCAAACAACCGAAGCAGACACGCCGTGGGTAATGGGGTTAGAAAACTCTTTTAGACAATCAATAAAGGATGCGTTATTTGAGGGGCGAAGCCACTTTTGGGCCCGGGCTTTCGGCCTCTCATGTCGCCATCAGCTCATCTCGTCGTCGCCTCACACCTTGGAATAAGATCACCCCTTGACACTGGTTTACAACCCCCCCCCCCCCCCCCCCGCTAAAACGCTTTGCGCTTCAGAGACACGAGTCTTACAGCAAAGCTCTGTACGTCGACTCACCAACGGTTTAATAACCGTGGGCAAAAACACCGGGGCGCCAAGAATACACTTATACACTGCATGTCTCGTCTCTCCCCAGGTTTCACGTTACTGGAGATGGCCCTAGATTTTTTTAAATATGTGGGTTACAGCCTTACTGAAGTAATATACAAAAGGGGCGTTTAACTCTCCAATGTTATTTAACATGACGTCAATGCAAGTTGTGCTGCCAACCGAAACTGTTGCATGGCACGGTGAAATTAAAGACATTTAGTAAAATCGAGAAGTGATAATTTATTAAAGTACTTTGAATTTCTGTTCTGAAAAGATTCTTCGATCAGATAAGATTCAGCTAAGCAAAAGCATTTTTTTTTCCTGGCTACTTCAGGAAACAGAAAAACTTGTTCTTTTTACAAGTGCTTTTTCAGGCGTGTTGACTCCCCGACTCACCTTTCGCGCTGATCCCTGCCAGGGGATACCGTATCTTGCGGAAGGCGCTCATCCCTGCGGAAGCTAGGGAGCCTCCTTCCACTTGGCTGTGTGCGCGCGTGGTTGAGCAACCGAACAGTAAATGGCTACCTCTACAAAGACCCGTGGCTGTTGACCGACCCATTACCGGCGGCGAGAAGTGCACTCCCATTCTGACCGCCCACTCTCAAGTTGAGCCTCGCCAGAAGGGTGCCTGAGAGGAAAGACGGAAGCGGTGACGTCCAGACGGTGGCGGGTAAAATTACTATGGTTGTTTTCATTGCGCCAATATTCCGTTGTCGACGCCAGTCAGTCTGCTTTTGGGGTTGTTATTTACAACTGGGAAAATGCACTGGAGCCGCTTTAACGTTATTGTTGTGCATGCTACCAAGCATGTATCATCGGAATTGTTCAGTAGTGAAAGTCAATGGGTCGCTTGAATTAGGGCGCTGATGCTACACCTGAACGCATCTTGTGATCAGTCGTGTTAGCAGTGCTGTAGCAATATTTAAGAGGATTTACGGCACAACGCAAGACGAAGGACAGAAAGAAAGCGCAAGGATAAAGCGGTATGCCAGTGTGGTTCGTCCTTGGTCTTACGTTGCGCTCCACATCCCCTTAAATATTGAAAGCGTGCAACGGTTTGGTATTGCCGCAGGTAGCCTTGTAAACTGGGGAAAGTGTGTGGGCTTCTGTCATGGCGATTGGCCGAAAACCCCAGACATTTTCGCCAACGTCACATAGGTCACGTACTTCAATGGAGTTTACAGAGACAGTGAGCCCTGTTGACGTGCGAAGACTCAGGAGCTGCGTGAGAAAGCGCATAAACGGAGAGACAATGGTTTGTCTATGTTTGCTAGGGCATGCCTGTAAGCAAAATTTTTCTTGCTAGCTAATTGTGGTTTGTTATGCCAGCGCTGCAATGTTCTCGGGTGAATATGCGACTTCCCCGCGTGTTCGCTGTACTTGGGCTTGCACTTGGGACAGTACTAGTGGAATAAATTTGTTTCGACGAACTCGCGAAAGTGGTTTAGGGCTGCACACCTGTTTTTAAGAGACCTCGAAAATCAATTTTTGTTTTTCTTTGACGACCAAGACTCTTTTCTGCGCACAGTAGTTCAAGTGCGGCTAACGCGGGTTTTGCATGAAATCGTAGTTTCTACGAGTAGTACGACAGCGGGAATTTATGGATAGTTTAAAGAGTTTACTGTGTCATCCGGTTTTTTGTTTGCTTCATTTTCGGTGCAGTATTTGCCCAATGTAACGCGGGAAAAATTATATAAAGATGCATGCGATGTAGTCATCCCTGTACCAACGTATAGAGTTTTATACTATGTAGGCCCACGACAAGATCTTCTAAAAAGGGTGAAGTGAATGGCAGTATCACCATGAGCCAAGTGTATCTTCTTTAAACAACATAAGGGCACGCCTTCAGTTGCAACATGGATGAAGGACAAGGGGCTTGCTATGCCATGGGGAATCGACTGTTCGATTTGCAAGCAACCGGAAACTGTGGAGCATGTCTTTCTTCATTGCAGGACAGCCTTGTTTTTCTGCGATGTTCTGTAAAGGACGCTTCGAAAGGACTTTCCACTGAACCCCCATGACATACGGTTTTTGTGTATATATAGGGAGAGGATTGGGTGCCGTATGATCTCGACATGTTGTCGGGCCTGCACAGTATTTGCGGTCGTGCATGCGATGCCTTAATTGAGATGTAGACGCGTGGCAGACGCGACAATATTTTCGTGAAAGTGTTTCCCAGTATATTGAAGTACAGAGCACAAAGACCTCTCTCCCTGAGTGGCTGCCAAGGGTTGAACCCCTCGGCACGCTTATGGACTTTTAAAAGACAACGCCAGCCCACCATGGCATGGTGGCGTAATTGTTGATTGTGTGGTTTTCTTCGTACCTACATTTGTTTTGTGGCGTACTGTCGAAGACCGACAATACAGAAAAAAACATTCCCCTCGCGAGGGGCACGATAAAATGCAGAGCATTTCCGTGGGGGGTGCGCCTGCAAGTCGTATGGATTACGTATTGGTTGTTGTTGTAATTGTTGTCTTCCAGCGTAGACATTGTCGATGAAGTCGTTGGTGAAACGTGAAACGTGCCGTGAACCCCCTACCGCGGCTATGACGCACCGTGGCGCGGCTATGACGCAACACAATCCAACACAATCCACTTTAATCCAATCCAATCCAAATCCAAACCAATCCAAGCCAAGCCAAGCCAAGTCAATCCAAGCCAATCCAATCGAATCCAATCCAATGCCCCTCGCGAGAGAGTGTTATAGCGCCAAAATCGCGCCACCACACGAACGCGTGATGTTGACGTCACGATCACGCCACAGATGTCAGCGACCGGAGCACGCGCGAACGACATATGTGGCTTAAGCGCGAACCGACCGCGGCGAGAGAGCGCGATGCGAGCACCCCCACCTGTTCTTGCGCGCGAACCGACTGTTGATCAGCGCGAACCCAACGCGGCGAGAGAGGGTGTTGCGCACGTCCCCACGTGTTGTGCGCCCGAACCGAACGCGGCGAGAGAGGGCGTTGCGAGCGGAGAGAAGGCGAGGAGGACGCGGGGGAGACGGCACACCTGTGGCCGACGGTTGAATGAGTCAAGGATATAAGGCGTGTTCGTAACCTTCCTTTCTGTGTCGGCTTTGTGGTGCAGTGCGTAGAGTACCATGTACCTTTCGTTCCGCCCGCAGAGTCGTTGGTTCGAAACCTGGCGCCGGTAACTATTATTTTTTTATATAGTGTAGGGGGAGCGATGCGGACTACGGACGCCAACGCGGGTGACATCGTGAGTTACTGCATTTAAAAAAGGGGCGAAATAGTGTAGTAGATACACTCACTGCCTGCCACTCGTTGTCCCTGGGTTTGAATCCTTACGTATACCATTTTTTTTTCTTTTCCAGAAGCACATGAACATGAGCAAAAGCAATTGCTGTGTCCCAAGACCCTGGTGATTTAAGACTTGCTATGGGTATTGGCAGCAAAAAATTTGGGCATAGAACGTCGCTTAGATCTTGCTTTCGGCAAAGCTGTTAAGTGGAACGTATAGGCAAGGGATGACGGTTTTAAGCTTTCCCCAATTCAAAATGCCTCTATTTCCCTGCAAAGAGCCACGTACCTGTAAGAACGAACTGGGATATTTAAGTTAACTGTACCCAAGAAGCATTTGGAATGATTTCGCTTCTGAAAGTTGCGCTCGGGAGAAAATGCCGTGGAGACTTCGTCTGACAAGCTGTCATTCGTGATTGCTTACACTTTCCGGGATGTTCCTAACCTGCCTCTGTTCTGGCATTCGAAAAAAAGGAAGTTGGGAGGAGGGAACATCAAGGCACGTGTGCTTTTTAGCGGCAGCGGTGGCTAAGCGCACACACGTATTTAGACTACTGTGCTCTTTGAACGTGAAATCGCAGGAGAGGCGTTTATTCCATGACTTCGTGTAGCACAAAAAAAAAATCGCGCCAATCCACCCCGTGAATGTGGTTGGAAAGCAAAGCTGTAAATGGCACCCATAACGATTACCAATGCGACGTCACTTAGATTCACTCACATCGCTCTACAAATAGTAAAACGAGAGAGAAGTGAAATGCACCTAACCATACCTTTTATTACTTCAAAGAGATATTCTTGCTATGGTTAAATCAATGCATGATGCATGAACGGCGTTTGGTTGAGTTCTATTGGTGTAGGACAAGAGTGGAAACTTTTTTCATAAAATTAAACTTCAACCCGGTGTTAGACGATCTGATTTCTCCGTCTCTGCGCCGCGGATGGAGGCTACGAGATTTGCTGCAGAGAAGGAGGACGAGGAGGAAGAAATACTTCTGTTCAGATTTCTGAATGGCCCAGAGTGCATCCCTGGGGAGTGATTCATTCTTCTGTGGGGCCCATCTGCAGTCCGCGCGGCCTGTGTTCTGTCCACCCGCTGAAACTGGGTAGGTAGAGAGGACCTGGACAGCAGCATCTCCCATTGCTCTTTTTGGGTAGTTGACGGAAAGAGAGGAGGGTGCTCAGGGCTAAAGTCGCACACCCCGATGGCGGGGCGGAGTGTTCCTACTTCTGAGCAAAATTTACATTCAGCGTCGTAGCGATCCGTATGCATTAGGTGAAGACGCGTAGGCTGTGGGAAGGAGCCGGGATTATATGAGCCGTAGGCTAGTTTGTTGTTCTCTCGAAAGCTCAGGGTAAGGCGAAGGTACGGTCTGTCTCAGAAGGCGATAATGCTGGGTTATCTCCCTGAACGTGGCAAGCGGGTGACTGTCCTCGTGCAGCACCATAGCACGGTAGGTAAAAGCACAGGCTTGTTGGGTGGGCATATTTGTTTCCCTCCATTGAAGCGTGAGGGGGTGTCTAGATTAGCTGAATGGAACCGTTTGGGGAGTGTTTTTTAGCACGCGCAGTGCAGGTCAGGACACCCAACCCGACTGGTAAATCCAGTGGGCTTGCTGGGAATCGGTGACTACCCTCCGAACCCTTGGTTGAGTGAGAGCCAAGGTGATGGCTGCCTCTTCTGCTGCTGTCATTCTGGGGTCCTATCGAGGTACACTTAAAGAAGGAGGTTGGTTCTGGAGGTAGCCACGATGATGGCGTATTGCTGCCCTCGATGTTCGGAGGCGTCTGTGTACAAAACTCCATGATCCCCACCGAGGGTGGTGTTTAGCGCTTGAGCCCGTGCTTTTCGGTGACTCTCGTCATATGAGGGGTTCATATTTCTAAGCAAATGGAGCATCTTTAGTTTTAGTCGCCAAGAGTCTGGGAGTACGTCAAGCGGAGTGACATTCTGGGCTGCAAAGCCAGTCTGGTGAAGCATGCAGTTACCCACCGCAGTTCTGAGTCGGACCTTCTGGTTAGAAAGATGGCCTTCTGTCAGCTCTTCCACCGTGTTGTGGAGCCCTGTGCTAAGCAGCCTCTGTGTGGACGCACTCATGAGAAGACCAATGGCCTGCTCGACTGCCTTTCTAATCATCATATAAAGCATCTCTATGTCTTCCTTGTCGAGAAGAAGACAGGGGGTTTACGTAAGTGTCTCTCGAGAGGAAAAAAGCTTCAATTAATCGAAAGGTACCGGATTCCTTTAGGCCTCGCTTCTTGGTGGCAATTCGCCTGATCATGCGTATGATTTGATTAATGCTGTCTTTGAGGCGCTGCAAGGAGACGTCACTCTTGGTGTTAGCCTTGAGATGTAGGCCCAGTACCTTGATGCTGTTGCTTGGAGTGATGGCCTGGCCATCAAGGAGTATTTGAATGTATTCCTTGATTTGGTGTGAGGGCTGACGACAAGGAGCTGCGATTTTTTACGTGAACACTGGAGGCGACATGCTTTAGCACATTGGCGTACTAGAAGTGAGATGCCATGAATTGGTGTGAGCTTCCTTTAATTTTTGTAACTGTCAGCACATGAGCAAGGTGCGCACCGGGCCGCTAGACGGGCGTGAGTGGTCGCGTGACGCTTTCACTTGGCATTCAACGAGAACGTAGGGGGTAAACCCGTAGATGTGCTTTGTGAGTACACCACCTGTCTTCCCCGTCTTCGCGTGGTCTCGTAGCTAAATCGGATTCTGCTTCCGGCCGCTGCGCAGTGCGGACGCAGGATGGCGAGCTCCGTGAAAGGAGCGGCTTTGGCGGGCCCTGCGGCCCGCGGTAACAGGTCAACGGATGTGAACATTGTTTCCCAGGATTAAGAAGTTATTCTGCCCCATCTACTTTCAGGACCAACTGCCCTCAATACGATTTTTGTGCACGCTGACGTAAAAGCCAGGCCCTACAAAGTGGAAGATTTCCGCGACATGCTGGTTCGTCTGGAACTGCTCCCCGAGGTTATCGCCTTGGGGGCGTACCAGATGAACCATGTGTGGGCGGTAACTTTCAAGGACGCTGACGGAGCAAAGAAGTTCGTCGCCGCTGGTGAAGTGCAGGTCAAGGGGCGTCGGTGTGTCGTCATCGACCCGAGGAACCAGGAAGTCCGTTTGAAGCTCCATTGGGTTCTCCACTTCGTCCCCGACGACGAAATACGAGCTGCCCTGGGGCCTTACGGCAAGGTCACTGAAGTGACCAGAGACCGCCGGCGTGTCCAAGGCTGCACGGCGCAGTCGTCGACTACACGCTTGGTCACACTTAAGTTAAAAGCAGGCGTCAGCATCGACGACCTGCCGCACCAACTACGTGTGGCAGGGGAGCAAGCCCTCGTCGTGGTTCCCGGCCGGGTTCCAGTCTGCCTGCGCTGCCACCGGAGCGGCCACATTCGGCGTGAGTGCCGAGTGCCGCGGTGCGCTAGCTGCAGGCGCTTTGGCCACGACGAGAGTGAGTGTGTGCGGACTTATGCCAATGTGACTGGACCTACGAAAAGTGACCGTGAGGCGGAATACATAATGGATGCCGCCGACGCCGAGGACGCTGCGAAAGGAGAAGACGTCGTGCCGTCGCCAGAGGTTACGCCCCCTGAGCCTGCCTCCGCAGTGAAGCCCCCTGTCACGAACGCCGAGGTAACACCACCTAACGATGCCGGCAGAGAGGATACAGCCAGCCTCCCGGTGCCCCAAGCGGTCAGCTCATCTGACAAGCAACATGAAGGTGAGCTTACGGTGGCGGGAACTTCAGCTTCGGAGCCAATGGAGGAAGGTGCGGCGGAAAACGGGGCTGCAGCTGTGAAGCGTGCACGCGAGCTGTGTGAGGAGGGAGGAACTTTATTTGCGACGAATGAAGAACCGCCGACGAAAGCAGCAGTAGGAGGTCGGCGCTCTTCATTTAATGATTGATTGATTGATTCTTTTAACGCGCCGACGCAACGCAGGCGATGAGGCGCGCCGTAGTGGAGGGCTCCGGATTAATTTTGACCACCTGGGGATCTTTATCGTGCGCCGAAATATCGTACACACGGGCGTTTTTGCTTTTCGCCTCCATCAGAAAAGCGGCCGCCGCGGCCGGGAATCGAACCCGCGACCTCGTGCTCAGCAGCGCAACGCCTTAGCCACTGAGCCACCGCGGCGGGTCTCTTCATTTAAACCAAAGCCCAACATAACGCTGGAGAGGCAACCGATGGGACAACGGCCCCCGTAACATCACGGACTGAGCCTAAAGTGGTGTGTGAGTTAAGGTGGTTTTCCGCGTATGCTAGACGCAGAAGTAGTTGTGCATCTTATTCATCGTACCTGCCTTTCTTCGGCTACTTTGGTGTATAAAATCTGCCGCTCTGTTGTAATGACCAGTTAACCTTTTATGGCTGCGAAACTAAAAAATGCTCTAAAAATAGCGACTTTAAACGTGAGGGGCTTGGCGTCAAAAAGACGCCAGTATCAGCTTAGCCGCATTTTGCTTAAAAACAATATCGACATAATCGCAGTGCAGGAAACGAAGGTAGAAAGTGAGCAACAAACAGAGCGGATGATTTCGCCTTTCAGGGCGCGTTACAACGTTTGTGTGTGCCATGCCGTTGGCACGTCCGGCGGCTGCGCACTCCTCATCCGCAACAGCTTGGGTGTTTGCGAGGAGAGTGTAACAGTAAGCGAAGACGGCAGAATGATTGTGTGTGATTTTGTGTATTGCCAGTACGCGTGGCGGATAGTTTGTATTTATGCACCCAACCAAGAAAATGAGCGTAAAAAATTTTTTGAAGACATTGAAGCCTATCTCAAGTGTGATAGACAGATGATCCTTTTGGGGGATTTTAATTGTGTGTGTTTGGCCGAGGATAGAGTAAAAAAACAGCCCGTCCGGGAAGCAAGCGCGCTTCTGTTAGGTATACTTACCCAGGAACATAATTGGAGTAACGTAGGTCACGTACTATCCTGCGGAAGTTTTCCGCAATTTACGCACTTTCAAAATCAGAGCCACGCCAGATTAGATAGAGTGTACGTGTCCTGTAGTCTAATAAACTTTGCAACAATTATGAAGTTAAAAATGTGTCTTTTAGTGATCATGCTTTAGTTTCGATGGTCCTGGGTACAAAGATAACAAAACCCACCTTCAATTGGAACCTATGGAAATTGAACGCGAAGCTTCTGTCGGATGAAGATTTTTTGGCTCAAGTAAAGAAAATGCTTCAAAAAGTGCTCGACGTAGATAATGAAGATGTCATCGTTAAGTGGGAAGACTTTAAGAGCAATGTCAAGATAGCCGCAATCGATAAAGCTCGCGTTGCACGCCGTTGTGAAAAGCAGGATGAAAAAGAGTTACATGACCAACTAGACTTTTTCTTAAACCAGGAAAGTACCGATCCAGGAAGATACAACAAAGAAATAAAACAAATAAAAACTGAGCTTTAGATTATCGATACAGAAAAGTACCGAGGGGCCATGATAAGGGCACGGGCCGAACGATTGTGGGGAGGGGAAACGCCAACCAGGCGGGCGTTCAGTGATGAAAAAAGTTACGCAAAACGGAATGAAATTCAGGAGATAAGTTACAAGAACACAGTTACGAATGATGGCCAGATCATAGAGAGGGCTTTTGTTGAATATTATACCGAACTGCTGGGTCTTCATAAAAACGTTACGAGCGATTACAAAAGTACCTTTCTTTCACTTTTGCACAGTTGGATGAAGACATTAAAGTACAGTTGGAAGCTCCAATTAGCAAAGCTGAAATAGAGACGGCGATTGATGAACTAAGCACGGGAAAGTCACCGGGGCCGGATGGAATAGTCGCAGCATTCTATAAGGCGTTCAGGTCCGAAATAGCGGAGGCCCTGTACAGAGTACTTGACAGAGCGTATGAGTGTAAAGACCTGCCTTTGTCTTTTCGCAAAACACATATTGTTTTGATCCCAAAATCTGAAGACCCAATCAAGCTGCAGTCAGTGAGTGCTTATCGTCCGATACGCCTCACCAATGTTGACTATAAAAAGTTTCATGAAAGTACTGGCAAGGCGGCTGCAAACAGTAATAAAAGACATAGTTGGTCCGCACCAAACATGCGGAATTAAAGGGAGGACCATTTTCACGAACACGCACACAGCGCGCAGCATATTAGAATGCATAGACGCAATAGGCGGTCGTGTCGCCATGCTGCAGCTCGATTTAGAAAAGGCCTTCGACCGTGTAGCTCATGAAGTGTTATTTTGTGTTTTAGAGCACGTGAATGTTGGCTCAGTGATTTTAGACGGAGTTAAGATGGCGTACAAGCAGTGCAGTGCGAGTGTCATTGTTAACAAGGAATTAAGTACCAGCTTTCCTGTCCTTTCTTCCGTAAAACAAGTCTGCCCCTTGAGTCCACTGCTTTTTGCGATGTACTTAGAACCCTTCTGTTTAAAGATTTTGACAAACAATAGAATAAATGGCTTTAAGCTGCACTCAATTGAAGTCAAGATTCTGGCATACGCAGATGATATTGCGGTGTTTTGTACAGAGCAGGACAGCATCAACGAGGCGGTAAATGACGTCACAGCTTTTTGTAAACTTTCTGGCAGCACCATAAATTGGAATAAGTGCTCGGGATTCTGGCACGGTCAGTGGGAAACCACACCACCTGTGTATGAAAACGTTCAGTGGACTGTGGTTCCCACGAGGTACCTGGGTGTGCCGCTTGAGCACTACAGGGACCCTTCCGAACACTGTAAAGAGCAAATAGAGCAGGCGCGCGAGAAAACGTCGAAATGGGGATGCCGTGATATGTCTGTGTTTACGCGGGCGACGGTTTGTAATCTTTTTATTGTCGCAAAAGTGTGGTATGTGTTGCAGGTATTGTGCATGGCCAGGGGTGCGGTGCAAAGGTTGCACCGAGTATTTGCAGTTTTCCTCTGGGGTTCAACATGGGAACGCACCAGTCGAACAAATCTTTTCCGTTCTGTAAAAAACGGAGGGGTCGGCCTTGCACACTTGTTTCTGAGACAAGTAGTAGCGAGATATATTTTTTTGCGAGAACAGAATGATTTATTTTTACGAACTGTAGTCCAAGTGTTCCTACGAGATGAGTTGTCGGATTTCGTTGTGTCGTCAAGTGATGTGACACACAATCGTGTGAGAGGTTACCTCCGTGAGGTAGTCGATTCTTTCAAATTTCTTAAAGCCCGTTTTTCCGTTGAATATTTAGGTAGTGTTTCTCGTAAACATTTGTATAAGGATTTGCTTGATGTTTGCTTGCCCGAACCTCTGTACCGCTCCTTGTACAGAGGAGAGGGTGGAAGGGATGTGTTAAAGCGAGTGAAAAGAATGCCTGTGCGACCATCTGTGAAAAGTTTTTTCTTTCTATTGCATACTGGCACGCTCCCAGTGAAACCATGGCTTCAAGAAAAAGGCTTATTTGTGGCTTGGTCCATTAACTGTCGCATTTGTCTGAAGCCAGAAACGATCGACCACATATTTCTTGACTGCTCAGACTCCGTTTTTCACTGGGACATTCTGAAGCGCACGCTTAAAAAAGACCTTGTAATAACGCCCCATGGCATTCGTTTCTTGTCCATTCAAAGCAGTGGGGGCGTGCCGTATGATATGTTTGTGCTGCTGAGTCTCCATAGTATTTGGAAGACACGAATGGCTGACAGACACGCTCATGTGGACGCTCAGCCTGCGAGAGTGTATTTCAAAGAAAGTATGGTGTACATGAGAGAAATTTACAGGCTTCAAAAAGAGCCGCCTGAGTGGCTACCTCTGTTGGACAGCTTGGTTGCACTGAAAGAATTTTAACTCGCCGCACTGCCCAAGTAGGGCCAGTGCATATGTGTGCGTAATATTTTGTGTACTGATATTACATGTCCTATGTATGTGCCAAGCAGGCAATAAAGAAAAAAAAAGTCTCGTAGCTAAATCGGTAAGACAACGGGCTCTCGCTTTGTTACTCTATTAGTTCCAGGTTCGATTCCCGGTGATTTGTTCGCTGGAGTTTTATTTGTTCGCAAGGGTTCTTTCGCGACACCAACGGTCGCGAAAGAACCCTTGGGGGGTAGAGGTAAAAAGCTTTGCTTTAAAATAGACAATGACACAGGGAGGCGACGTGCACAAGCGCTGTACTTCCAACTGAGCTTTATAAAAAATGCGTGAGTTTAAACTCTGAATTGAAATCTGAGTCAGCGCTTGTGTCAGTCGCCTCCCTGTGTCCTTGTCCGTTTTTTCGCTACACGAAGTAATGGATTACCGCTGCCAACTAGCCGAAACCCAAACTCTGCTCGACATATTTTTTTTGAAGGACGCATCCACCCAAAGTGTGATGGGCTCTGAAGGAAGCAGGGTAGATGGGCGTCTTGGTTACCGATTTTTTTTTTATTTCCTCGGGGGTGCATACTGGGTAGAATATTGGCACGCCCATCAAAATGACAACCGAGACTAAAGGGGTAACCAGATGAAGCGACGTCGACAAGATAACGAAAATTATTATACTGTCGCCAATGCCCTCTGTCGCTTTTGCTCGCTTGTGGGCTGCTGACGCAGCCCACAAGCTGACGCCTACACAACCTGTTTACCGTATCCATCGAGTTACATTTTTCGCGTAGGTTGTCGCTGCCGCTGCATGCAGTGAGGCGTTTATTTTCTTTTTAAAGCGATGTAAAAAACTTAAGCTTACACGGCTTCGACTTGTAATTTCAACACGTTTGATCCGTCCTCGTACAATACGTTCATGTTAGCGGGGCAAAGACATCTGCCCTGAAAGAATGCTCGCTAAGAAAATTAAGAAGTAAAGCGATTAGATTACTTGAAGAGCACGCCGATTGCGTACTGAAGTTCTTTAGTTTGTATTTGATGCCTTGTTCAATTTTGTGTTTTATTTTTGTTTACTTTTTCTCCTCATGTTCTAAACCTTATTTTAAAAGGCACACGTTGCTTCCGCCCCGAGTTCTAGAAATTCGCTTCGAGGTGCCCTTCCGCTCCACGCTTACAGAATGCATTCTATCAGCCCCCTACACGTTACACCGCTGCCTGTTTCTTTATACTGTCTGGTTAAATAGCGTGTTTTTGAACTCTCCGTGCTTCAAACGCATTTGGGGCCTCGGGAGCCGCTGTAAACACGCACGCAAGCAAAAAATACGCTCACAGCCTCGAACACCCCGCTGTATTAGACGCCTCGCGCTTTAAAATGGCGCGGATAAATTTGTCTTTTCCACAAGGCGTCTTGACGTGAGGGAATCAAAAAAACGTATGAAATCCTGGTTTAATACAGCTGGGCTGCACTACAATAAAATTATGCTGACCCCAAGTCTTCTTTGAAATTAAATTTAGGTGCGCTCCATACATAAGAAAAAAAAACTGCTTCTACGCCGGGATTCGAACCCATGATTGCCGATTGGAAGGCGGACACTCTATTCACTATACTACGTCCTCTCTGATGATGATGATGCCTTGCGGTTTCCCCTTTTTAAAGGGGTGGCGTTGCACATCGACCTTAATCGTAACACTACTGTATAATCCCCTCGTCAAAAAAGAAAGAAAAAGGAAAAGAAAAGCTTTATGGAATTTTTGTGCTAGTCAGACTTCTTTGTTCGCATTAGAGTTCCTGTATATAGCTCCCGCAGGGAGCTAAGAGTTGCGCGACCACGCGCCATCTTGTTATCCGTATTGCTGCGGGAAAGCCGCCCGTCGCGAGTGTACGAGCCTCGCCGCCCCGCTTCCGACGGCGGCCGACGCGCGGTGGGGGCGCTTCGGCCGGCGGCGCCTTACGGCGGCTACGCTGGATTCCTGCGATGTCGTTCACGCTGCTGCTGCTGTTCCTGTGCGAGGCGCGGTGCTGCCCGCGTCGGCGGCTGCGGCGCAGCCATAGTGGGGGCTTTTCTGCGCGGCATGGATAACCGGAGTGACGCTATCATGGCGGCGCGTGGAAAAGGGTCGCGCAACTCTTAGCTCCCTGCTGGAGCTATATACAGGAACTCTAGTTGATGATGAATCCTATTCGTTTCCCCTTTGAAGCGGGGTGATGACATGTCATCTTACCAAAAAGGACTAATATAATTATGTTTTACACTCTTCGTTTAATACTAGCGCTGCTTAGGGCAGGCACTAAAGCTTATTAGGCCCGAAATACTTTGTTTTCCCTGTTACAGGTGGTAACTGTCCTAGGCAATATTCACCTCTCTGCTTTTCGTCCACCAGCATTCTAATCTTCTTTTCGTCCCCTCGACAGCCTTGAAGTTAACTTCCTCTCTGATACCCTTAAATCCTAGGGCTTCTGAAAGTCCAATATTCCCTTCATGTAGATTTGGATGGATACCCTCACATTCCAACACTATGTGCCGCATAGTTTCTGTTTCTTTTCCGCAGACCACGCATACCCCATCAGGTTGTGAATACTTCCCCACAAAACTCTTAGTTCGCAGGCAACCTGCTCTAGCCTCAAAAAGCAAAGCACTGCCCTGGGAATTATCGTAGAAATTTTCCTTTCTGATGTTCATCTTCTCAGCCCTGTACATCTCTAACGACGTTTTAGCTTCAATTTTTTCCCTCCATTTATTCGTTTCAATCTGCCTTGCCTCTTTTTTGGTTACCTTGGCTGTTTTAGATTCCCCACTGTTCTTTCCGTATTTCATCGTTAGCCTTCTAGTATTTCTTAACCACTGCGTGTCCACGCTTTTCAAGTATAGGTACCTAAAAACCTTAGCTGCCCACCTTCGTTGATCCATTGCCCTCAACCTCATCTCAAAGCATATTTTACTCTGAGCTTCTCTAACTTCAAACGACGCCTAGCCCATATCTCCCTGAACTGCTTCGTTAGTTGTTTTTCCATGCGCGCCTAAGGCCAAACGTCCTACCGTTCTCTGGTTTACTTCAAGGCCTGATAGAAGGTCTGATTTTAAGCAGAGTACAGCATTCGCAAACGTGAGACCCGGAACCATTACTCCTTTCCACATTCCTCTTACTACTTCATATTTGTTATACCCCACATAGCTCTATGCTTCATTATCGCTGCGTTTCGCTTTCCCTTAACCTTAAGTTGCTCCTCGTGAGTACTTAAGTAGTTATCCCCTTTGTTTATCCACACTCCCAAATATTTATATTCCTTCACTCTAGGTAATTCGCCTTGCTGGATAGACACTACGTCGGTGGTAGTGTCATTGAAAACCATTATTCCTGATTTTTCTGCACTGAAATTTAACCCGAGGCTTCCTGGCCGCAAATATTTATTAGCCGCTGCATATCGGTTTGGTTATCAGCTAAAAGAACAATGTCGTCTGCGTATAACATTCCCGGACTATGCTGTTGTACCACTTCGCCTTGCAGCATATGGGTCAGGCTAAACCCCACTTGACTTTCTTCCAGTTTCTTTTCTAACCCTGCCATGTAAAGCATGAACAGTATTGGGCTCAAAGGGCATCCCTGTTTCAGTCCCCGATGGATGTTGACCTGCTGGGCGCATTTCTGTCCTTCCCAAGTAAGGTGCACTCTATTGTCTTTATAGATTGCTATAAGGAACTGTACTAACTCGTCATCTAATCCCTGGAGTTTCAGCATTCTCCACAGGCGTTCTCTGTTTACGTTGTCATATGCCCCTTTAATGTCCAAGGACGTAATCCATAGTGGTGTATTCTGTGCTTTCGCAATTTCAATGCATTGCGTTATCACGAACAGATTGTCATCCAGTCGCCCGTCTTGTCTAAATCCATTCTGGTTGGTTAGTTGGATCCGGAACGAGAATGGCGCGTACCCACTCTGGGGGATTGGCCAAGTCTTATTCTGCTAAAGAAGCTTAGTAATTAGTTTCAAACGAAGGAAAAATAGGGTACAGTGATGCTAACAATTTTGGAACCAAAAGAAATTCAATACTACTGTACCAACAGGTATTTCAATAAACGAATAAAAATGGGTTGAAGCTATTGATTAACAAGGCAAGCGACCTGTTTCGACAATAAATGAGTGAAGAGCGCGAAAAACATCCCCGTTGCACCGACCAAGCCCGACTGCCCCAAATGACAATAAATTAGGCACCGACAAGGCGAGACCCAGGCACCGGAGGGGAGCCTCCAGGTAACGATTTCGGAGGGAAGAGAACCGCCGGCAAGACAACAGGAAGTGGTCAAGTGTTTCCTCCTCTTGACAGAAGCTGCAGGTGGCCGATGGCGCTATGCGTGCACGGTGCAGATAAAAATTCAAATTAGGTGTTCCACATCGCAAGCAAGTCAGTAAATCCATTCTGCAGTTCCCCAGGTATTTCATTTTCTTCCATCCATGCTTGAATTTCTGATTTTATCGCCTGCATTACGAATCTATACACCACTGACGTTACTGTGAGTGGTCTGTATGAATCAATACTGGCTTTGTCTCCTCTTCCTTTATATATTAAATTCATCCTACTTTCTAACCAGTCCTCTGGTATTTGTTTGGTTTCTATCACCTTATCTATTGCCCTCATAAACGATTCCTTACTTTTAGGTCCAAGTAGGTGTATCAGTTGCATTGGTATTCCGTCCGGGCCCACTGCTGTCTGGGGGGAAACCTTTCGCTCTGCTTTTTTCCAATCAAGGTTGCTCAAACTAATTTCCCTTTCCGCAGTCTTTTGTGGCGCTGATGTTATCGGTGCAGGTTTCCCTACCACTATTGTCCTAAACTTCTCACTAATCACTCGATCAATATGCGCCAATGCGTGCTCTCCTTCTAAATGTTCCCCCTCCTCATCAATCAGGAATTTTTGATGGTTATCGTGGATGGTTATCGACTGAGCTGGATTATGCGAATCAATAACAAAATGCTGATTGATTTGATTGATTGATTGTAGGGTTTAACGCGCCGACGCAACACAGGCGATGAGGCGCGCCGTAGTGGAGGGCTCCGGATTAATTTTGACCACCTGGGGATCTTTATCGTGCGCCGAAATCTCGTACACACGGGCGTTTTTGCTTTTCGCCTCCATCAGAAAAGCGGCCGCCGCGGCCGGGAATCGAACCCACGACCTCGTGCTCAGCAGCGCAACGCCTTAGCCACTAAGCCACCGCGGCGGGTAATAACAAAATGCTTGAATGACAAATGATGGTTAAATATTTATGAATTATCTACTAATTAAAAAAAATGTGTTTGCACGAGCATGTGATGTGGCGTCTTATAATGTATTTCAATGACCAGATTTCATGCAATTGATGATTACCTAACTTCATTTTTTATCATCTCGTACGTATAGGGTACGAATGCAGGGTATCCAAACCTCGAAAATTGCATATATAGTACGCACTGTTTAATGCATTCTGAAATATCAGACAAGAAAAAATGCATCAAGGAGAAAATTCCGTATTAAATATAATTGATATCAGGGGACGGCGATTTGACCAGAGGCAATTTCTTTTTGTGATGATGCATATCTTGTAGTCCATTTACTTACTAAAAAACTTGCGGAACAATACCCCAAGCCAGTTCAGCCCCTTGTAGTCAACAGAAAAACCGGAGAAAAAGTTAAGCGTCGAGCAGGCCAACTTTTTGAAACAAAAGCTCCCACATTTACATGAGTGCAATGCAGGTGCGCCCCACACGTATCTTACCATGGCAGAAGCATGGGAATATTTACAATATCCATATGAATAAATATTAGTGCTCACAGCAAAAAAAGAATCCTGAGAACTACCTCACTCCACTGAGACAGTTCCGTGTAAATCCAGGTGCACAACACAAATGAAACCTAGCATAACATACACAATATTAAAAAAAATATGGAAGCAATACACTATTACTTAAGCAAATACAGTACACAGCTGGTTCTACTGACTCTCTCACTAAAACGCCTCTCTCACCAAAACGCTAATCCACTATGTTTCCAATGGCATGTAGACCTCCTTCAGTGACACCAAAACATCGGCTACACTGAAAGCCCGCGTGTTCAACCTATCGGAACGGTTTCTTTAGTGTGACACCAGTTTCTCAGTAACAGGAGCGTTCAACCACAATTTATGACAGATAAAACTGCAAAAAGCAAAGCACGGCACCTAATCATTGCTTGTGATATATAAGACCAGTTTTGTTGAATATACATATATGGGGTAAACAGTGTATGCATATGTATCACAACAGGAAGCTTCTTCTCTTTAATCTGTTCATGATCTGAAAAACGACAGGTGACGGCCCAGTCCGGCACTTCGGGGCCTCTCGCTTTCTTTTCGCCTGCGAGTAAACAACAACAAAAAAAGAAATAAAATTACAGGTATGCCCGAAAGTTGAGAAGCCATGTATAATAATATCCAGACGTACAGAACCCGATCTCAACCAATGCTTAGAATTATTTGTAGGCACTTTAATGCACATGGCATTTTATTTATTTATTTATTTATTTATTTATTTATTTATTTATTTATTTATTTATTTATTTATTTATTTATTTATTTATTTATTTATTTATTTATTTACACAGTACCCACAGCGCCTGAGGCATTACAGTGGGGGGGGGGGGGGTAGTACAACTTAGATCAGAAAAATATAGGTAAGGCAACATCAAAGTCAAGAAGAAGACCACGCAAATCGCGCTCACGTACATGCACATGTAATTGTACAACGTTACTACCACATATATAAAGCAGGCATCATTGTTATATACACTGACAAGATGGCAAGCTAGGCAGTAATTTTACAGCGCTACTACAACGCTACTGCGACGGGCGGTATGATTTTACACAAGCGCGTAGGAAATGAGAAACTGTGCCTACACATGCGGATATTTATAGCTTGTTTAGGATGGCGAAACACTACATTTGTGATGGTATTCACTGGTTTCTGTAGATGTACGGCGAACGCCGGAAAAATCCTAGGAATGCCCCCTTGTCGCAGCCTGGTCGTTTGCCCCATCCTGTCAAAGCAATTGGCTTCAAAGCCCTCCGAGCAGAGAACGCTTGCATTCTTAGCCATCCAGCCATCTCTCTGAACAGCGCGTGGCCATGCGTAACGCAGCGTTCTGTCTTTCGTAAACCTGCGGCACCACACGCACAACAACTTATTTCAGTTTATACTCGCCAGCTAAAAAATGGTGATGCAAGTAAGCTTTCAGCTGCAACCGCACTCGTCGAGTGAGACGGCGCGCAAAGGAGACAAGCGATTGAAGGCATTTTGTCTCGCGTACTTACATATGAAAATTGACTCTTGGCTTCTGCTTCGCACGATTCGTGCAGCCGGAAGCGACACAACAAGCTACAATAGCGTCCGGAAGCGGGTCACATTGCTGCATAACTCCCGATCGCCCGCATAGAACCCGAGAAGACTAGAGAAACGCGGCAACTGTGCCGCCGGCGAGGGCCCAGACGACCACCCAGACGTTTTTAGCCTGGAGTACTAAGCCGGGCGTCGGCGTCGACAGAGGGGAGGGAGAGAGAAACATTATTATTGAGCTTTATGCGGCTCATGGTGTGGTTGTGTCCGCGGTCTTGTGTCGGGCGGCGAAATCAGCAGCTCTGGTGACCAAGGAGGTTTGTACCTCTAGGTCTGTGTTCTTCAGCGCCTCCTCCCCCGGCACCTCGCAGGAAATTAGGGGAAATGAATCTTTAGGACACCCTCAGAAGAGCAGCTTTCACTGCAGACGCTTTTTTTTTCAACTCCTTGGGTGTAGAACATTTATCATAACCCACATACCTCGGAGCAGCGACTAGTGGTAACAGCGCTGCCCTAACCAATAAGTTTTCATGTAACATGCTCATTCTAGACACTACACAAAAATTATAACGGGATGGACAAGAAGCTACTACAAACTAGTCACACAAAGTTCAATCCAGCAAAAATTCCTTCACTGTCACGAGCAGAATGCATATGATAAAAAAAAAAAACATTCCCCTCGTGAGGGGCACGATCAAATGCAGAGCATTTCCGTGGGGGGTGCGCCTGCAAGTCGTATGGATTACGTATTGGTTGTTGTTGTAATTGTTGTCTTCCAGCGTAGACATTGTCGATGAAGTCGTTGGTGAAACGTGAAACGTGCCGTGAACCCCCTACCGCGGCTATGACGCAACGTGGAGCGGCTATGACGCACCGTGGCGCGGCTATGACGCAACACAATCCAACACAATCCACTTTAATCCAATCCAATCCAAATCCAAACCAATCCAAGCCAAGCCAAGTCAATCCAAGCCAAGCCAATCGAATCCAATCCAATGCCCCTCGCGAGAGAGTGTTATAGCGCCAAAATCGCGCCACCACACGAACGCGTGATGTTGACGTCAGGATCACGCCACAGATGTTAGCGACCGGAGCACGCGCGAACGACATATGTGGCTTAAGCGCGAACCGACCGCGGCGAGAGAGCGCGATGCGAGCGCCCCCACCTGTTCTTGCGCGCGAACCGACTGTTGATCAGCGCGAACCCAACGCGGCGAGAGAGGGTGTTGCGCACGTCCCCACGTGTTGTGCGCCCGAACTGAACGCGGCGAGAGAGGGTGTTGCGAGCGCAGAGAAGGCGAGGAGGACGCGGGGGAGAGGGCGCACCTGTGGCCGACGGTTGAATGAGTCAAGGATATAAGGCGCGTTCGTAACCTACTGTTCTGTGTCGGCTTTGTGGCGCAGTGGTTACAGCGACGTGTACCTTGCGTTCCGCCTGCAGAGTCGTTGGTTCGAAACCTGGCGCCGGTAACTATTATTTTTTTATATAGTGTAGGGGGAGCGATGCGGACTACGGACGCCAACGCGGGTGACATCGTGAGTTACTGAAATGCTCTGCATTTAATATGCTACAAATTTTGCACGCCCTTCTTGCCAGGTGTTCATTGAGCAACAATGATACTGGGCCGTCCACTTCAGGTGCGAACACGGCGTAGCGTGGCCGCGCTCCCCGGAGCGCCAGCGCACAAGCCGCGGCCGCGCATCGAAGCTAAGCGGCGCAGGCGCATAGGGGCTAGGAGGCGGGGCTTCGTGTTGTCTGCTAGCGCGGGAGCGCGCCGTGCTTGCTTTGCTGTGAAGAACGCCAACTCTCGGCATGCTTGTAGCGCCTTAGCGCGCTGCGAACGCGTCGCGGGAAAGCCCGCTTCTCTCACTGCGCCGCTTTGTGTAGTTTCTGCGCACATCTGAGCGCTTCCTCTTTTCAGGTGCACGGACCCAGTTACATGTATCTATTGTTACAAACATTCCAGAACGCGCTTGGTTTGGTTTAATGAGAGGCGCTGTAGAGGAGGGCTACGTATAATTTCGGACACCAGGATTTATTTAGTACGCACTTGTGTTACACCGCACACGGGTGTCTCTGCATTTTGCCTCCGCGGAATTTTGGTCACAGCGAATGGATGGCGATCTTGCACTTTGCTCTCGATGTGTGTTGGCTCTTTTCATATATGTGAATATCGCGCATCGTCGACATGGTTCAAACAGTCGCAGAGCCAGCGGGTCACGCGCCCACCACAATCGTCCTACTCTCCGGCTGAGTCCTGGACTGGTCCCAATCTAGTCTGCTGCATTATAATGCATATGCTATTGGTTGCGCTACCTACATGGCTTGTTACCGGGAGACAGCGGCCCTTCCCTTTGTTGCCACCTGCTACGTATCCTGCTTTCTGGTACGACCCGCACTTCCTCGCAGTGGGTCTACGTGAGTAATGAAGCTATGTTTACCAGTTTCATGCTACACAATTGTGGAACAGCTTCTCCGTTCTTGAGGTCTACAACTTCTGCATTCTTTTCCATCCCCACACATATGGCCTAGCCAAACGCCATGAACTGAAAAATAACCGTTATGCTCAATACATTTTCAATGTGCTGTTAATAATATTGCAAGTAATGCCGTGCATTGTGTACTGAACATATTCTGATTTCTTTTCAGGTTGACGGTATTTGTTGTCGATTTCTATGAGTTCGTTGACCACATTCGAAGTCGCATCGAGCAATCCACGAGCGTCTTCGAGCTAGGCTTAGCATGTAACACTCCGATCAAAAGAATTTAGGGAAGCTTGCACTCCCGCACAAGGCTTGAATGTTGATGCTTTTGTAGATGAGTATTTCCGGACACAGATAAGTTGAATATCATTGCTTATTTGCGTAGTGGCGGTGCTAGGGATCGCCGTCATATACATCAAAGAGGTCGTCGTCTTCGTCGTGGCGAGTGATGGATGGAAGGTCATCCTCGGCATTGTATATTGCCACCACCTCTTTGTCGCCAAGTCGAGGCAGTGGTGGCGGGTTCTGCAATTCGTCTCGGGAAGGATTGCCACAATCGTAGCCATGCCTCCAATTATCCATAATGGCTTCCAGAGAATGTGGCGGTCACGGTGACCTCTCCCAAACAGAGTGTCTCTTCATCTTTAGCATTACATATTTATCATTAGCGCTGGATGTATTTTACATGCGCGGTAGCGGTTGACGACAGCACTGAATTTTTTTTTTTTTTCGGCTAAAGGCACTGGGCGATCCTGGAACTCGGTGGCCTCCACGAGGCACACGCTCACGAGCGCTCGGTATGTACTTGCTCCTTGAGGTTTTTTCCAGTTTTTTCTATTTTCCCTAAATCTACTGCGCGTGTCCGGGACGCTCAGCGGTCACCGCGAGGCGCGCGCCAACGAGCGCTCGGAATTTTCTTGGCATTTTTTTCAGGAACGGCGAACCTACGGCCAGTAACTAGGGCTCCGCTGCTAAAAAAGTGGGCCGGATAGTGTATCTGTTCCCATGGCCATGGGCTTTAGAAAGCACGCGCAGAAAATAAAGATTTGTTCCTTGACCCTCTTTACTTTTAGGGTGCGGTGAAGTCCTCAGAAACCCGCCAGGAATTGACCTGACCTGCCCCGGTGGCTCAGTAGTTAGGTTGCCTGGATGTACTGATCCTAGAGACCCATTTTCGATCCCAGTAGCGGGTGCCGTTTTTGAAATGAGGCGAAATGGAAGAACGTGCGTTTGCTATGCGCTATTAGTGCACGGAAAAGAGCCTCGGGGGGTTATTCGGAGGTCTTCTCTACAGAGTCTTCGTAGGAAGAGTCGGTTTGCGGCATTAAACTCTATAACCACAGCCAAAGCAGTTCAGAAATGCCTTCAACAATACATGCACTTAACCGGGATCGTAGACCTGAAAAGAGGAAGCACTCGGTTGTACGCAGAAGCGACACAACGCGGCGCAGTGAGAGACGTGGGCTTTCCCGCAGCGCGATCGTGACACGCTAAGGCGCTACAAGCATGCAGAGAGTAAGGCGTGCTTCACAGCAAAGCAAGCACGGCGCGCTCTCGCGCTAGCAGACGACACGAAGCCCCGCCTCCTAGCCCCTAGGCGCCTGCTCCGCTTAGCTATGCTTAGCTTCGAATTCAAGGACTGGGCGGCCGTTGTATTCGCCCCGAGCGCGAACACAGTCGGCCCCTGGCGGCGGCGGGACGAACCGCTCCTAGTGTGGATGGCGCTCTCGCGTCGTCTGCTTTTTCACGTTGCGTGCGGCGCAAGACGCGTGCTGCACACGACAAAACAACAAATATGTGTGCTCGTTTGGCAGTAAGCAATGACATAGTACTCCTGCTTGCGCATTTCCTCTAGAAACGCAATAATCAGCGGCCGTTGCGGGTTAATGCGCTTGTTTAATTTCACGAAACATCTTCGCCCTGGTCACCGCTTGAGTGTGAAACATGTTATAAACATTGCTTCCACACATTGCACTTTTCGTATTGTTGAGTGCAGTCGTCTGCCGTTTCGGGAACGTCGAAGGGTGCATTTTGAAGGTGGCGTGGTGATTATTTAAAGGATAAAAGTTTAGTACGCGAAACGGGTAAGAAGCGACAAGACCTGTGCATACGCGGGCAAATTCCACACCCTTGTAAAATTGCGCTGTGTCCTTATAGAAAGAAGAAACAAACAAACACATTTACACTGCACACGACCCGTGCGCTATCGCCCATACATTACCGTCCACGTATTTTACACCCGCAAGCACCTGTGTCCTTCCCGTACCTTTTCTAAAATAAATACCATTTTTGGACAGTCGTTGTTTAGACTGAGGAGGAGGAATAAACATTTATTCAACTGTATCGAGTTGCTAATTTTACGTATTATTTAAAATACGTTTTGTGGATGCGCAAGAGTATTTAGGGGGATTCTTCGATAAAATTAAGCAGTTGTGAGTTTGCGTATGTCATGTGGCATTTCGTGTGTCATGTTCATATATATCAATTTCAAATCCGACATGAATTACCTTGTCCAGAAACGTGTCTCACTCAGCATAACCAAATGCCTAATATGGTCGCGTCTTAAACTCTTAAAGGAGTACTGACACGAAATTTTTATGTTACGTTTTTTTCGCTGCTATGCGTGCCTACCAGCCCACTAATCATAGAATGACAGATTAGACGGTCGAGCGCAGCGTAAACATTCATTTACGGCGTCGTTTATTCGTGCCAGTTTCGGTTTCGACTGAAAAACGCCGAGCGGCCGCCATGACAGCATGTATAACATGACGTCACCATTCTTGCCGTATCGCTGCCTCTCTGGAAGCGCGCGCGAGCGAGCGCACGCGCGCGCCCAGACCGGCCGAGGTTTTCGCCGTCCCCACAGGCCCGGGCAGCATGACGTCAGTCCCAAAACCATGACGTGTACACACGCTCGAGCAGCGCGCGCCAACCACAGCCAGCGCGTCGGCTTCGTCACGGGAGCCCCGACGTCGGCAGTTTGGGGCACATAGCAGATGATGTCACGTCGGCCCGCTCTGGGCTTTCTCGTGCGGGCGAAGATTAAAATGGATTTTAAATATGTTTCGCTGAACGGTTGCTGTTTAAACTTGCTGGGAGATATCTCCTGATAAAAACGAAGCGTTTTACATAGTTATCTCAGCTTTGAAATTTCGTGTCAGTACTCCTTTAAGGTGGACCTGAGTTTAAAAAAAGAGGAGAAAACGCGTAATATAATGCACGTTGTTGCCCACATGTGTGAGGGGTGTGTGCCATGACTCGCTGTTTTTTTTATTTTTTCCGTCAATGCTTGCTTTCAATACAATTTTGAAAAAAGCGAGCCACAATTCCTGGACAATCACGGACCAAAGGGGGGTTAATCAGTTTTACAAATACGTACTGCTTTTTCACCGCTACAGAACACGACGCCTAGTGTAGTTTCGATTGTAAGTAATACTTATAACCATAGTTTGGCTTTTCGCGTTACATGCGTTCTCTTCTCGCTGCTCTTGCAACATCGGCAGGACCCCCCCCCCCCTCTTCCCGAAAAAAACTAAATGCACAGAATTTCATTTTTTAACCAATCCTCAAGAATTAAATGCCAAGACAAAGGCGATATTCAGCTTGCAAAACAAAGTAGTTACCGGGAACCCGTTGCGCTGATTCCCAACGAGAAATAAAAAGGAAATGTTTTACTACATCTGCAACAGCACAACTTCATTTATTGCCATCTTTAGGGTTCGTAAGCGACCTTATACGCAAGAATGCAAACTCATCTCGCTGTTGCAGGCACCTGTTAGATTTTAAAAGGAACGCAAATGTTCAACAGAGCCGCCGTAACAGAAAATTTCTGCTCACTGTGAGGTCCCAGAATCATGGTTTGCACACTGTAAACCTGCTTGTCACTTTGCGAAAACCTAGCTAAACATGAGATGTTGATTGTACTGCGTGCGTTGACAATTCAATTCGCAAGTTCACTTGCGACTAAAGCCGTAAATAAGTGATCCGAAACCGTTATTCATCAAACCTTCCTTCAGAGTCGTTAAAATTTCATTTAAAAGTCCCGTTAGAGCGGTTACATTTATATTTCTGCGCTGATCAAAATTCAGTAATTTTATGTTGCCTTTTGAACACACAAAAAATATCGTAAGCTCTTAGAAAGAATTTCGGGGCAGTTAAGTAGTGTTACCATTTCAGGGCATCCCACAAATGCAATAATGCGTCATGCTACCAGTGAAAGCGATTGAGATTTCCGTTGTAAACTGAATTTCAGAGATCGATGCTTCCCGACTTGTTTCTATTTATGCTTTTATTGAAGGCTCAAAGCCGTAGTCTGGAAAGATCAAGCTTGCTACGAGCCACAGCGTACAAGTTCATTGTCACAATTACGGCCATTCTGAGATTCCCGATGAGTCGTCGCTTTTTTTGGCGTAGTAATGAAAACTGACTGCCGCTTCCATGCTATACATTGAACGTTGAGGAACCGAACTACAGCATACCACTCTTGTTTGCACCTTTCGCGCGCACATACGGCGGGAAAAAGGCATGAAGCGCGCCCACAGTGTGCATTCTTACGGGCCGCTCAGGGGAGCATCCACACTAGCAGCGCGACGCTGTCGCCACCTACATGTCGAGCTCGCGGCGACCGTCGCTTCAGCGGCGCCGCCCGTGGCGAAACGCTGGTCAGGGGAATGCCGGTGGCGGTCAGCGCAGCGCAGTTGTGCATAGCTTTCTGTCGTTCTGCTGCGGTGCGGCTGGCAAAGTATAGGTAACCACAAGGACTTTTTTCAGATCGTTAAATATTGAGCGTGATGGTGACCTTTACGAAGCATGCCATGTGGGAGATTTACGCCCATACTCAGTAATCAAAAATAGCAGACAACGCTCAATGCGCCAAGCTGGAAGTCCAGCTGGAAGTGCAAGTCCGTTTCTTCGTGGAAATGTTTCATGCCTGTATGCAGTTTGGCGTATCGAGGAATATATTTCAGCTAAATGCTCCTACAAAGCCGGTGTGTGCAGCCGATCCAGAAGTGTTGTGGCGCCGGCATTTGGCAGTTGATGACGAAACGGCGTCGTGCAGAAGCGAAAGACAAAGTTGGGGAATGCCTTCAAAAAATTTACCTCAAAACAGAAATTGTGATGGATGGCGCTTCCATAACTCCATCAACTACGGTGGAAACAGGTTTAATTTCACATAAATACGCTTACTATAGTAATCGGGAATCGTTTACAGAATAAATACCGCATGATAGTAGAACGTAATTGCTTGTCGTGTAAAAGCATTGGTTTGCACAAATTGCAATGCTTGCTGGTTAGTTGGTTAAAGGTTTTTCAAAAAGACAATTCCTGTTATGTTGAAGAATGAGAGACAGAAGGGTGCCCAAAGCCTTTACTTAGTTTCAACTGATTGCTGCGGTCGTTTTACAGGCTGCCACCTACGCTTAAAAAATCATGCACTCCTCCGTGTAATGACGATGATGGTTTATCGCAAAGCTTTTTTGTGTGGGTTTCCTTGGTTGCCGTCTGGAGTTAAACTTTACTAGTTGAGCTTCGAGTTTGACAAGCACGCAGTTTGGTCTTTTGATCACAGCGTCTTTATATTTGACCATTTTCCATTCTATTTCGCATGAAGAAAGCCTCGCGTTCAACCATCGTCGTCGTTAAACAGAGGGTTGGATGATTGTGCTGTTTAATTTTGCACTTCCATGCAGCCCTCTCCAAATCCCAACTGCTTCCAGCGTGTCGGAAATGCATCTGTGCTGGAGGAGTCAGGCCGATGCACCCCTGATTGAGGCAACGCGAGTTTTTGGTTTGTTCACTGGGCATTACACGATTTTTTAGGTACTCGTAAAGGATACTCAAGCATCAAAAAACAGAGGCTGACGTTAACACTGCCACGTTTTTAAACTATAGGTGCGAGCCTCCATTCCACGCAGGTGGTAAAATGGGAAAAGGAGGGGGGATGGTTTGAAGCTTGGTGTGTTGGGCGGTTCAATAACTTTGGCTCTTGATAAAATGACCACTGAAAAGTATGAGTACCGATTCGGCTCTCAGGCTCCCATGCTGTCAGTGTGCACTCAGCAAAACCGAAGGCACAAAGCTCACGGTTACAGAAAGAAATTGTAAACTGCCACGACATCTCAACGGCCACACGGCCGTTAATCGATCTCGTACGTAAGTGCCTTTCTCTTCAAAGCTCATGTATCGAGGTATCCAAACGTTAAGGCTGGAGTGGAAACTGTAGTAATTGAAACCATTGACGGTAATTCAAAGTGGTAGAAATGAATACTAATATCAATGGTTTATTCTTACTCCGGTCGCGCGTAGCCAGGCGCAGAGTGCTGCAAAAACCGCTCATGTCAATGTAGTTCCCAAGCTTAGAAACGTCAAATAAGTTTACGTAGCCGTTAGTGCATTTGAGAAGAAATGAATACTAATAGTGGTTTTATTCCTACTCAGAACGGGTGGAGCCAAGCGTAGATCGCTACAAAAGCTATCATGTCATTTTAGCCCATACCCAACTTTAGAAGCGTCCGACAAGTTTACGTAGCCGTTACTGCAATAAAGAATCCAAAACATCTGTCCACACTTCGTTTCACCGCACATATCCGCTCACAACGCCACCGAAACATTCAAAGCACCGAAGAAAGCACGGCAAAAACAACGGGAGGCTGCGTAGTTCAATGCACTGGCTCATTCCACTAACGAGGCGACCGCCGAGTGGTGGCGCCACCCATCCAGCTGCCCGGTCCCTATAGCTTGGATCAGGCCTCTCAAGCTTGGACGTTCCCTGTCTTCCCTATAGGCGGCGTAAAAATCGACGCCCCACGTGACCAACCTAAAGCGCTGTTTTCGACCATCAAGCCCACCAGACGGCGCAGGCAAAATGTTACTTTTGGTATAGAATACAAAACATTCATTCCGTGACTCAAAGAGCCCACACAGTTCGCTTACAATGTGTTATTTAAAAATACTATTAACAAGTTCCGCATCAAACATCCCTTCAGCAAAAATGTACGCAACTTTTTACGAACAGCCGACTGGTGCACCACCTCGTTTCTGAATTCGCAACCACAAAGCCGCCAATTCAAATTGAAACCGCTGCAACGGCCGACCGTTTCAATGTGCGCGGAGCACCGGTTTCGTGACTGTTATTGCTGTTATGTGCTTTTGCGTCCATCAGTTGTTGAGAGGACTGGCAAAACACGGGAATTGAGTGCTTGTGGAATGACAAATGTGGGAAATTCCGCATCGGAAGGCAGCTGTCGAGGCCAGAATATTCGATTCTTCCAACAGAAGGTGAGTGTTATGCACTCCGCTAGAAAGACGGTGCAAAGGAAACCGTTGTCGCCGTCAATACTTCATTTGTGCCCTTCGTTCGAAATCTTAGCGCAAGTGAACGAGTTGTTATGGCAAAAAAAAAAAATGTTGTCACGAAAGCGACGTACAGTTGCAGCGATCGAAATGAAATGATGTCCTGGCCTCTGTAAACTTGCGGATGTCAATAAACGATTTGTTCTCACTTGCTGCTCACTGTGGTCTGTGCCAGTCGAGGCCATCTGGTCACCTGGCGTAACATCACTTCACTAGCGCGGCGCAAATAAACACGCGACCAGCGTGCCAGCCAGGAGCCAGCAGGAGCAGCCACGGCCGGACTCGACGCCCCTTTCGCGCGCGGGAGGAGGAGAGTCGAGTCCGGCCGTAGAGCAGCGAGCCGCCGGCCGCCGGCCGCCGTGCGAGGGCAGCCATGTTATTAAGGAGCTCAAGCGGCCTGTGCAAAAAGCATCCGCCATGTTTACAAAGCCGTGTTTAAAGCGCCATCAAGCGGGCGTACTGGGTAGTTCACGACGCCGCCACTACGCTTTTTCTGGCACTACAGGCAAAGCTAGACCTTTGCTTCTCTAAAATCCTCCCTGTTCTGTGCTTGGATGCGCGGGAGCGGCCTGTGCGCTGGCGCCACTGGCGCTCCGCGGGGCGCGGCCACGCTGCGCCGTGTTCGCAGCTAAAGTGAGCGGCCCTGTACGTTTAAATAAGACAACCTCTATCCATTTTCCCTAATTTGGTTGTTTTAGTCTGAAAAATATCCATTCTTTTAATTGGTGCAGTGTAATGTTATTTTATTTAAGTTCAAAATTGTGCCAAAGCGCCTTTCTATAGATATTTATATGTGATTTTAAATGTCCTGACTCCGGTTAATACAGGTGGAAGAGCGTATAACAAGGTGGCCAGAGCAGAGCGCGAGCACCCCCAAACCCAGAACGTGGGTATAGTTCGGTCAACCGTGGAACACGCGCGAACGGCATGCAAGGGTAAACTTAGAGCGCTTTGTGCGCACCCACTGACCAGTTCGAACGGTACTATGCTCTTCGCCGAGCTGAACGAACAATTAGATGAACGTAGAATGACCATCTGCGCAATTAGCATGGTTGTCTTGGAATATTAGACGTGATCCGCATTGACATTGCTCCGCTTTGGCGCGTTCGCGTCAAACCTAACTGGCGGCGTTGACTGGGTTGCAAGAGTGAAAGTGTTGGAGGTTGTCTTTCACGCGCCGGGCTAAGTGGTGAATGAAACCTGGAGATAGTTGAAGGAAAAGGCGGAGATGCGGCTAGCGGTAGCTGCATCCTTCGACCGTTGCTTGCAGGAGCGCAGCTTTGGGATAAAAGCGTGCGTGCCGGCAGCGAACTTCTGCGTAGCGCAGGTGACGCGGCCACCATGGCATCTACTCAGAAAATTGGGAACCATGGTCGGCTCCTTTTTTTGGAGTGGGAAAACAGAAAAAGTGGCCCGCACTTGCTTGCGACCTCCAAGTAGCATTAGCAGGTTTCAGTATCCACTGTTTAGATATTATGAGTAGTCTCCTCGCAATAAGGAACTTGTTCAACCTCGCGCGTGATGAGGAATACCCGGGGCGAAAGCTCTGTGAGTTCTTCCTTGGCACGGACCGAGGACCGAGCATTGTTTTTTGATGGTGTGTGGGTAGGCCCCTCAGCCGAGCACCGCCCCCCCCCTCCTCCCCCCCTCACCCCCCACCGTTTCATAAGTATGTCATAAAGTCATTCAGAAATTTCAGAACGCAACTCCCAGACATGGACATCCTCAACACACCGCCGAGTAAAATATGCAAAACCCTAGAAGGGACGCAGCTCACTGAGGACCAGCTCCGAAAGAGCAGGGCGGTACGGTTCAAGCAGCGGACGGCCTCATCTTTACCACAACTGGCAACGCGGCTGAAGGGGTGCTGCCCACGGCGGACCGCATCGCAGCATGGGGTGTGGCACCCTTCAACAGGTGCCCACAGTGCGGGCTGCGAGAAACCTTGCTGCATGCTATCTTCGATCGGCAGGTTACAAAGACCTACTGGAAATTCTAAGCACGGATGAGTGGACACAAACTAGACGCCTGCACTAAGTTGCGCGACGCCTTTGTTCTGTTTTTGCTGTGCGTTGGGGCCCTGATCATCTGGAAAATTCGCGGCTTTGCGGCGCTCAGAGCACCGCCGCAAAAGTTCATGTTTCCCATGCTACGAGAAATTCGTCACGTGTATTCAATCATCTGGAGCCTGAGCTCACTGCGCTGGGGGAAGATCAGTTCCTTCAGCGGTGGTCCACTCGGTTTATCCGTGTGTTAAACAGGCAAACAGAAGTGCGTATTCTACCCTATTGATGGTGAAGTTTTGTCCTGAACTGTCGATGTTGTGATCTACAGTGGAGGAGGAGCAAAAACTTTATTGTGAGCCTGGTGATGTGGGAGTGGCTCCTCAGTCCAGGAGACCATGCGTCGACCTTGCTGTCTCAGCCCTTGACACCAGGAGTTGCTGTGCATCCAAGCCGGCGCTGGTCGTCAGGTTCTCCGACAGCTCAGGGAGGGGAAGGGAAGTGGGCAAAAGGGGGGGGGGGGGAGGGCGCTGGGTTCTGAGCGCACCCCAAGATCATGTGTATGGGGGTACATGGGTTAGGGCAGAATTTACATGTGGCATGGTATTGGGTCGGGTACATCCGATGAAGGCAAATTGGGTGAGGAAAGGTGTTTGTTTAAAGCCTCTGAAGTATTACTTCTTCTGTTTTAGTTAGCTGCGGGTGAGGAGGGGGAAAATGTTGTCTTGATGTGCGGTAATGTTGGGTGATATTTTGAAATATTAGCAGGGAAGGAGACTTGGTGCTTCCTCAGAGGCCTCTCAGGAGAGTTCGCAGTCTTGCCTATGGGCAATATTATTGCCCGTTAGTGAGCAGTGTCTTGGGGTCCACACAATGTCGATCTTCCTGTTTGGGTTCCTCGTAGTTGAGGCCAAGTAACCTGATAAAATGCTGCGACAGACGGCTTTACAGTCCGTAATTAGAATCGTTCCGGGTGTTTGAGTGATTATTGTAACACCAAGTATCTTGAGTGAAAATCTGTGATGTATATGCTGACCATCGATGGTAATTTGAACTGTTTCTTTATTGGATACAGAGGGACTTTTCCGTAAAATGATAAGTTCAGATTTTTGAGGGGAACACCGAAGGCCAATTGATGAGGCATATTGTTTTACATGCTCAGTGGCTTTTTGAATAGTATCTTGAATTTCACCTAGAGTACCCGTGTCAGTCCAAATTGTAGTATCATACGCATACAGTGCGCGATGAACAAACAGAATGGCTTTAAACAGACGAGGGAGGTCTAGGAGAGCGGTATTAAAAAGCAAAGGTGAAAGAACAGAACCTTGAGGAGTGTCTCGATCTCCTATATGGTGATGGGATCAGATTTCACATCGCCTGCTTTTAGGATCGCCGATCTGTGCGTGAGAAAATCGGCAATGTAGGAGTAAGTACGCAAGCCGCAGCCTGTTTCGTTGAGAGGGAAGAGGATGGCAGAATGAGACACGTTATCGAAGGCTACCTTTAAGTCCAATGCAAGAATTTCACGAGGTTGATTTCGGGAGGCTGGTATGAGAATTTCTTCCTTTATGCGAAGATGGACGCCTTGAGTGCACAGATGTATTGTGAAACCATACATTGTATTTGGAATAAGATCCTTGGGTTCTAGGTAGGGGTGTAGACGTGGGAGTAACATGCGCTCCACCAATTTACCCGCACAAGATGTTAAAGAAATAGGACGAAGGTTGTCCAGGTGGGGGGACTTGTTAGGCTTCGGGATAAAGCGGATCTCTGCTGTATTTCATTGTGAGGGAAGTTTTCCGGATTTCCAACGGGCGTTAATATGCTGCAGAAGTTGCTTCATTGAGTCATCATCCAAGTTGCCTAAGAGACGATAAGTCACATGATCCGGGCCCGGGTTGTTTTTTGTCTTTGTTGCATTCGGAAAGAGATGTGCCGGGTTCGTAAAGTTGAAAATCTCGATCAAGGCACGGATTTGGCTGAACTGAGATTTAATTAGGCTCCAACCAATACAATGCAAAAAGGCAAAAAACCCGACGTTTCGAAGCCGGCTCGGCTTCTTCTTCAGGGGTGACAGTGGCCACGCTGCAGCGGCGTCTTATAGTCACATTTGCTGGCCTCGCACAAAGCCCCTCGCTGCGGCACGTAATCCGTGTGTGTACACCGAGGGGAGAGTGCCAAGCGAGCGATTAACATTCCCAGGTGTGCGTTGAATATGCCACGATTCGAGGAAAAGCCGCTTCCTCCAGTTCGTTTCCCTTTCGAGGATGGCCGTTCCGGAGAAGTCAATTTTGTGGTCGGCCACTTCGCAGTGTTCGGCGACTGCGCTGCGGACTCTATTTTGTTTGCGGACGTCGTTCTTGTGTTGTCTAATCCTCTCCGGATGGTTTTTGGTCTCACCGATGTACGAGGCGTTGCACCCCGCGCACGGGATGCGGTAGACGACCTCGGGTGCCTTCTCTATTGTCAGCCGGGCCGGTGAGGAAAATTTGACCGCAGAGGAAAACCGAGCACTCCAGGAACTTCGAAAAGACGAAAGCATTGTCATCCTACCTGCCGACAAGGGCAACTCGACGGTGGTGTTAGACCGTCAGGACTACGACCGGAAGGTTTCGGCTCTCTTGGACGGAGACGCGTATACGAAGTTAAAGAGGGATCCTACAAACCAAACGCAGACGCAGCTGAACAAGTTACTCGCGGCGATTTTCAAGAACCACCCGGAACAAAAAATTCTATACCTTCGCTTGATCAGTCGAAACGGCTCCGCACCTAGTTTCTACGGATTACCGAAGATTCACAAACCTGGCGCCCCCCTTCGCCCGATCGTAGACTTCACATCATCCCCGTGCCGAGCCCTTTCAAATTTCCTGCACCGCATCCTCACCCCCCTCGCCGGGAAGACCGCGACTCACGTACGCAACTCCAGACACTTCGTGCAACTTGCGTCACAGGTGTGCATTGACGAAGACGAGAGCCTGGTCTCGTTCGACGTCGTGTCATTGTTCACTAGTGTTCCTGTACCGCTGGCTGTATCCGCGGCCCGAACTGCCCTCGACAATGACGCAACCATAAAAGAAAGGACGCCGCTCACTGCCGACGAGATATGCCGCCTACTCGAGTTCTGCTTGGCCAGCACATATTTTTCGCATAATGGGCAAATTTTCAAACAACAAACTGGAACCGCAATGGGGGCCGCCATCTCTGTAACAATGGCGAACTTGACGATGGAACACGTGGAAGGGAAGGCTTTGAGCTCCTTCCGGCCCAAACCAAAACTTTTTCTTCGGTATGTAGATGACTGCTTCTGCATAGTGAAGACCTCCGCAGTTGACAGCCTGAAAAAACGCCTAAATTCAGTTCATCCCGCCATCCAGTTCACGGTTGAATGTGAACGAGACGGCTCCATTCCCTTTCTTGACGCCCAAGTGACAAGAGGAGGCAGGGGCCTGGTGTTCTCCGTTCACAGGAAGCCTACGCACACCGGCCGCTACCTTCATTTTAATTCGGCCCACCCCGCTAACCACAAAGCCTCAGTTGTGTCGTCTTTAATTAACAGAGCTGATGCAATTTGCTCGTCCGAATCAGAACGTAAGAAAGAAGTAAGCCTTGTAATTGCGGACCTCAAGAAAAACGGCTACCCGAAAAAGTTCATTCACTCCGTGACCCGCCGCAAAGAGCAGAAGAGGGTGACAAACTCTCCAAGAACTTCAACCGCCGGAACCCTGAAACGCGTGCCGGTGCCGTATATCCCAGGAACAAGCGAGGCCTCGGCCCGCATTTTCAAAGGGGTAGGAGTACAAATAGCCCACAAGCCTTCGACAACTATAGGCCGCTTAATCCCCCGCCCCAAAGACCGGCTGACAATAGAGAAGGCACCCGGGGTCGTCTACCGCATCCCGTGTGTGGGGTGCAACGCCTCGTACATCGGTGAGACCAAAAACCTGCCGGAGAGGATTAGACAACACAAGAACGACGTCCGGAAACAAAATAGAGTCCGCAGCGCAGTCGCCGAACACTACGAAGTGGCCGACCACAAAATTGACTTCTCCGGAACGGCCATCCTCGAAAGGGAAACGAACTGGAGGAAGCGGCTTTTCCTCGAATCGTGGCATATTCAACGCACACCTGGGAATGTTAATCGCTCGCTTGGCACTCTCCCCTCGGTGTACACACACGGATTACGTGCCGCAGCGAGGGGCTTTGTGCGAGGCCAGCAAATGTGACTATAAGACGCAGCTGCAGCGTGGCCACTGTCACCCCTGAAGAAGAAGCCGAGCCGGCTTCGAAACGTCGGGTTTTTTGCCTTTTTGCATTGTATTGGTTGGAGCCTAATTAAATCTCAGTTGAGTAACTTCCCAACCAGACAGAAGTCTGTCGAAATGTTCACTTTCACGGATTTGGCTGGCCTGTGTAGGGAGGGGGAGTGAAATTTCTGTCTGTGTGGAGGTATTTATTTTCTAAGGAACGCATGAGGGCTTCAGAAGAGCCATTGAAAGAATGAAGAGTTTGGGTCAATGCTCGATGAGAAGCGCTCCTGTTGGTTTGGTGGTCGATGAGACGCCGGAGCAGGTGCCAAGTTCTTTCGGTTGTCAGGGTACCTTGCAGGCTTTCACACAGCTGTAGCCAATTTTTCTTTTCAAAGGTGGTTGGCGTACTCTGTTGCTTGTTGATTTAGATGAGCGATTCGGAGACGCAGTTTGCGGTTGTGACGCTGTCGCTTTCATCGCTTGTTGAGGCTCTGTCGTGCCTCCGAAAGCCTTAAGATTTTCGAGTCGACATCAGGGTTGTAGTAGGTGATAGCCACCGTTTTGGTTGTTGAGTGAGCAGTTCGAAGTAAAGCATCAATCCGTACTGATATGGGCTGACTGGGGTCAATACGATTGGAACAATTTGCTTTTCTGAAGGCGTCCCAGTTGGTAAGGCGTGCCACCCCCAGCTGAGCATTACACACGTGGTGTCTAATTGTAATTGTTATAAGCTCGTGATCAGACGCAAGGTTTTCCTGCGGGAGAAACCTGGAGACGTCTAGGGAGCCCAAAAGAAATGAAAGATCCTGGGTAGTATCCCTGGTGACGCTTGTACCAGTGCGGGTTGGTGAATCAGGTTGGTTGAGCAGCAGTAGATTAAGGTCGTCCATAACACTGACCAGAATGGAGCCCCGCTGGTTTTTGTATTCGTAGCCCCGTTTAGGATGAGCGCCATTGAAATCTCCTAAAATAAAAAAAAATCAATTTTGGGGATTTTGGAGGCCTCATTGATCGTGGCTTTAATGTCGGGTAATTTTTGGCCAGGACGACAACATATGTTGAGTATGAATACTCTGGACTTGTGTTTGTTGGACGGGGATAGAAGCTCCAGGAGGGAGTGGTTACATCCGTGCTACGGTGTGATGTGATGAACCGCTGCTTCGGCCTTATTGACAAAGGTTAAAGTTGGGTAGGTGTCGATTTATCCATACGATATGTACCCAGGTAATGTTATGCACGTGTTGGCCTCTTGAACGGTTGACTTGTTTTTGGTCGAGAGTGCAGATGAATTGATGGAAAGATGCTCTTTTATGTTTGATGCCTCTACAATTCAACTGAAGTATGGTTGTTAAGCTAGCTTGACGCCGTGTCCCTGGCATCCGGGAAAGAGAGGAGAGGACTGCATCGGAGTTACGGGCGTAAGGGAGAGCTGTTCTGAGGGCACAAGTCACGTTTTTACTGGGGCGTTCGGTGCGAGGAGTGCTGAGGTCATAAGGTGTGGTCTGGGGAAGATGTGGTCGGGTTGTGAATGGTGATTTCATTTCGGAGGGAACATTGATCAGCCCGTAGAGATCGTAGTTCTTGTTGTAGGCTCTGATTTTCTAGGCGGATGAGGTGAGTTTCTTGAGTTATTCCACTTAGCTGGCTTGTGAGCTGGGGGAGCATATCACGAATTTGGGGAAGGGCCATTTATTCTGATTATTTGGGTGGAGCAGGGGCGTTAGGGGTGGTTGAGGTGGCGGGAAGAGGATTGGGTTTCGTGCGTTTCTCATTGAGATTACTTTGAGCGCTTTTGAGGACTTCAGGATGGGCCTGAAGACAAGTAATTAAGGCAGTTTGTTCCTCCAGGACACGGGTTAGCTTTGTGCACTCCATGCAGGGAGTTTGATTTTGTGTGCTTTGGTAGGAATTGGTGGGAAGGATTGGGGTTGAGCTGTTGGGGAAACCATCTGAGCCCAGCTTACTTGTGCCGGCCGATCCAGTTGATTCCCAAGTGACGTGGTTCATAGGGCCCCCCCTGGACTTGATTCTGGATCGGTAATTTTCAGTGCAGCAGGCGTAGATGAATGGCCTCATGAGCGACTGCCATGTGGTGATAGGTCCTGCGATGTCTTCGATGATTTATTAGATGCGAAGCATCTCATTCTCGGTACTGTGTCCCTCCCTCCCTTGTCGTTGTCGTTGTTGTCCGCCGTCCGCACCCCCACTGCGCATGCCTGGCCAGGCAACGCTGATGATGATTGTGGCAGGATGCCCCTAGGGATTGGCCAACCAAAGAATCCATCCCGAGGTAGCTTCACGTTCAACCGCCGTCGTCATCTTCCCGTAGAGGAACCGTGAGTACCACACCCCCACTGCGCATGCCTGGCCAGGCACCACTGATGATGATTGAGGCAAGATGCCCCTAGGGATTGGCCTACCAAAGAATCCATCACGAGATAGCTTCACGTTCAAAATATAAAAAAATATCAAGAAAGAATCACACAAGGAAGCACCGCGACAAAAAATACACCATAATGACAATCTAATGGCCTAAGAAAGTACTGGTGAAAAAAATGAGAAGAAATGCCATGAAATATCTGCGATGCACAAGTGAAGGATAAACGAACAGCAGCAAACAAAAAATAAAGAAAAATGCGTTTGAGCAAATCAACGCTTAAAATTTTCGAATGCCTCCCGAAAGCGTTCATGGTTAGTAATGCCGACTAACGACGCAGGCAGGTTTTGCAATCATGGCAGTTTTGTGGTAAAAAAGAATGTGAGTATGTTACGGTGTTTTGGCGCGGAATATGAAGCTTGATATGATGGTCGAGGCGTTCAGATAGGGAAAAGGGAGGTTTTAGCCAACGTGATTTAAGTACCGGGTTATGGTGACACGCTTTATGCACACACAAAGGCGAGCCAGTTTCCAGCGAGTGGCAAGAATAGCAAGGTCAAGGCTGGATTTCATGATAGTAACACTGGAAGTGCAGTGATAGTTAGAAAGTACGAACCTTGCGGAGTGGTTTTGCACAGCTTCAATTTTATTAGATAGTGTTACGTAGCCGGGGTCGCAAACTGATGAAGCGTATTCAAGCCTAGGGCGAACGTAGGTTATATATAGCTGCTTTTTATTGAAGACAAGGACACAGAGAAATTTTTTGAGGTAGCCTAGCATGCGGCTTGCATTAGATGTTACATATTCAATCTGGCGCGCTTTGGTTATGTGCACACCGAGATATTTGTAGGGTTCAACTGACTCTAGTAGGTATATTTAAGAAAGTAATCAGGCCTAGGTAGTTTGTTACGCGAAATTCTCATTGATTTACATTTAGAAACGTTAAGATCCTTGTGCCAGAGGTTGCACCAAGAAATAATGTTGTTAAGGTCGGATTGTAGACACACAATATCAGTATCGTTAGTAATTTTACAGTAATGCACACAGTCATCAGCAAAAAGGCAAACTGGAGAAGGAATTTTAGAAGGCAGGTCGTTAATGTATATTAGAAACAGTAAAGGCCCCAGCACAGAACCCTGAGGTACGCGTGAACGTACCGCCGTCTCGGGATAGTCAGTATCATTAACGGATAAAAACTGCGTGCGGTTAGCAAGGAAGATTCGAATAAACTGTAGTACTGGTGGATCGATTTTCAAATTTGTGATTCACTTCGTGCCTGTCGGTGTCGTCATTGTTTGAGAACGAAGGGTTCAGAGTGGCGCCTAGTGCACACAGGGGACCCAGACAGATGGGAGCTGCCTCAGAGGCTGCACGTGGGATTGCAGGCATGTTCTGCAGGCATGTTCCGGTGTGCCACATACGTGACACACCGCAGTCGCTGGATTAGGGCAGGCTGTAGCTTGATGTCCAGCCCTGTGGAAGGTGCCACAGACGAGAATTGCTTTCTTGTAAATAGAGCAAGGGTATTCTGCTCCGTACAGCCGTACTGTATAAGGGACTTTGGGGCCACCATAGGTGATGATGACCGTGGAGGAGGTTGCAATGCGCCTGACAGTATATAGTTCGTCCACCGCCTGGTGAATGTTGTTTTGGATTTCGATTTCTGTGAATCTTGTGGGCATGCCACGAATGACTGCTTATATAGTGTCGTCAGGTTTAAGTCCATACAGTTGATCAGGGTAATGTTTCTTGTCGAAAATGAGTTGTTTAACTTGGATGAGCAACCTCGCTGCCTCTGATGACGGGGTGCTGACTGTAGCTATGTTCTGCGTGACGTCCACTCGTAATCGGAGATTTGCGTAACGCCACGTGGCGTATATTGCGTTCAGCTACACCGAGAAGAGCTCAACATAGGGAATGTCGCCGAGAGCTAGTTCGCCTCGGGGTCTTACTGTAATTGGGGTCTTAATGGGGTCTTACGGCTTGAAATCGTCTTTGGTAAAAGCTTGGGTTTCACAGGACGCTTACCAGCTTGCACATGAGGCGGCATGGTTGAAGACGAGACTGGTGTGGAAGTCAGGTCAAACGAGGTTGCTTTACGATGACGTCGTCTTTGAGCTTTAGAGACAAGATCGATGAAATCTTGCAGCTCTTCTTGATTTGTAGGCCCATGCCTTTCTTCGATTTGAGCTGAATCCATTTCGTCGTTGGTCGAGGTGGAGTTGGTTGAGACTGCAGTCACAGTGGTTGATTCGTCGCCGCTGCTGGTTGTGTCTTGCATGACAACTCCAGTGCTAGGCCTACGCCAATCGTAAGCTAGGGGCTAGCTTAGCTGGCGTAGTATGGACGTAGCTTGCCAAATATTTCCCCACTTGTCCAAACGTGTTGTCAGGATGACGGCGAATACCTCTTAAATACGGTGGTATGATTGGAATACATGTACCTAAAAGAATTACCGCATTTTCGGCTAAAAAATACCTGGAGCCGGTGCAGAGCACTTCGGGACTTTTACTTCTTCTTCTAAACACCTGATCTACAGTGATTTCTCGGCGTAAAAGTGGTTATAGTAGTGTGTGTACTAGTGAACTGCGGAGAACTGTTTAGTGAGTGATGTGATAGAGTTCTGAAGTGATTCATTGAGGGTGTATGGTTTCGTGCTTGAGACCTTCTTAGTGTGTTTTATTTAGGCTACCCGTGTTGCATTTAGCAGAGCGGGTATTTGTATCGGTTATTATTCAATTTTCATTTCAAAATTTTTTATTCAAATTCAAAAGTAAGACTCGCACTTTATTATGGTTGCCTTAAGCGCACCCACTCTCATTGCCCATTACTCGGCCTGTCCGGAATGAGTCTGCTCAAAATCGGTTACTACAGCCGCCATACCACCTTTTCGTGAAGAGAAAGTCTCCTTCATTTACGCGTTATGCCTGAGTTAACCGTAAAGTTTAACCTGCTCCGTCTTCTTCAAGTATTATTGCGACGCCAGTAGTGTAACCAAAAGTTTTAGCCGTCAATTTGTCGACAGAGGTCAGAGAGAAAAAGATACTGCGTGTCTATAGTGGCGTTATCTTCGCACTGGTTGTTGGGGGGGACGCCGAGTGGAAGCGGGGCTCGCCACCTGCCTCTGCCGACGCGCTCATCGGACGCTGCTTCGACGGGTCCCGTGACTCCCGCCTCTTTTTGAGTGCGTACGTTGCAACACGGAGTGGGACCCGCCGCGGTGGCTCAGTGGCTAAGGCGTTGCGCTGCTGAGCACGAGGTTGCGGGTTCGATTCCCGGCCGCGGCGGTCGCTTTATGATGGAGGCGAAAAGCAAAAACGCCCGTGTGGTTGAGATTTCGGCGCACGTTAAAGATCCCCAGGTGGTCAAAATTAATCCGGAGCCCTCCACTACGGCGAACTCATCGCCTGCGTTGCGTCGGCGCTTTAAACACCACAATCAATAAATCAATCAGCAACACGGAGTGTGCAGCCAGTGCGGGGCGGCGAAAGGCGAGTGAATGGGAACGACAGCGACTAAATGCCGATACTGGTGGACTGCAAAACAAAGTGACAGGCAGTCGTTGCCGCTGCGAGAAAACGTCATCACAAAAGTGGTTAGAACGCAAAGCTCGATTGGCATGGTGTACGAGGGGCGTGCGAGAAATGATGCATAACGGACTTGTGAAGCCAGAGCAAGGTGGGCGCATCGGGCCGAGTCTGAAGTTCGCGAAGGATACAGACGAGACGCTCACGCATTCTAATATATATTTAGCCACCAGTGGAGCTGTCATTTTTTTCGCTATGCTTTGCACACACACAAAATCATTTTCGGGCCTAATTCATGCAGCGAAGGTGGTTGGACCGGATTATAGCGTCGTGTATACTCTGTAAAAATGAAACTACTCTAAGTACTTTGCTGCCAACATTGTATGAGTTCTGTGACCCGCACAAAACTCGAAATCTTCGGGAAAGCGCTTCCAAATGAATGTACTTGTTCGTGGGAGTAAAACAACGTGCGAGGATTGTTGTTCCCACGAATCTGAAAAACCGGAGGGAGGTATGTGTGGGTGAGTACGCTTCTGCTGGTATCACCCTTGAAAGTCTTCACGTTAGGACCCCCTTCCGTTGATCCCATCGGCGTGCCAGGCAAGGACCAACTTATCGTACCCCAAGATTCGGGTGCCTTTGGCGGTGCCCTTGGCGTAAAGGTGTGTCGGTAAATGTTTACCAACAGATCGCCTCGTCTGCTCTTCGGTTTGGTGATGACTGTTTGGGACTCGCACGGATGAAAGAAAAAATTCCGAAGTGCCAGCTGTACACCGCTAACGCGGTAAAAGTCCGAGTATGCCATTGCAAAAATAGTGGCACCATCCCTATCGTCGTATCTTCCTTCCCTTTCGTTGCAATTATTTAATTGACGTTAAAACAAAAAGTAAAAATGTAACGCTTCCATGTTTCATCTAATTTCTTTCGCTTATTCAAAGTGTTAGGCACGCTGCATTAAAATAAATGTCGCCATCCCGCCGTGTGAGAGTGGATGTCCATCTGTGGATGCCCACAGCTCCATCTGTGTTCGGATCATTCGGGTACTTCAGGAGGTTCCATGTGTTGGGGAGGCCAAGGATTCCTTTCATTTGTTCGCAGATTTGGGCCTTTGGCTACGTTGTACTTTGTTCGCATGGTATTCCGCTAGCCTCGCGATATTACGTATCCTCATTCTAAGTCAGGAGTTCTTCTTGTGTTTTTCCATCATTTGAAAAATTGTCTACGCGTCCTCTACAGGCGGATTAGCCGCAATTCGGCTTCCGGTAGACACGCAGGTGAAGGTTCCGACGGGAGGCAAACAGATTGCTCTTAGCGACGGCTAGCGAGCGGAACGAACTTCGGAGTGTCGTCGCCTGGGGGCTGATCAAGTGGAGACGACAGCGGCCGCAAAGTTGGGGCAAAAGGTGAAGAGCAGAGCGACACATGGTCGAAGTAAGCGTTCGTTGACACATTCCTGATGATTTCTAGGCTTCCCAATTAATTGGTTTTGGTTCCCCTTCCCATGATATTTTGGCGAAACTATAGGTAACGTGCGTTGCGCGCTAGCGTGTAGAGTTTTAGAACGTCTTTGATTCGACGGCTTGGACGCGCTAACGTGCACGTAATATTTCATAATCGAGCATACGTTTGTTTTTAAAGCGTTCACCAATACGACATTGCTGGCATGGGCTGTTCTGTCCCTTTTGTTAACACTAATGCAACTCTTTAGAGCACGCATGCACAAATCATAATACGATCACAGATTTTCGGGAAAAACACTCTCAGTTCTTGAGGTGTAATTGATTGGTTGGCAGAATTCATTGCTTGGTTCAGGCCGCAGCAACGTCTGAGCAACGTCGCATGCAGAAGCAGCATTGCTTTTTGTAAAACGTGGGCTGATGCCCACGACGACTCTGCGCGTCTCTCTTGGCATCTATCGATTACGTTGTTGAGGAAGAGCTAATGAGGGGAATGTTCCGGAGTGAAGGAGCTCACGCCTAACGTCACGCTTTGAGCTTCCACGGCGTCTACCAGCACCCGCTGCTTGGAGTATGTTGAGTGCAATGAGTAGTTTAAGTGCGGAGAACGTCCGCGGTCGCTACCGTGGTTTGACGGCCGCTATGGCGTTGTAACCGAGCGAACGATGGGACGACCAAACACTGAAAGAACGCGAAGGAGGATAGTGTCGCGAATTTTTGAGGCGGAGGGCAGTTTTTGAGCGCCGCCAGTCACGTGTGTTAAAACCGCCCTCGGCGTCCAGTGGCATCCGAAAAGAAAACGATGATGACGACGATGAGGAGATGATTGATTTGATTGAAGGGTTTAACGCGCCGACGCAACGCAGGCGATGAGGCGCGCCGTAGTGGAGGGCTCCGGATTAATTTTGACCACCTGGGGATCTTTAACGTGCGCCGAAATCTCGTACACACGGGCGTTTTTGCTTTTCGCCTCCATCAGAAAAGCGGCCGCCGCGGCCGGGAATCGAACCCGCAACCTCGTGCTTAGCAGCGCAACGCCTTAGCCACTGAGCCGACGATGAGGAGACGATGATGATGATGATGATGATGATGATGATGATGATGATGGTGGTGGTGGTGGTGGTGGTGGTGGTGGTGATGCCCTCAACGTTTTTTGGTCGTACCCACAAGGGGGTTTGGCCAGGGCTGAATAGTTTACTCTAATTCGGGAGGCAATGAAAATAATAATTTATCTCTGGAAAGACAGAGTCCGTAAAATGAAAGTTCGTTATGATTAAAACACCAATTAACCAATCATTAGTGCCCTTCAGCAATTCAAGCGATCTGAATTGCTGAAGGGTTCTAATTATTGGGTAATTGGGGTTTCGATTGCTGAAGGGTTGTAATTATTGGTTAACCGGAGTTTTGATCATAACGAACTTTCATTTTACGGCCTCTCAAAACCAGGTATCCATGAAAGCAAGCTTCTTCTTCTTTCAAGTCCACAAAAAGCATGGAAGCCCAGCACGTGCGTCGTACTGTACGTTCATCGGTCCTTCGGGTCATTCGTCGTCGTCCTCATTCAGTGGCTCATCCGAAGCACGTGACTGTGACTTTTGTGTGGGAAGTTCAAACAGGATATGCTACAATATTCTCGGCGGCGCCGAGGCAGCGAGACAACGGCAGAATAGCGCGCGCCGCCGTGCTGTCTCTTATCCCGCGGTCACTTCCTCATACAAATCGCCTATGGGCCTTGACCGAGAAGACTGCAGTTCGCGCTGCGTACAAATTTCGCATTAGCGAGTAGCGTAATCGTCAAGCATTTTCGGAGTGGGTACCAGTTGAGGACGATATACATCCGAGACTGATGCTAGACATGAGGTCCTACCTTCATTTTTATCTTTAGTACATGCCAGCAACGTTACGTTATACACATTGTACGTTGAGCTGGGGGCACCTGTTGGCGGCGTTAAACCTCAAAGCGTGATGGCAGGCTAACACTGGGCCGTCTCATATCCACTTCTACGTCTCTCTATACTGACCAGCAACCTGTGCGCAAGCTTGTTATAAACTTAAAAATGCAGGAGGCTCCAGGCATGGTCACACGGACTTTCCAGACGGGACACTTATGTTTACGATTGAAGACAACTTGCACCTAATTCCCACAACTAGGACTTACGGTGGCAAATAGTGAGCCCTGAATACAATCCCGGACTTCTGTTGTTCACGCATGTTTTAGGAGTTCGAGTTTGAGTGGTTTTGCAATGATACATATGTGAGACGTATAAATAGATAATTTGCTCATAATGGTTTAATTGAGAGTTTCCACGTTAAAACAGCACGATTTCATGCTGTTTGATAAAACATTGTGGTTCTGGCCTCGGTGTCAGGACATTTAAGGGGTGAATTTTAGCTCTGTGCTAAGCATTGCCTTTGCTATTCCTGATGAACCTAGGTAAACTGTGCGCTTGCTGATGCAGCTGCCCGGACAGGCCATGACAGTCAAAGGACCATCTTGCTTCCGCTTGAAAGGACTGATGCCGCTAGGCTGCTTCGTCAGTTCGCGTGGAGGACCTGCATTACTCAATGGAATACAGCGGGCTTTGTGCATCCGCGCCTTCATAACCAGGACCCTCGACTCCAACGCCGTCTTCCGTGTGGGCTGTCTCGATCACAGTTTACTTTACTTTGTAGACTGTAGTTGGGAGTGGTTTCGACAAAAGCCTACTCCTTCCTCATCGGGATGGCCAGTAGTGCCCAGTGCGACGCCTGCGACGTTGACGAGACAATCGAACATGTGCTTTGTCGTTGCCCGCAGTATTCGTCAGAAAGACTTGTTTTCGCAGCCGAGCTCAACCGATTGGAAAATTAACCATTCACACTAGAGACTTTTCTAGGACACCGACCCCTAGAATTGACTTCGCAGAAGGCAACAAAAGCCCTTTTGCGTTTTATGAAGGAAACGGGCTTAGCCGAAAAACTATAGTGCCCGCAAAGGGACTAAAGTGTGTGCGCGGCCCTGTTCCTTTCCCCTCTTTTAAAGCAAAGCTTTCTACCTCTACCCCCCAAGGGTTCTTTCGCGACCGTTGGTGTCACCAGAAAACTCCAGCGAACAAATAAAAGAATTGACTGGCACCGCCGGGAATCGAACCTGGAACTAATAGACTAACAAAGCGAGAGCCCGTTGTCTTACCGATTCAGCTACGAGCCCACGCGAACACAGGAAGACAAATGGTGTACTCACCAAGCACATCTACGGGTTTACCCCCTGACTTCTCGCTGAATGCCACGTGAAAGCGTCACACGACCACTCACGCCCGTCTAGCGGCCCTGTGCGCACCTTGCTCATGTGCTAAGAGTTACAAAAATTAAAGGAAGCTCACACTAATCCATGGCATCCCACTTTGAGTACGCCAATGTGCTAAAGCCTGTGGCCTCCAGTGTTCACATAAAAAATCACAGCTCCTTGTCATCTGCCCTCACGCCAAATCAAGGAATACATTCAAATACTCCTTGATGACCAGGCCATCACTCCAAACCCCAGCATCAAGATCCTGGGCTTACATTTCCAGGCCAACACCAAGAGTGACGTCTACTTGCAGCGCCTCAAAAACAGCATTAATCTAATCATACTCATGATCAGGCGAGTTGCCACCAGGAAGCGAGGCCTAAAAGAATCCGGTACCTTTCGATTAATTGAAGCTTTTGTCCTCTCGAGAGTTACTTACGACAAACCCCTATCTTCTTCTCGACGAGGAAGACATAGAGATGCTTTATATAATGATTAGAAAGGCGGTTGAGCATCCCATAGGTCTTCTCATGAGTGCGTCCACACTGAGGCTGCTTAGCACGGGCTCCACAACACGGTGGAAGAGCTGATAGAAGGCCATCTTTCTAACCAGAAGGTCCGACTCAGAACTGCGGTGGGTAACCGCATGCTTCACCAGATTGGCTGGGGAGCCCAGAATGTCACTCCGCTTGACGTACTCCCAGACTCTTGGCGACTAAAACTAAAGATGCTCCCTTTGCTTAGATATATGAACCCCTCACATGACGAAAGTCAACGAAAAGCACGGGCTCAAGCGCTAAACACCATCCTCGGTGGGGCTCATGGAGTTATCTACACAGACTTCTTCTAACATCGAGGGCAGCAACACGCCATCATCGTGGCTACCTCCAGAGCCAAACTCCTTGCGTGTACCTCGCTTAGGACCCAACAAATGACGGCAGCAGAAGAGGCAGCCATCACCTTGGCTCTCACTCAACCAGGGGTTCAGAGGGTAGTCACCGATTCCCAGCAAGCCTACTGGAATTACCAGTCGGGTTGGGTGTCCTGACCTGCACTGTGCGTGCTAAAAAACCACTCCCCAAACGGTTCCATTCAGCTCATCTGGACACCGCCTCACACTTCAATGGAGGGCAACAAATACGCCCACCCAACAAGCCTGCGCTTTTACCTCCCGTGCTATGGAGCTGCACGAGGACAGTGACCCGCTTGTCACGTCCAGGGAGATAATCTAGCATTATCGCCTTCTGAGACAGACCGTACCTTCGCCTTACCCTGACCTTTCCAGAGAACAACAAACTACCCTACGGCTCATACATTCCGGGCTCCTTCCCACAGCCTACGGGTCATCACGTAATGCATCCGAATCGCTACGACGCAGAATGTAAATTTTTCTCAGAAGTAGGAATACTCCGCCCCGTAATCGGGGTGTGCGACTTTATCCCTGAGCACCCCCCTCTCTTTCCGTCAACTACCCAAGTAGAGCAATGGGAGATGGTACCGTCCAGGCCCTCTCTACCTACCCAGCTTCAGCGGGTGGACAGAACACAGGCCGCGCGAACTGCATACGGGCCCCACAGAAGAAGGAACCACTCCCCAGGGCAGCACTCTGGGCCGTTCAGAAATCTGAAAAGAAGTATTCCTTCTTCCTCCTCCTTCTCAGCCACAAGTCTCGTCGCCTCCGTCAGCGGCGCAGAGACGACGAAGTCAGATCGTCTAACACCGGGTTGGAGCTTACTTTGATTTTATAAAAAAAAGTTTCCATTCTTGCTACACCAATACAACTCAACCAAACACCGTTCATGCATCATGCATTGATTTAACCTTACCAAGAATATCTCTTTGAAGTAATAAATGGTGTGGTTAAGTGCATTTCACTTCTCTCTGATTTTACTATTTGTGGAGGGATATGAGTGATTTTAAGTGACGTCGCATGAGTAATCGTTATGGGTGCCGTTTACAGCTTTGCTTTCCAACCACATTCACGGGGTGGATTGGCGCGATTTTTTGCCTGCCTTCTCTTTCATCCCCTGCACACCCCTTCCCCAGTGTCGAGTATCAATGCGGGCTCTAAGCCTGGATAACTTCTCGGCCTTTCCGTGTCCTTTTCTCTCTCTCTCTCTCTCTCTCTCTCTCTCTCTGTTGTATTTGTGCCTCGGATCCGCATGATGAAAAAACAAATTAAGAAAAGTACCCTGAATACGCACGCAAAGACATGAGCAAACATTGTGTGTATGTACCCGATAGACAGCGCACTATTTGCCCAGTATTTGGCGCCTAACTGCCCCACTGGCTCTATTTTTCAGTTTGAGCGGTTATGTCCACTGCAACCTTTCTACCTTTCCCAACGAAAGAGTAGCAGAGCAGGTAGGGGGGTTTATTAACTTCAAAGACTTCTTTGCACTGTGACTTAATCAGAGTTCGGATAAACCGCCTCGATTTTCTGGGAAACAGTTTTGAAGTGAATGCCAATGAAGAAACTATATAAGAAACGTGAGTCCAGAGTCGGAAACAAAGAGTCCCAAACCGGTTTGCGGGACTTGTGTTGATCGCCTCCCTTGCTGTGCCGGTGTCCTCATATCTTGTTAAGTTCGCCGTAGTCGTCGGTCAGCGGGCGCGTCTTGTTGGAGTCCGGGTTTTGAAAGTCCAGCAGTGGCTCTCCACCAGGAGCACCTGGACGGCGGCCCCCCGTAGGGCTGACTCCGTTGAAGGTTATGTTGGCGGCCCTCAGTCGAGCCATGACACCGGTTTTCTCGTGCTTCGTCGGGCCATTGAAGGCCGCCACGAGGGCCACCACCGTGGCGGCCACGAGAAGGAAAAAAGCGACGGCCACAACAACCGACACTTTTTTGCTACGCCGGCGCCCGAAGAGAGCGCCGAGCTCGTCTCTGGGGTCTTCTTCGGGCCTCAGGAGCCGCGTGATTGAAGATGCTGTGCCGAACATGATTTCGCCGGTCCTGATAGGGTGCGCAGCCCGGGTGTGGGTCTGGAGGCGAGCGGCGACTTTTCGACGGGGACGATGTGACCGCTCGATTCAACAAAGGCTTTCGCGTGCGGCCCGTGGCAGTGACACAAGAAGAAGAAGTGGCAGTTCAACAGCTCACAAAATATTGGCAATAGAAATGGAGCTCATCTAAGGACAACAAAAGAAAACGGAAACATAGAAACGAAAGCACCAAAACGATACCCCATTGTATATGCTTCGCACCAACCAGTGCTATAAAGCCCGTTCTACATGGGGCGAATTTCGCTTGCGAATTCGCAGCTGCGGCGCCGCTCGTGAAATGAAACGGTCTATTCTCGTTGCTGTGGCCAATTTCCAAATGTTTGGAAGAGTCCAACCTCTCTTGTAAACGCCGCTTAGCATTTCGGAATATGTCGCAGCAGTGAAAATAGGAAAACAAATCGTTTTCCCGCACGGGCGGCGCCGCAACTGCGAATTCCCATGCAAAATTCGCCCCATGTAGAACGGGCTTTACACGTGCAATGTAACTGCCTTTTACTGCGAAGCAGTATATATCTAACCCCCTCAGTTTTCATTCCTGGGAAGCCGATTTAATCGGCGCTGCTGCGGCGCTCCTCCTCCCCACCGCTGACATCGCTTTCACAAGTGTTATTCCCCTCCCCACCACCAATACAGCTAGGGACTCAGGGGGGTCCAGAGTCCACCAAGTATTTTTATGTAGGGTCTCGGCCCACCTACTTCCTGCCTCATTGACATTTTGTTGCGCACCTTATGATCTCCAAGTTTCTATAAATTTCGCTTCATCCCTGTCTTGAGAGCAGTCAATTTTGCGTTGATAACACTCACAAAATATTACCGCAGTCACGCATTACCGAACCGACACGCTGACGCTGGTCTGCGTGGCGGCAACTTGCGCTGATGTAAAAGAACGCGGAGCTGTTTTCTCGTCTCCCTAGGCCTTCAGTCCCAGACGTTTATTGTGCGTGGTTACAATACGTATGGTAGCGACTCAGCGTGGCGACGCGAAAGACAATTGCCTGGTGTGGTCATTCTCCCCATGCGACAAAGTGGCAGAGAGAGCGGGCATCTCCACATCAGTCTGGTCAGAGAATTCGGGGATTGACTCGTCTCTCTGTGGCGAGTGAAGCCAGGCTTGAGAGTGGAGGCGACAAACTAGAAAGAACTGCTATTGATCAGTCAGGAGTGCTATACTGCGGCTGAAAGCAGGCGGCGAGCTTTGCCGGTTTTAGCAGTAATGATTGTCAGTAAGGACGGCGTCAAGCGAGTTACGCCTGGTACTCATAGGGGAAACTAAAGGGAAAGCGGCGGGCAGGATTTCGTGTTTGCGTTGCACCGGAAGGGGCGACGGAGCGGACAAAAAATACCCCAGAAGCCGCGGCGGCAGACAGACAACCATTCTTGCGATGGATGACCAATTAGCTCTCGAAACTATACGAAGAATGCGGCGCGCCAACGTAAAAGCCGCGTGGATAAGTTCAGGTAAACGCACCTACCGGCATGTGTGGTGGTTATCGGCAAGATAACCCGCCAAACGATGCCGTCCGCCGTGCAGCACCACCAACAAATTCTAGTAGTTGTACTGTCTCCAGTCACGGCCGGTCCTGAGATTCGCGCACGGCGGTTTAGCTCCCTGAAGGGTGCGCGGAAGGGGGCGTTTCTATGTAAAACGCGTATGGCGGCATTTTAGTAAAACGCAACCAGCGGCATCTGTATTGTGGCAGCGGAAGGGTTCGCATGTGGACCAGGTCCTTGAGCTTTAAAGAATAGAGCGAACGATGCCGCGATGTCGTTGAACATCCTGTAAGGTAACGCTGTTGCGGTGTGTCCTCCCTTCGTCACTTTTTTCCTGCGTTTTGTCGAACCAGCAAGGGCATTGTGTGTGTGTGTGTATGGGTGCGTGTGCGTGTGCGTGTGCGCGTGCGCGCGCGCGCGCGTGTGTGTGTGTGTGTGTGTGTGCGTGTGTGTGTGAGTGCGTGCGTGTGTGTGTCTGTGTGTGTGTGCGTGCGTGCGTGCGTGCGTGCGTGCGTGCGTGCAGTCTTGCAGTGTGGCCAAGGCGCGTCCCCTCTTGAGCGCGTTGCTGCAGAGAGGGGAACTTTCACTTTTCCGATGGGGCAGAATTGCTCATGGAGGCTTCCTGATGTTGGAGACCACGCAACGACGGGAAGATAAAACGGCCGTGCGGCGGGTCGCAGAGTGTGACGTACACGTACGATATAAATAAGCAAGTTCAACTAGTACGAAGCTGCACTAGTCCTTCGCACAGGAGGCACGACGGCAACCAGCCCTGCCTCCGGACAGGCAGACAGCGCTCTCTACGGTATGTACCGTTCGCTATAATTGGTACCAGTGTGGTAGGCCGGTTTATTCTTCCTCTTTTGGACATAGACGGTTAGTCGCTGATACGCGAAAAACTACAAATGCACTGGGTCCGTAGTCAAAGTTTGTGAGCTGAAGTAGTCGCCATTTTCCAATTAGGTGTTTGAAAGGACGCTCTTATTAATATATCGACACGTTGCCCTTAATTCTTCAGCGCGACAGCCTGTTCTGATCTTATGTTCTGCTTCCTCCAATAAGCATGTAGCGGCTTTGGCGTGTACTATCAGACAGTTTACAACATTAAGATGGGTGAGGAAGCAAGGATGCATCCGCGCTAATACCTCGATGGACGTGAACGAAAAACGAATAGAGAAAGTTGATATAAAGTTGTCATTAAAGAGCATTGCCGGTATCCGGTGAGGGAGTCGATTGTTATTTAGCTGTTTCGAATTTTACTTGATTTTTATTTTCATTTGGTTTGACGATTTGATATTTACGCATGATGTAAAAAAATGAGACTGTTTCATTTTGATTGTAACTCTAGATAGTAATCTTTTTGCGCATGAACTGGAATTCTATGGTATTCGAGCTACAGCTTTGAGCTTTATTACATATTATGTCGTTCAAAATTTGTGACAATAATACAAGTCGAATGTGCAAAAAACATGTTCTGGTGTTCCCCAGGGCAGTTTTCTTGGACTGTTCTTATTCTATAATTACATTTATGACATTGGGCAGATAGTCCCATCAGTACAATTCGTTATTAAAGAAGACAACACGAGTTTTTTTTTTATCTCAGAGCGCGCTAGCAAGAGATTATTCCAACGACGTTATGAGGTCCTTGGCAATTTAGCCGTATGGGCTTGTTGCAATGGGTTCCTTAATAACACTAAAGAATTTAGGGCAATTATGTTTCCCGCAAAAGGTTAAATATTGAAATAACAAACCAATATTTAGTTTTGAATGGTTGTCCTGTAGAGGGGCCGCCCACGGTGGTTCGGTGGTGCGGTCGGTATAATTTACGCTGTTCCTGCTAACTTGACCATCACCAACTTTTTCTCAGTTAGTCCTGCTACGTTCCCACTTCTTCCTGCGAAATTCCGAGCTAATTGGTCCAGACGCTGACTCTCACCTCTTCACCTCCGTTCGGCACGGTCCCGCCGCGTTCGGTCATGGCTACCGCTACGGTGACGGACAACCTACCACCAACTGAACAGCACCCGAAGGATGTACGTAAGCGCAAGTTCAGCGATCAGATTTCCGATGGCTCCCGCAGCCCTTCTAAAACGCCGCATTTAGCGTCGATAGCATCGGAGGACAACGGTGATGGTGGCGCATGGACGACTGTTGTTCACCGCCGCAGCAAGCCGCCGCGCCATACAGCAGAAGCTTGCACTCGTATGTCAAAAGAGAAATTTGTGGTGCTGCTTCGTCCTAAAAACAACGCCAGCATCTCCGCTATGTCGCGACGTGGGCTGGCAGCGGTCATAGCCAAAGTAGCACCGCATGCTTCATTGAACGTGCCCACATCGACTCGCGTTGACCTTCGACGCAACTCCGCGACAGTCACGTTATATAATCAGACTCATGCGAAAAACCTGTGCGGAATGTCTTCGATGACCATTGATGGCCGCACAATTGAGTTCGACGCACAGCTTCTCACGTCACACGGCTGCTCGCGCGGAGTGATCCGGGTCGACCCGAATGACACAGATGAGGACCTGCGCATTAATACAACTTGTGAATCGGCAAACATTCTCCACATCAAACGCTTGGGTAGGACCGACTATGCTCTGGTTACATTTGACACCAGCCATCCACCGAAGATTGTGAGAAATTATTTCGAATTATGTTCTGTGAAACCGTATGTGCCCCGAACGTTGGTTTGTTACCGATGTCACAAGGATGGGCACCTCCAGAAACACTGTCCAAATGCGGCTGTCTGCGCAACCTGCGGAAGAGGTCATAAAAACGAGGCCTGCTTAAACGCTACGCCTTATTGCAATTTATGCCATACGGAAGGGCACAAGGCACGTGATCCTGTATGCCCAACAAAGGCTAAAAGGTTACAGCAAGTGCGGGAGCGCATAGAGCACAAAGTTCGTAAGCGTGCAAGACACTCCAAGGCAACAAATAATACGGCACCACCCGACCTTGCTAATAACATTGCTTTTCCTTCGCTAGAGAGCAAAATAAAGCCGACAGCACCGGTGCAGGGAAGAATACAACCCGTCTGTGAGACCGAGGTAATGACTGAATCTTCTACTGAAATGTCTGACCAGGCGGTAGCATCTACGTCGACCACAGCTTCGAGCAAACAGGTTTCTCGGCCCAACAGGTTACCACGACGGTCCAGACAACCACACATGCCAGACAGCATCAACGTTCTGCGGCAAGAGATCGCCTCCCAGCGACGCCATCTACAATCTCTTCAGAAGCAACTTCAGAAGCAACTTGACCTAGCCCTTGCTGACGAGAAGATGGAGAACGAAGACCAAACGAGCCAGTCGTTACAGGAATGCTCACCCTCTCGAACACAGACGCCACACTGTGCCGCAGCCTCGGGATTTCCGTGCATTGACCTTCCCACGCTGGTGAGATCCATATTACGGGAACGTATACCGTATCTGAAGGCAAAAGAATTACTTCTATTGAAACAGAGCAAAGCTCGAAGTTACATGGCGGGGAGAACAACCATGTCCAACAGCAATAAACTGTTGCTACTGCAATGGAACTATCGTGGAATCCGCGCGGCGGCACCCGAACTAAATGAGCGCATCAAAAGCATGGATACCAAACCATTGGCGGTTTTGCTCCAAGAAACACAGGGAACCGGCCCCAGTTTGTACGGCTGCAGAGCGTACACGGCACCCAGTATTACACGTTCATCCCGGTCAGACCCATCGCAAACTGTCGTCGAATGCCAAAAAATCATTTACGTTTTAAAGACAGTAGCCCACTGTCAGATACCAACTGCCGCTTTTGGTACAGACACCCAAGAGGTGGTGGCTGTTCGGTTCCGTGTTGGGCGCCGCAACTTCACGGTTGCCTCCACATACGTGCGCCCCCGCACTGCCCAACATGCTTCCACGAGGGTCAACTTCTCCTGGATGCGGCGCCTTCGCGCGTTTTACCCTCATGACGGAGCGGTATTCGCTGGAGATTTCAATGCAGAGCACAAGGCCTGGGGGTATCAAATTTCGCGCAGTCGAGGATTACAACTTCTGGAAGAGGCTGACGAGGCGGAGCTACACCTTGTAAACGACCCTAATCAGGCAACTCGACGAAGACAGAACCCTGCACAGCGTGATACCGTTCCAGACTTGACATGGGCAACAGCCAATGCTGTGGCCACCTGGTCTCGCGAGCCGAAACCGTGGAGCAGCGATCATTACCCCATCTGGATCTAGCTCTCCGGTATAGACAAGAAGTGTCGGAAACACGTGCTCTACACGAACTGGCAGCGTTTCAGAGACCTACTTATTCAGCTGACGGAACACGACGGACCAGACAAACCCTGCCCAGAATTAATAGATCGCCTTCTGGGGGCGGCGAAAGCCGCTACTAGCATTTCAGAGGTTGAAGGAGACTCCCCACCACAGGATCGTCACCTGGTCAACCTTTGGAAGCACAGGGATGAACTGGAGGAGATGTACATTGCCGGTGGCCGCACGTACTACGACTTGGTGAAAATACGGTAACAAACTGCGAAGATTCGCCGTCATGCAAAACTACTCGCTCGCCAGCGCTGGGAAGAGTATTGTGAAACTTTTTCTCGCCATACCGGAGCAGGAAAGCTTTGGTCAACGTTCCGGTCTCTTTGTGGACGCGGTAAGCTCCAAGGAACGGTGCAGGCGGTGATGCTCCGCACCGGGATGGATCAGGAGCACTTCGAAAGGGAATCGGCTTCTATCTTTTTCCCGCAACCAGTAACCCTGCCTCCTCCGGATATATATGCCCCTCTCGAGGTGGACGAATCACAGCCTATCGAGTCTTTGTTCACTATTGCCGAATTTACGGCGGCTTTGGAGCAAATCAATGTTCGTAGTGCACCTGGAAAGGATGGCTTCACGTGGACAATGCTTCGGAACCTTCCCGCGCCTTTACGGGGAGAGCTTCTTGAGAAGATAAACAAAATCTGGATCAGCGGACAGGTGCCGGCAGCTCTAAAACATGCTGTAATAGCTCCCATTCCGAAACCAGGGAAAGACCCGTCAGATATGGCCAATCTTCGACCTATCTCACTTACGTCTACCATCTGTAAGCTAATAGAACGGATGGCAGTGACCAGACTGAATCACCACCTCGAGGAGGAAGTTGAGTATTTCCACCCCTGTCAAACTTCTTTCCGGCAGAATCTGGGGACGCATGATTCCCTGTTTCTCCTGCGGCGTATTCTACAGAAAAGAAATCACAAGCGCCCGCACGTCATGGTTGCGTTGGATCTCCGCAAAGCTTATGACACAGTCACTCACGTAGCTGTTCTTGAAGCGCTGGCGGACGCCTACCCGGGCAAGAGACTGAACAATTTTGTTCGGAGTTTCCTGGCTAATCGGACTTTTGAAATCCGCTCTGGACGCCACGACACTCTACACTTTGACAACCGTTCAGGAGTTCCACAGGGGGCCATCCTATCTCCAACTCTGTTCAATTTGGTCATGACTAAGCTTGTACGAGGGCTTACAGCTATCCCCGGCGTCCACGTAACGGCATATGCCGATGATGTCACTATATGGACCGAAGCTGCGGATCATTCCTCGACAGAAAGCGCTGTGCGTAGTCTGCAACAAGCTCTTGATACGTTCACCAGTCTCCTCCCCGCTACAGGAATGGAGGTTTCCTTGGCAAAAAGCAACTTTATTATAATTCGAGGTAGACCAGAAGAGCAAGCCCTAGTTGCTCTCACCATGGGAGGTCAAACACTTCAGCGGGCCCCAGAACGGTGGATCAGAGTGCTGGGCATTCCAGTCCACGAGTCCGGAGGAGCTTCAGAATGGCTTCGACAACTGAAGGCGCAATGGACTCCTCTACTAAGCTTAATCCGAAGAATTTCTAATACCTTCGGTGGAGCGTCCCAAAACATCGCCCGCCGACTAGTTCAAGCCATTCTGGTGAGCAAAGCCTGCCACGGGGCTCTGTGCTTCCGTCTCACGAAACGTGAGACGGAACAGCTCGAGACGCTTTACAGGGCAGCCCTTCGTGTCATCACGGGGCTTCCCCGACACACGAAGGTCACTGAACTGTACCGCTATGCTGGCCTTCCTACTCTCGAAGAAACGGTCCTTGCCCGGTCCCGAGGAGTCTCGGATCGCCACGAGCTCACACCGCAAGAGCGCCGATTACTGACCGCTGATGACCATATTGCACCGGCGGACACGCCGCTTATCAAGAAGAATATCCCGCCATGGGAGGACACGCTTGTTACAGCGCAACAACCTGCACCCTCTAAAACTCAGCGTTGGAGGCACACGTCGCAGCGGACCTCGCTGGTTGTAGCCGGTGGTACTTCTCGGAGCAGTTCAACACTCGAGGTAGCTGTGGACGCGTCTTTGCAGGCCGAGTCCTGTATGGCGGCAGTAGCCGCTGTGTCCAACTCCAATGAACTCCAAAGCATTCGACTAATTTCGCTGGACGCCGACCCCGATATAACGGAACTTGAACTTTTTGCCATAGAGGAAGGTATTCGTCTTGCACGCCAGGCTGTCACCGATCATCCAGAACGGCGTTACGACCGGGTGGAAATATTGACTGACTGCACTGAGGCACTGAAATGCCTCATTGGTCCACCCAGGCAAAACAGCACCGCCCACGCTATCAAGCAGAAATGCGAGGACCTTAGGGCTGACTCTGGAGTACTGGTAACGGTACTCTGGATTCCTGCCCATCAAGGGCACCCAGGAAACGAGAAGGCTCATGAACTTGCGAGCGAGGCTTCTTTACACCGTTCCCAGTTCATGCTGCCTGTAAGACCATATACGCTGCTTACTGATCCAGATGTGGAGCGCCGCCGTCTACGTAATCGAAGGAGGCAGGAATTGGCCACTACAATTCCCCCTTGTGACAACCGCACCCCCTGGTCTACCCCGAGGTGCTCAGGTGTTCCTCAACCGGGCGCGGTCGGGGTACGCATACACAGATGACGTGGTTTCTCGATGGCGGAATTACGCTCCCCAACCTACACCCCACGATGGAAACCTCTCTAACAGTGGTTCCGCTGCAACGTTTCCTAGACCAGTCCGTTGCTTTGCCTGCAACACAGAAGTGACCCCCACAATCCGCCATCTCGTCTGTGACTGTGGGGCATTCGATTGCCTTCGCGCCAAATATCGTCCCGCCTGGGTCCTCTCCTATGAGGACTGGATCAGGCCACGTGATCGACACCAAGCTACGTTGGCTGCGTTGTGGCACTTCGTTTGCGAGGCAGCCATGGCCGGACATTATTAACCCCCTCCCTTAAGCCTGCGGCCTCGAGCCACCCAAATAAAAACATTTGTCTGTCTGTCTGTCCTGTAGAGACTGTAGCCAGATTTGAACACAGAAAATGAACACGGTATAAAATGTGAGGTTCGGGATTACCAGTGAAGCGGCCGCCAGCCATTGGAGAAAATCCGAATGGAAGCAGGTTATCAAGTGTAAGAAGGAAGTCTTGTGTAAAATATCAGATTCGTACGGGACCGAGTGTATGGGCGCATCACGCTGGCGAACACCCGCGCGGACGCGGCCATTCGGATATGTTGGTGACAATGATTTCATTCACGTCGTTGTGCAATCGACTAGTTGAAGACGGCTCCTAGATGAATCTGCCTTTTCGCGGTAGCTGAGGAAATGAAATCGCCCTCTCCAACTAAACTACAAACGAAGAACTCGATATTTTGGGAGAGAGAGAGAGAGACAAACATTTATTGTAGTAATGAGCAGGAGGATGTTCTTAGGGCCTCCACCCAGTGAGAGGCATCCTTATTCCAAGATGCCTTGGAGCTGGCTGGCCGTCCGGGCCCGTTCCACCAGTCGGCGCTGGTCCGAGAGCTCGGAGCTGGTCAGCTGCTCCACCCACTGCTGATATGTAGGATTGGTATTTGGGATTAGAGTGGGAGTCCGTTGGCACTCCCATACCACGTGGTATAGGGTGCCAGCAACAGGGCAAAAGTTACATGTGGCAGGGTATTGGGTGGGGAACATAGCGTTCAGTAGGGTGTTATGGGGATACGAATTGGTTTGGAGGCGCCGTAAAGTGGTTTCTTCGTCGCGTGTTAGTTGTGCATGAGGTGGCGGGAAGCGACGGCGGTCGTTTTTGTAGTGCGATAAGATTTCGGTGTATGTATGGATTGGTGCTGGCTTCGAGGCGCTTCGGTCGTTGTTTTCTCCCTCTGAGGTAACGGCCCGGTGTGTATGAGCACGGGCAGCGGCGTGTGCCGCCTCGTTCCCTTCGAGGGACTGGTGGCCGGGTGACCAGATGATGGTAATTTCTGGTAGTCTTTTTAGTTGGCGTAGAAGGTGCAGTGCTGGTTGAGAGATGCGGCCAATGAGAAAGTTTCTGCAGGCGGTCTGTGAATCGGTTATAACTTGTGGGGATTCTCCCCTGTGAGCGCCCACGTTAGGCCGTTCAAACTGCCGCGCGCCACCTCTCCTGCCATCTGGGAACACACGGCAGAAAGACTGTGCGATGGAGGGGGGGCGTGGCACATTTTTGGGCACGCTAGATAAAGGCAGCGGCGCTTGGTAGCGGGGGGAGTTGCCGGCCGGGGGCGCCGCCGGTGACAAGAGAGAAGCCACCGCCGTCAGCCACCTTGAGGAAGACGCACGTCAGCAAGGCCCGCCGTTCGTCCCGCCGTACCGTAAGCCCTGGGACCCTGAAGTGCTTTTGTTATGTGCTTGGCTGATTGTATCCCCTGTTCCATTTATATTTCATTTTACACTGCTTGAGTAAAGCGCAATTGTTCCTCTTGCAATGTTCTGTGCGTGATGTTTTGACGAGGCCGTTGCCTGAACCCCCCTCGGTAGGCAGAACTACCTACAGTGGCGCCCAACGTGTATTTAGGCTAGCACAGTCCTTTGTCAGCAAGACGCTTACGCACAGGAGCAAATTGCGACTAAAACTTTCGTGCATTTATTTGCAAGGGGCAGCTGTTTCTGGAACTTACCACTTCAGCTTAGCGAAATGTATTTTGCTGCTGAAAGCCGGGTATAATGTTGTTGCTCTTACGCCCGACTTCATTTCTTTTCAAAGAGCCTGCGCACTACCCAGCTTTCTTTTCCGCGGCACCGAATGTCTAGTTTTCCGGCGAGCGCCGCAACTGATAAGCATTACCCGCAGTTGACTTTGTGCTGGTGCGTGCTCGATTTATACGGTGGCATCTTTGTAGCTCCTTCGCCCGAGTTCGTTGGTTCTCGGAGTTTCGTTGGCGTCCAGCAATGAAGTCCGCTGCCGACGGAAAGGAACTTCGTTCGGGAACAGTCGTCGGGGCCACGGCCCCCGACACCGCCTTCAGCGAAGCTCTCACCACAGTGGCCGGCTTATGTCAAGCTCTTACGCAACACCTGGGCACTCTACAAGACCCGGCGCCCCGTCTTCAGCCTGACATCCCAACCTACTGCGGCTATGACGACCGTCTGTCCGTCGCGGATTTCCTTGACAAGCTCGATGTCTACAAGGCCGCCGTCGGAGCGTCGGACACTCATATGCTAACCAGGGTATTGCCACTGGTTTTCCAAGGGCCTGCAGCCTGCTGGTGGCGCCTGCAGTCCCCGTTTGCGTCGTGGGCCACCTTTGTGGTAAGCTTTCGGACTGAGTTCCTTCCGCCGGGATACGACACTCGCATTCTCCGTGAGTTAGATCTCAGGACGCAACACCCTAACGAAAGCCTGTTAGAGTATGTACGCGCTATGCAGGAACTATACAGGAGAGCGGCCCCAGAGACTACTTCAGCTGAGCAAGTTGCCCGTGTGTTACGGCAGTGCCATCCTCGGTTCCAGCCGTATTTGTATGCTCAAACGTACACGGATTTGAATGCAGTTGCTTCGAACGCGCGCGCTATTCAGGAGTGCCTGCTCGCCAAATTGCAGTATGCACCACCGCCAACGCCGAGCCAATCCTTGGAGCCCAGCTGTGCCTGGAACGGGCCTGGCGCTTTCCAGTCGTGGGCGCCGCAGTCCGCGACACACCGGGCTTTGGATCCGGGCGAATTTGCACCAAGAAGGCGGCCGCAGAACCGATACCGTGACCGCACTCCAGCCAACGCGGGCTACGGGGCTGTGGGCCACCCGGTCCCAGCCAACGTGGGCTACGGGGCCGTGGGCCACCCGGTCCCAACCAACGTGGGCTACGGGGCCGTGGGCCACCCGGTCCCAGCCAACGTGGGCTACGGGGCCGTGGGCCGCCCGGTCCCATACGAAGACGAGCCGAAGACGAATGTGGTACGGACGCAACCAGGCCCGTCAGCAGGGGCCCGCCACCGAGGACAGATTTCCGCGTTCGGGAAACTTCACGTCCCGGCGTCGCTGAAGCCAGGCAGCGAGTCGCAGCGGGCCAACACACCTGGTAAATCTTTTCTTGTGCCTTCGGTGGATCGCATGCAGTATCCCCCCAAGCTAGTGTCACCAACCATTCGTGTCAAAGTGCTCGGCAAGATCGTAACTGCACTCCTTGATACCGGTTCCACAGTTTCCCTTATCGGCGATATGCTTTTCGAACACTGCAAGGCAAAGCGGGTAAAATTTCGCCATACCGAAGTTATGCTTAGGATGGCGTCCAGCGCGGCCGCGGAGAGCACAAACGCTGTTCGGTTACGCATATCGGTTAGCTCCCGCGCTAAGAGACAAAGGTTTTTGTATCTCAAGGGCTTGTCGGTTGCCATGATCCTAGGCACAGATTTTATCGCAGATGTTGCTATGCGGTTGGACATCAGAGCTGGCGGGTACTACCTTGGCGACGACCCAGGTTTTTTCCCGTTTGAGACCTCGGCGGGTCCCCCGTTACCCTGCAGGTCTCGCGCTGCTTTGTCGACTGAAAGCCTGCCGGCAGACCTGTTACAGGAGCTGCAGAATTTCAAAGGAACGTCGTCTCAGCGCAAACAGCTCGAAGACCTCCTGCGCCAGTATGCGGACATGTTCACGGAAAAACCAGGAAAAACGGATGTCTTGCAGCATCGCATCGACACTGGGAACGCAAAACCATGGCGATGCAGCCCACGACCAATGAACGCCCCCAAGAGAGCGCTTTTCGACAAAGCCTTGGACGAGATGCTCGACACCGGCGTCATTCGTCCATCAAAGAGTCCTTGGGCGTTCCCCGTCGTCCCAGTCGGTAAGAAAGATGGATCTATGCGAATCTGTGTCGACTACCGAAAACTGAATGCCATGACGGAACGAGATGCCTATCCGTTCCCGTCGGTGACCGAAATAACGTATGCCGTGGCAGGCGCGAAGTATTTCACGACCTTGGATTGTTCACGTGGCTATTTACAAATAGAAATGCACCCAGACGATGTACCAAAGACCGCGTTTACATGTCACCGAGGGTTGTTTGAATTCGTGCGTATGCCTTTCGGTCTAAGCAATAGCCCCAGTTCATATCAAAGGATGATGGACATTGTTCTGGGTGACGCGAAACACGAATTCGCTTTGTGTTATCTCGACGACGTCACTGTCTTTTCACGCTCGTTCGAGGAACATGTGGAACATTTGCAGATAGTGCTACAGCGCATGCGCGCAGCTGGGCTGACTATACATCCCGGCAAAGTACAGCTGGCCGGGGAAAAAATCAACTTACTCGGATTTGTTGTTGACAAGGGCGTTCTGCGACCAAATCCAGAGAAACTGCAAGCCATACTCCAATACCCGCCGCCGAGCGACGTCAAAAGCTTGCAACGGTTTCTTGGCATGATTGTGTTTTATCGCCAGTTCATTCCCCAGTGCGCGAACATCTCTGTACCGCTCAATGAACTACTTCGCAAAGGCAAGAAGTGGTGTTGGGCGTCCGAACAACAGACCGCTTTTCAAACCTTGCTGACAGCATTAGCAGAAAATGCGTCTTTGCAACTCCCTGACCTAAACAAGCCGTTTGTGGTACAAACAGACGCCAGTGAATTCGGCTTGGGGGTGGTACTTCTGCAAGAGTGGGATCAAGTGTTGATACCATTGATACCAGTGGCTTTCGCCAGTCACACTCTGACGCCAGCCGAACGCAATTATTCCGTCACCGAAAAGGAATGCCTAGCGATTGTGTTCGCGCTGAAAAAATTTGACATGTTTCTAGACGGAGCATGCTTCACCATTCAGACTGACCACCAAGCTCTCTCCTGGCTTCAGAGGCTTCAAAACCCAGCAGGACGACTCGCTCGTTGGGCACTCACGCTGCAACGTTATGACTACTCCATCGAATACAAGAAATGCACCACTAATACAGTTGCTGACGCGCTGTCACGCGCTCCCCTTTTTACTGATACACAGGTGGAAAACGAAGAAAGTATGGTGGTTGCAGCAGTGCAGGCCCCCACGAACGACCGTTGGGGATCGTTGGTGAGCCAGCAGGACTTGGTTGCGGCACAGCGGAGCGATGGTCTATGTCGCAAAGTCATTGACAAGCTCTCGACAACAGACTCTCCAGAAGCTTCCCGGAACGACGAGGTTGACAGCTACTTGCTTGGAAATCATGGTATTCTGCTGCGATACATTCCCCAGGCAGACGACGACTCAACACAAACTCCTTTCCGAGTTGTCGTTCCCCGCAAGTTGCGTAAGTTGTTCATCGGCTACTACCATGACTCCGCTCTGGCGGGTCACTCGTCTGGGCAAAAAACCTATGAAAAGTTATGTCGCACAGCAACTTGGCCGGGAATGCGACAAGATGTACTTCGGTACGCTCGCTCCTGCCCCATATGCCAGAAGACCAAACCACGTGGAGGCCTGCCGCTTGGAACAATGACATCCGTCCAGAGCACCTCGCCGTGGCAAATCGTTGCATGCGACGTGATGGGGCCGTTTCCTCGAAGTCCTCGAGGCAACCAGTTCTTGTTGGTAATTACAGACCACTTCTCAAAGTGGGTCGAGTTGTTTCCTTTGCGGAAGCTAACCTCTCAAAAGGTGTGGGAATGCCTCCTGGAAGTGTTCACGAGGTTTGGTTTCCCCTCGCAGTTAATCACGGACAACGCGACGTATTTCACCAGTAAGGTTTTCCGAGATTCTTGCCACGCCTTGGGAATACGTCACACCCGCACCTCGGCTTACCACCCGCAAGCGAACATTACGGAACGGGTCAACCGAAACCTTAAATCGATGCTCATTGCTCACACTGGCCGTCACAAGGACTGGGACAACAAGCTTTCCGAGATGGGCTTCGCAACGCGGACAACGATTAACAGATCTACCGGTTTCACGGCAGCGCAACTGAATTTTGGCAGAGACCTCAAGTTTCCTCTTGACAGTTCGCTCCAACCCACGCAGAATCGCACTGATAAATCCCCCGCGACATTCGCGGCTGACCTTCGCAAGCGGCTAACAAAGTCCGTCCGGGAGGCCCGCGAACATCTCGACATCTCCCGACTCGACCAGACGTCTCAGTACGACAAGCGCCGACGGGACGTACAATTTTCCATGGGTGATCTTGTGTTGAAGCGAACACATCCACTTAGTGATGCGTCGAAGGGCTTCACCGCCTTACTTGCACACAGGTGGGATGGCCCGTACACCGTGGTGGGTAAGTCTAACCTGTCGTATGTGCTGAAAAACTCTTCCACAGGTGCATCGTACGGTCCGGTGCACGTGTCCGAACTAAAGCGGTATTTTTCGCGCGAGGATACAGCCAACGGGAATCAGCGAGAAGACTGCCGCGGAAAGCGCGCGACACATGAGTATTCCCCGTCACCACGATACAATCTGCGCATGCGTCACTAACTACTGGCTCATTTGTGTTTTCTTTGCTTTGGCCTGCAGAAGATGTCTCGGAACAGCAGTCGGGCCCACCCCTACCACCGTCGGCAACCCGAACGCTCGGCTCCGCCCCAGGGTTCACGGCGCCGCCCGTTCCCGTCACCGTACCGTCCAGCACGACCTACGGAAGAGGTGGCCACGTGGACGGTGCTGTCACCTTCGGGCCACCCGGTGGGCTGGCACTCTCGCCTCGAGTGGTCCGACCAGCCTCAAGTGATCGTCGGCACGCCGCGCACCTCCGTCCCGGCCCCCTTTCAGGGGCTCACAATCGCAGAACGTCACCCAGGAAGAACTGGCTGCGCTGTGTGAAGTGTGCCAAGTGCCGGAAATCAGCTGGCGTCACCACCGTGCCGGGGCTCTCCACAGAGAGCGTTCAAGAGCCTTGCGCGCCAACCGCCCGGAGGGCAACAACAGCCAGGACGCCCTGGAAGAAGCCTTGGCAATGTTGCGGCGGTTGCGCCCAGACCAGCGGCGCCAAGCAATGGACGCAATCCTGGACTCCGAGGACTGTGTGTAAACGAGTCTCGGACATTTTTTTTTTCTCCCTTTTCTTGCGGTTATTTTTTTTTCTCTCTCTTCGTGTAGCAAAGAACCAAGAACTTTTTTTTTTCCAAGGGGGGGGAAGTGTGGGGATTCTCCCCTGTGAGCGCCCACGTTAGGCCGTTCAAACTGCCGCGCGCCACCTCTCCTGCCATCTGGGAACACACGGCAGAAAGACTGTGCGATGGAGGGGGGGCGTGGCACATTTTTGGGCACGCTAGATAAGGGCAGCGGCGCTTGGTAGCGGGGGGAGTTGCCGGCCGGGGGCGCCGCCGGTGACAAGAGAGAAGCCACCGCCGTCAGCCACCTCGAGGAAGACGCACGTCAGCAAGGCCCGCCGTTCGTCCCGCCGTACCGTAAGCCCTGGGACCCTGAAGTGCTTTTGTTATGTGCTTGGCTGATTGTATCCCCTGTTCCATTTATATTTCATTTTACACTGCTTGAGTAAAGCGCAATTGTTCCTCTTGCAATGTTCTGTGCGTGATGTTTTGACGAGGCCGTTGCCTGAACCCCCCTCGGTAGGCAGAACTACCTACAAACTGTAAGAAATTCCTCGCCTGTTGTAGCAGCAAGGGCGATGGCACACTCCTCAGCAGTCTCGATGAAAGTGGTGAGAATTGTCGCTGCTGCCAGTTCTGTGCCTTGCGTGCTAACGACACAGGCTGCATGCGCTTTCTGATGAGGGTACGGCGATGCATCTGTGTACCGAGTGCATGGTAAATGGTGATTGTCCTTATGAATCAAGCGAGCTCGTGCCGTGCGCCGCTGTTTGTTGAAAACCGGGTGCATATTTCGGGGTATGGGGGCTACGCGGATGTGTTCCCGAATGTCTGCTGGGATTCGAATTTTCTCATCTTGTCGTGGTGGGACGTTGTAGTGTAGACGGAGAAGTGTTGCTCTTCCCGTGGGCGTTATCTGTAGTCGGCGTATTTGAGATGCGTGGTGGGCCTCTTGTATTTCCTGCCAGGTGTTGTGGACCCCTAGCTGCAAAAGTTTTTTGGTTGCCGTGCTGATTGGGAGCCCAATAGCGGTCTTGTAGGCCTGGCGTATGGTGGCGTCGAGTTTCTGTATTTCTTGGGGTCTCTGGGCCAGGTATGGCGTGCCATACGCTATCCTGCTGATGAGAATGGCTTGGACCATGCGTAGGGTGTCGTGTTCACGAAGTCCGAAGCGACGATTGGAGACGCGGCGGATGATGTGCATGAGCTGGTTGAGTGTACGCTGTAATGGTGGTAGGGCTTGTAAGCCAGATCCGTCTCTAGGTATAATGAGGCCCAATATCCGAAGGTAAGGGACATTAGGGACAGGTTGATTATTTATGTATAATTCTGGTTCTGGTATACTGTGTGCGGTCTTGCGGGTAGATCTCTTGCTGAGCGTTAGTAAACCAGACTTTTCGGGGGCGCACTCCAGTCCTCTGGATTGGAGATATCGTTGGGCGGTGTCAATTGCCATTTGAAGGGCCTCTTCCTGATCTCCGATTGATCCAGTGGGTGTCCATAGCGTGAGGTCGTCCGCATAGAAAGCGTGTCGGAGATGCGGAATATCTTGGAGCAGGGGTGGGAGGTCCTTCATGGCAAGGTTAAAGAGTAGGGGTGAAATAACCGAGCGTTGAGGTGTTCCTCGGGGAATTGCTGAAAAAGTGTCGGATCGCAGATGGCCGATGCGTACAGAGGCGGTTCGGTTGCTAAGAAATGCCGTGACGTAGTTGCAAAGTCTGGGCCCGCAGTTGGTAGTAGCTAGCATTGTAGGATGGTTTGGTGCGTGACATTGTCGAATGCCCCTTTTATATCAAGTGCGACAATAGAATATTTGTGATTGTTTGAGAGTTTCAATAGTATGTCTTCTTTAAGCTGCAGCAGGATGTCTTGGGTAGAGAGATGGGGCCAAAATCCATACATGGTGGTTGGGAAGTAGTTATTGTCCCCTATGTAATGGGCGAGACGATTGTGAACCATATGCTCAAGGAGTTTGCCCACGCACGATGTGAGAGAAATGGGACGGAGGTTTTTGAGTGTGAGGGGTTTTCCGGGCTTGGGAATCAGCGTGATATCAGCATGTTTCCATTGTGGCGGGAGAGTTCCTTTCATCCAGTGTTCATTCTTATATGCGAGCAGATTTTCAAGGGGGATGGGGTCCAGATTGCGCAGAAGTTTGTTGGGGATCTTATCCTGTCCAGGAGTGGTGTTCCTTGTTAGGCCGTGTATCGCGGCTTCAATTTCCTGAATGGTGAAAGGCGCATCCAGTTCTGGGTTCGGTTGACCGGTGTACTGCAGTGGCGGCTGTACCTGTGTAGTGGGCTCAGCTTCGAATGATTTTTTCAGCTCTTGCAGCAAGTCTTCATCTGTTCCGGGGTGGTTGTGGATTAATATTTTAAGCTTGTGTGCAGTCGTGGCTTTTGATTCTTTGGAGCCCATGAGGGAACGGAGAAGGTGCCAAGTTCTCCGGGTGCCGATGGTTCCCTGGAGCGTATTGCAGAATTGGTTCCAATATTGCTGGCTTAGTTGTCGAGCATATTCTTCTGCTTCTTGTGTGAGTAAGGCTATACGAGTGCGAAGTTTGCGGTTGGTCTTGCGCCTTTTCCACCTCTTCAGAAGGCCGTTTCTGGCGTCCCATAAGTGCTTGAGGTGATTGTCTATGGCCGGATTGTCTTCGGTAAGAGGAAGCTCTTTTGTCTGCTTGGCGAATGTCGTGATAATTTCAGCGGCCCAATCCTCAATATTTTGGATTGACTCAGTAGGCGAGTCTTCTCTGAAGGCCTTCCAATCAGTAAGTCTGGCTGTACCAATTCTTTGCCTGGCGTTTTTGTGATGAGTGATTCGGAGTTCTATAATGTGATGGTCGCTTCCTAGTGTTTCATCTACGCACGTCCATTCGTCATTCTTGATGTTGTAAGTTAGGGTTAGGTCGGGTGAAGTATCGCGGGAGACGCTGTTTCCGATGCGCGTGGGTGTGTCGGGGTTGTTGCATAAATGAAGACGATGCTGTTGAATCGCGTCATGAAGTTGAATGCCTTTTCGATCGTTTCGATGGTAGCCCCACATCATGGGATGGGCATTAAAATCCCCTAGTATTAATAATTTATGTCCCTTAGTGCGCAGTTTTACTTCCCGGAAGAGCTTGTCAACTTCTGACAGGAGAGCAGCGGGTGGGCTGTAGATATTCAGGACAAATAAACTTGAGTGCGTCTTTTTTCGGGGGATGACCTCCACGAAGGTGTAATCGATGCTGGTGGGGAGGGTGTGTTGTTGGGCCGTTTGATCGGTGCGGACGAGGATGGCGGTGCGGGCAAGGGTGTCTGTAGTGTATGTGGTATAATCTCTGAGGGTGACGTTGGTGGTGTCTGTTTCTTGTAGAGCGATGATATCGGGTCGGTGTTGTTGAGTGAAATGAAGGAGTGATGATTTCTTGCTACGGTATGAGCGACAATTCCATTGCCATACGAGGGTGGTCGGTGGGGTGGCGACTTTAGGCGGAGAGGAAGGGGGTGTCCCCATCTTTGAGCGGTACCGTTCTCCCGGTGCGATGTGGGCGAGCGCCTTGTTTGGGTTTCTTTCGTTTTTTCCTCTTTGTAATTTCCAGTGCGGCAACGCGCTTTTTCCTCTGGGTAATTTCGAGTGCGGCAACGCGTGTGTCAACCGCTTGAATTTTCGCTTTCAGGTCCGAAACAAGTCCATGGATGTAGCGTTTGAGGTCCTCAATCATGGGTGAAACGACAGATGGAAGGGGGCGCTTTCAGTTGTTGGATTGGTTGGTATGGTTTCTTGGGGTGAAACAACTGCTGGAATGGGGGCGCTTTCAGTTGTTGGAGTGGTTGGTATTATGTCTTGGGACGGTTGTGTTGACAGTGGAATTTTTGCACGGAGCTGAGCTATGTGCTCTTCGAGGAGCGCGAATTTTTTAGTGTTTTCGGCGAGTTTCTCGCGGAGTAGGGCGTTTTCCTGTTCGAGTTTAGCATATGGGGGTCAGTGGGAGGGGTGGGTGGGGACTTGGTACATGCAGGGAGGGGTGGGAATTGATCTGAAGCAGTGGGTGGTACAGCGGCGACTGCCGACCAGCTCACGTGCGGGGAGACCGGGCGCAGTGGTTGTGGAGTCCTTGGGGCTTGCCGCTGCTGGTGGGTCGAAGAGTAGCCTGCTGCTGCTGTTGCGGGCGATGTGAGGCCTCGTTCCCGGACCCGGATAGGAGGTGGTGGTGGCCGCAGCTTCTTGCGGCAGTCTCGGCTCGCTGTCGGGTGGTCAAGCCCGCAGAGTTTACACGTCGGCACGCACTCGTGGTCGGCGGCAGGATTCTTCACGTGGCACTGCGCGCAGATTGGTGTGTCAGGATTCGGACAGACATCTTGACGGTGTCCGAGTTCCCCACACACGGAGCAACATTGGATGGTTTGCCGGTAAGGGCGGCATCGCGTGAGAATTCCGTATGCCTTAACGTAGAAGGGTACGTGCAGACCGTCAAAGGTGATGACTGCGGAGCTTGAGGCTCCTAGCATGCGGGCGCTGATGATGCGTGGCCCCGTGGTAGTGATAGTAGTGTGCATTTGATCTTGCGTAGTGCCCTGATCGATGCCGTGAATTACGACGCGAAGGGTTCCCGGGATGTTTTTTAGATACGCCACTACTTCGTACGTTGCGGCGCCAAGCTGTAGTGTGGTGACGTTTCGCAGAGCTTCGACGCAGGCCTCGTCGGGCGTGCTGGCAACGATAAGATTTTGGGCAGCTTGTGGTTGAAGCGTCACTTTCGCGAAGAAGACATGCTCAGGAATGTGACTTGCGCGTAGGATGCTTTGGGTGATTTGCCGATTGTGCCAGTCAGAGATTCGGAGTCCCGAGCGTGGGCGAAATATGACTTTATAGTCAGTCTCGGGGAGTCGGGGAGCTGGCGCTATGCGCGGGATAAATGGCTGCTTACTTGTCGAGGCCTGATTGCGGTGTTTCAGGTCATGTCGTTTTCGTAGTATTTGTTGCCACGGGTCGTCTCGCGGCAGTGTTCTACCACTTAGCTGGTCAAAATCCATTGTGTCTTCGGGCGCTGCACCTGTGGTGGTTGGTTGAGCGGCTGGAAGTGGCTCAGCTTGCATGGTGGAGAGTGGTTGGCGAGTCGGCGTCCGGTATCCCCGGTGCGGAGGTGACGGCAACCCGGCTAGGCGGTGGTAGGCCTAGCCGCGGCCGTCAGCGTGGCTGAGGCTTCAGTGGCGATTTTGGCAAATGGTAGACCGCACGTCGTCTTGGGTGGTACCGGCACGTTCGTGGTGGCCTTACCGAGCTGTATAAAGCAATCTTAGGGGTGATTTAGCTATTTGGCAGCCAAAAAAATTCCCCGCATTTCCCCGAGGGGAAGAATGGGAAAGTGCGAATGCAGGAGTTGAATTTGCGCGGTTCGGTAATGTTTGCGAAAGAGAGATCACACACACACACACAACTACAAAGAAAGAAAGATGCATTTATTCACAGACACCTATTTGTGTTGTCGTTGTACTTGATTGCTGGAGCGGATCTCAGCTTTGAAATTTCGTGTCAGTACTCCTTTAAGCGGGTGCATTAGCCCTTCTCGCGCCCGATTCCTGGCCAATCCCCCACGTGGGTATGTGCCATGCACAGACACCTATTTGTGTTGTCGTTGTACTTGATTGCTAGAGCGGATCTCAGCTTTGAAATTTCCTGTCAGTACTCCTTTAAGCGGGTGCATTAGCCCTTCTCACGCCCGATTCCTCGCCAATCCCCCACGTGGGTATGTGCCATGTCAGCGGCCAGGCAGCGCGCGCCCATCTCCCCCCGTTGCCAAGGAAGACTAGGAGATTCCTGGCCAATCCCCCACGTGGGTATGTGCCATCCCCCCCCGTTGCCAAGGAAGACGAGGAGCGCGCACACCCGCAGCTGTTGCTATGTGGACGGACGGCGGTCAACGGAATTCAGGGTCTCTTATAAAGTGCATTCGCACTTAAAACAGACGTTAAACCAGGAGCCCATACGAGGCCGGTCTTGTTCGGAAAACGATGATGATGATTCCCCAGCTCGGTTCCCTCCTCAGAGGTGTCTGGTGTCAGGTTGTAGGGCCGGTCACTCACAAAGCTCCTCACTGTGGAGCGCAGTGCCTGCGTGTACAAAAGTGGGAGGGTTCCGAGGGGAAGATATATGTTCTTTGCTGATTTCTAAATACGTACTACTTAAGTAGCACTCTTTTACTCCAGTTGGCTACGCTTTCGTAACGTTTCAGTGATGTCTCTTTTGTGATCTTATGTTTCACAGTACTGGGTGGCGGTTTTGTAGCCAGACGTTGTTCTTGCGCTGCCTGACTCGTTCGAGTAGAGTTTACGTCTCCTAAATGCATGAGGAAGGGCATTCGGCGCAAAAATCTTGTATACGACACCTGGTGTCCTGTCCTTTGTCGCATCGTCTTTCCAATTTTTTTCTAGTACTGTTCAAAAATCACCCCGCAGAACGCTTCGCCTGGCCCAGAAACTGCCCTTCGCACCCACCTAAATTATTGTATGGTCCCTTACCATCTGCTGTTCGCTGAACAGCGAACAGCATTGCACAGCTCCTGAGCCCGTTTTCATTTCAGTTAAATCATTATGTTTACCGAAACATGGGATCGTGACGACTGCGCAAGTGCATCTTGACGGATACAAGCATTTCTTCATTATTCGCCCAAACTGTCGCGGTGGCGGTGCAGCAGTTTTTGTGGAAGCCTCTCGCGACTTGTTTCTCATTTCTTGTTCGCGACTTGTTTCTCATTTCTGCGACTCTACATGTTACTGCAAGATACTACCACATAAGTGCAATAAAGAAATTGTTTCGGAGGTGTATCACCCCCTAGTGGAAATATTTTTCGCTTCATTGCTTTTTCTGAATTTTGCTAAATTACATTTGTTTAAACAATTTTGAGTACATCTGCTGTGGAGACTTCAACATAAATGTCCTCTACAACAGCCGCACTGTACGCGATTTCACAACCTGTGCAGAATAAAGCAGATTTATCAATCTAATTCCTCCCCCAATATGCATTACTATGCGAAAGTCATCGGCTCTCGACCGTTTCAATATTAATCTACACAGGGTTTAGAATGAGGGCACAACTGTGTCGGACATCAGTGACCACTGTCGCGTTTTCATACTTTAGTCCAGTGGAACAAATAGAAAGTTTCGTACAGAAGCTGTTATTGCAGAGTTTGTTTTCCATCAGGCTTTAGAGTTATTTAAAATCGGCATGAGCGCTCATGACTGGCCTTGTGAAATGAATCAGCAAAATGCGAATGACGCACACTCGTTATTCATAAAAAAATTATTCAATATACCTCGCATATTTTCCATTTAGAATTCTCAAGCCGTGCAAAAAAAAAACAAGGAAACCATGGGTTATACGGAAGCATTTACAAATGATAAAAAAGAAAAGTCACATTTTAGGAATTCTTACGCAGACGTATGCCTGAAACACTTAAAGGACACAAAGTGAATTTGTCACGCACCTGTTTTTGCTTGCAATGCGTAGACTGGCTCAAATAAACACACTTTTCATAGTTTATGCGGCCTGCAAGAAGAAAAACTTCCGTGCGTGGTTTGCGGCGGCCCCACCAAGAGCAGTGACGTCAGTAAAAGGTGCTAAGTGATACAACATTAAAATTCAAACAAGTTTCAGTTTCGGTTCTGTGAAACAACCTGCTTGGCATCCGGCTTTATCGTTGGATGGGCATTATCGATAGCTGATTAGCCGGTATACCGCGCTTCTGCCATGTTGTCGGGAGTAAAATGCGTCCGATAAGTCTACCAGCATGGCGTGGAATCGTAGCACGCCTGCTGAGCACCAGGCCACGGTTTCGATTCCCGGCCACGGCGGCCGCTTTTCTGGTGGAGGCGAAAACCAAACATACCCGTGTGTACGAGATTTCGGCACACGTTAAAGATATCCAAAAGTCAAAATTAATCCGGAGCCCTCCACTACGGCGTGCCTCATCGCCTGCATTGCAACGGCGCGTTAAGCTCAATCAATCAATCGTAGCAATCACAAGCCGAGGCGTACGCAGTGGATGAATGCCCTCCACGTTACTGCGCACGCTCAAATTCGATGCGCTTTTACCCCACCTTTGGTGCTTGCCTGGCTGGCGCCTCTATCATAACGTGTGTGTTCACACGAGACCAAAGGTCGTTTGATTCCGTACTGCAGTGCCCGCAACCAGTTAACTGGTGCTTATGGCAACACCACGCCAACGAGAATTTGCCAGCGTGTCAGTGCCAGTCTGCACGTATTCTGCGAACTCGCTCGTGGAGCAATGGGTGCTGCAGCGAAAAAAGGTGAATTCAGTATAGAAAAATTACCCGAAAACAAAGAAATCAACTTCACAAAAAAATGCACTATCGGGGATTCGAACTTGAGAGTTTCAAAACAACATACCTCGAGCTCGACACTACACGTCCAAAAACCAGGGATGTTGGGGGCGGATATACTGCCGCGAAACATGCATTAGGTTTGTTTGTTTATGTTTGGTTTTTACGGCCCGGCCGCGCCCGGCTGTGTTATCTGTGTCCCTAACAAAACGCGTGTTCCATTCTTTATTTTTATGCGGCACGAGTTCTCTAATTCCGATACGGAGAGCGTTTCGCCCTAACGTCACTTGCCTAGAATAATCTTTGACCTACAATGTTCTCGATGTAAGTCAACGGTTCGAGAAACACTCGCGCCGAAAGATAAAAGCGTGCAGAGAAGACACCACGCTAATCAACTCGCCGACGCTCGCTTGCGTATGTCACTTTGCTGTCTGCTGCTTCGCCGCCTGTGTATTCTTTGAGTTGTTCGGGAAGCCCAAGTTCGCTCCAATAAACATGTTTTCCTTGAAGACAACTGCGCCGTCTTCGGTTTCGTGACATCTGGTGAAGGTGCGGAGTGCATGCACCCTAAACCATCTTCAAGTCGTCAGCAAGCCCAACTCGTGCCAGCCGCCGACAGCAAGGGCTAAAGCCGGAGTCTGGACTACTGCCGAATAAATTGATGGCGCAAGACGTCTCGACTGCTGCCATGAGGCACGCATCCATGATGCCCAACGCAGCGAGCACTCCTGTACTTCTGCAGCAACCCCGGGATCCACAATCATTTCACAGGTCACCTACGGAAGGTCTTGAGGAGTGGCTGGAGCATCTCGAAAGGGTCCGAACGTTTAAGCAATGGGATGATGACGAAACACTCATGCAAGTGTTTTTATACCTTTTAAATTCCACACGGATTTGGTTCGAAAACCACGAACGTACGCTGACGCCCTGGGAGCTACTCATGACTGAGCTTCGAAAACGTTCACGACTCTGATACGCAAGGAACGGGCCGAGCACCTGCTGTAGACACGCACGCAGCATCCCAATAAAAGCGTGCTCGTGTTCGTTGATGATGTGAAGCGACGTTTTCGCCGTGCGGACCCAGAAATGAGCTAAGATTTCAGATGTGAGGGGTTAAACAAGAGCTCTTCGCATGCCTTGTACAAAATCCCCCGAAGACTGTGGCCGAATTTGCATTTGAGGCAGCCGCGTTAGAGAAGACGCTTGAAATACGAATAAGTCGAACGACCTCCCAAACAACGCGGTTGTTTTGGGGCTATTAGCTCTGATACGGTACGCGAGAGAATCCCCGCAATCGTCAGGAAAGAACTGCGGAAACTCGTCTCAACAACGCCGCAACCCCAAGTCACGTCTATGAGCGACGTCACCCGGGAAGAAACTCAAGTTGCTTTGGGGACTTCTGCGCCATCCGAAGTACCCCGCGAACCACAAGCGACGTTGTCTGGGCGTCGGAATGAGGGCATGTCGTGAATCACGGTGTTCGGTGCGTCCTTTCCTCGTTGGGGGGATTTTCGTTTTTCCGCCGTTGTGTAACTTCACGTGTAGAAGTTGCCGCCTTTAGTTTCTTTTGCGTGGGCTGGGGGACCATCCACGTGCTAAGTCAGCATTGCTACGGCGGTTCGGCGACGGAATGACATACGGAATGACGGAATGACATACTCCGCAGCTGTTCGTCGACCCCGCCCTGCTCCAACCCATCGTTAAGAATTCCCGCCGTACCGCCGTCCACTGTCACCCGCCCGACCCCTTGCAGCCCAAAACCAGACGCCGAGGAAGACGGACCTGTAGCGAACCGCCGATAATCGTCCGCTCAGATACGACTGCGAAGAGGCTGACCACATCTAACGTCGCTGCCCCTATTGAGGCTCGTTTTGCGGTGGTTCTCCGTCGATGCACCACGCCGCCGATTCAGCCAGAGCCCATCTAAGATTGAAGAATACCTGTCCAACACCAGCCGTGGGCTAGCCCGCTTCAACCATTCGCCGTCGCCTTATCCATACCAGTCGCCGAACCGCCGTAGCAATGCTGACGTAGCACGTGGATGGTCCCCCAGCCCACCGAAAAATATTAAAGGCGGCAACTCCTATACGTGAAGTTACACAACGGCGGAAAAACAAAATTCCCCCCAACGAGGCAAGGACGCACCGAACACCGTGATTCACGACATGCCCTCAATCCGACGACCAGACCAAACCCTGACGTGTTTCCCGAACACGACGAGAGCCACAAGGCACGACGCATACCCGACATGACCGAGCCTGCCGATAAGGAGACGACGACAACGACGATATACAGTCCCTGACCGTCAACACGCACAAGCCGAGATGTGACGCCCCGACGAACTCGGAACTCGAGGAAGGCGGCGTCCAACGTCAATGTGTCCATCGACTGCTTTGATATAGTCGCCCTCATAGGTACCAGAGCCGACTTTTCAGTAATGAGCGGATCATTTGCCTCTAAGCATAAGAAAGTTATGACCAGATGGGACGGTCCACACATACGCACAGCAGGAGGCCATCTCGTAACGCCAAGTGGAACATGCACATTACGTGTCACCATAGACGGCACCACGTTCCCTGCTGCGTTCGTCATTTTGCGTAACTGCTCCCACGACGTGATTCTTGGAATGGACTTTTTGACGGACAACAGTGCAATAATCGATCTGCAGACTAAAGGCCGACGTCCATGCAGCGAAATGTAGGCGAATAGGCGGCGAACGTCGCCCGGCGGCGGCCGCTCCGCCGCCGGCGTCGAAAATACGGCTGTTCGCGGCGATCTACGCGAGGTAGATGTCGAACGCGCGGCGGCGAACGCGACCGGAAGCGGCAAACTGCATTTTGAGGCCGCAGCCAATCACAGCCTCGTACTTCGTTGTACTTCCTGTCCTGTCTTCCATCGGCGGCGTTCGCCGCGTCACGTTGCATGGAGGTTGGGGTGGACGAAAACTGAGCGGAGCGTCAAACCACGGCGTCCGCCGCGCCAAGTTCGCCGAGAAACTTCGCTGCATGGAGGTTGGCCTTAAGTCGACTACTTCTCCCCCCGATCATTCCACGAAGCCGGAACCGAACTCCGAACACCGTGCTGCTGTAAGGATCGCCGCTAATCATGTCACCCTGCCACCCCTTGCAAGCTTGATGATCACCATCTACTGTGAAGATGCTGCTCCCGACGAGGACGCAATCGTAGAGAGTGACTAAAGGTTGCTTCTAGGCCGCGGTGTCTCAGTCGCAAGAGGCATTACGCTCTTTAAGCAACGCCAATCTCAAGTTTGGGTGACTAACTCCAGCGAGGAATACCAGCATATAAACAGGGGAGCTGCAATTACATCCCTTGAAGAAACGCTAGAAGCAAGTGACGTGATCGTGTTTGACGATTTTGACAGCGCACCCGAAGATACCTTCAAGCTTCCGAATCTCTTCGACGTGAATCCGGCGTTACCGCAAGAAGAACGGAAGAAATTGTTGCCTTTGCTGCGTCGCTACAGAGAGTTTTTTGATGAAGAACTCAAAACTACGTCAGACACCTCTGGCGAAGCACCGAATAATAACCAAAGATGGAGCCCCACCTACCCGACACTCACGGTACCACGTGTCTTCACACGAGCGGGAAGCCATCCGGACACAAGTGGAAGACATGCTCAGTGACGACATTATACAGCCATCAAAAAGCCCCTGGGCTGCGCCGGTCGTACTCGTGAAGAAAAAAGACGGCACATTAAGGTTTTACGTTGACTACCGGTGACTGAACAAAATCACCAAAAAGGACGTGTACCCCGTGCCACGAATCGACGACGCCCTCGCCACGCGAAGTACCTCTAATCAATGGATCTGAAGACCGGCTGCTGACAAATTGAAGTGGACGAGAGGGACAGAGCGAAGACTGCATTTATAACCCCGGATAGTCTATACCAGTTCAAGGTGATGCCGTTTGGGCTGTGCTCGGCGCCAGCAACGTTTCAAAAAGTCATGGGCATGATGCTAGATGGCCTTAAGTGGCACACCTGCCTAGAATATCTCGATGACGTTGTGGTATTCGCCCGGAAGTTTGACGAACACCTTGCAAGGTTGGAGTCTTTACTCGAGGCCATTTGTACGTACATCGCAGTCAACGCAGAAGCCTGAAAAGTGCCGTTTCACGTACGAGGAACTCAAGTTTTTGGCCCACGTCGTCAACACCGCAGGCGTTCCGCCTGACACGGCAAAAACTTCAGCCATAGCGAACTTCCAAAGACCCAAAGAGAAGAAGGGCGTTTGAAGGTTTCTCGGAGTGGCCGCGTACTACCGGCGCTTCGTCGCAAACTTCACAAGGATTGCAGAGCCACAAACGCCCTTAACGAAGGACAGGACCCATTTCAGCTGCGAAAATTCCCAAGAAACAGCCTTCTGCGAGCTGCAACAATGCCTGGAAGACCCGCCAGTGCTCGCGCATTTCGACGAAAATGTCGAAACGGAAATGCACACGGACGCCAGTGATATAGGCTCGGGTGCCATCCTCGTCCAAAAGCAAAGCGGTTGCGAAAAGGTAATCGCCTATGCCAGCCGTGGGCTGTCGAAAAAAGTTTAGTGGCCGGATTATTTTCCGGTTTTCATAATTCTACTTTTTCAGTTACTTTCATTCTACAAATTAGGTTATTTTACTTCTACGTTTCGGTGGGTAGCATTCTGTAATTTCCCATCCAGTCGTCGCCCGCGTCGACGCATTATGCAAACATCCCCCTCGCGAGGGGCACGATCAAGTGCAGAGCATTTCCGCGGGGTGCGCGCCTGCAAGTCGTATGGATTACGTATTGGTTGTTGTTGTTGTAATTGTTGTCTTCCAGCGTAGACATTGTCGATGAAGTCGATGGTGAAACGTGAAACGTGCCGTGAACTCCCTGCCGCGGCTATGACGCAACGTGGAGCGGCTATGACGCAACACAATCCAACACAATCCACTTTAATCCAATCCAAATCCAAACCTATCCAAGCCAAGCCAATCCAAGCCAATCCAGTCGAATCCAATCCAATGCCCCTCGCGAGAGAGTGTTATAGCGCCTAAATCGCTCCACCACACGAACGCGTGATGTTGACGTCACGATCACGCCACAGATGTTAGCGACCGGAGAGCGCACGAACGACACATGTGGTTTAAGCGCGAACCGACCGCGGCGAGAGAGCGCGATGCGAGCGCCCCCACCTGTTCTTGCGCGCGAACCGAACGCGGCGAGAGAGGGTGTTGCGAGTGCAGAGAAGGCGAGGAGGACGCGGGGGAGAGGGCGCACCTGTGGCCGACGGTTGAATGAGTCAAGGATATAAGGCGCGTTCGTAACCTTCTACTCTGTGTCGGCTTTGTGGCGCAGTGGTTAGAGCGACGTGCACCTTGCGTTCCACCCTCAGAGTCGTGGGATCGAAACCTGGCGCCGGTAAGTATTATTTCTTTATATAGTGTAGGGGGAGCGATGCGGACTACGAGCGATGCGGACTACGGACGCCAACGCGGGTGACATCGTGAGTTACTAAAATGCTCTGCATTTAAAAGACGAAAAAGTACCCTGATTATGAGAAAGAGTGCACGGTTACTATATGAGCGATTTCAAAATTTCGCTCATACGTGTATAGAAGACCATTCGAGGTTCTGACAGACCACCATGTGCTGTGTTGGCTCGCCAATTTGAAGGACCCCTCTGGCCGTCTTGGGCTGTGGGGCTTGCGCTTGCAGAAGTCCGACGTTACAGTCGTTTATAAATCCGGCAGGAAACACTCTGACGCCGATTGCCTGTCCCGCGCCCCCGTCGAACCACCACCACAAGACTCCGATGAAGACAGCGCGTTCTTCGGAGCCCTTACGGAGAGCGACCTTGCCGCCCAGCAGCGTGCCGACCCCGACTTACGCGTCATGATGGACTACCTCGAAGGACGCAACGTCTCCGTGCCTAAAGCGTTCAAACGCAACTTACCAGCATTGAGCCTGAAAAACTCCGTCCTCGTGAAGAAGAATTTCTGCCACTCAAAGAGAACGAATTATTTTTTAAAGACGATAGCCTTTCTTGGGCTACTTAAACCCAGAAATTTTGGTCTGTCTGTATGTCTGTCTGTCTGTCTGTGACTCGATTCAGCCACTTTTTTTTCTTTATTACCAGTCATCAACACACACAACACAAAAATAACCACACTGCATTTGGTACAACAAACACCGACATTAACATACCAGCCGTGCTTCCGGCTAGGCTTTGTTATTTAATCATCACTTTAGAGAAATTAGTGGCTCTAAAAAATCCAACCAATCTGGTACTGGCTGCTGGACTCTCAGCCCCTCAACGAACTGTGTGACACTCTCCCGCAGACCCGGCCAAAGCAAAACAATGCCTGCGCAATAGTGTTATATAGTCACAGCTAAATCTACCCGTCTATGTCCGGTGTAATGTTCATACTTGTCAACATTGTTGAAGAAGAACAAGACATTACGCAAATATGAGACAACAAATCAATACAGAAGTGATATTTGCCGTGTTCCTTTATAAAAAAATCAAACATGCTTGACTTTTGCGAAATTAAATACTTCATCAACTGCAGAAAAAGAATCCACGCCGCCGTCGCCTGCTGTCGGCCGCGCCACTATAGCTTCTCGCGTCATTTTAAGAAATCAACCGGCAACAGTTACGCAAGGTTCCACTAGATAGGTTCCACGTTCTGCTTGCAACGCACGTGAAGTAGGGAAACGCGGTTCTAAAAATGTTGAAGTAGGGCGCCTCGATTTACGCGCGTCTTCGCCGTACGGCAGCGTTCGCATCGAGACACCCGGTTTGGAGCAGTGGAACGCGGGAAATTTAAAATGATTTAAGCAAACCTTTGGCGTCTTTACCTTGGGAGGAGCGCGGCGCAAGAGGAACAACATGAGAGGTGAGCGGGAAAGCGAAGGGAGGCATTTACTTCGCAAAAGCCGATAAAGACTATCGTCTTTTGACGGCATTTGCAACGAAAGGAGCAGATACGCGGCCAATTTTTTGTCATCCCGGCCGATCTTCGTGACGATATTTTGGAAGCGTACCACGACGATCCGTCTTCCGGACATCTCGGAATAGCTCGAACAATTACAAAACTCAAGGCGAAGTACTACTGGCCCCGCCTTACATCCAACGTCACGCACTACGTCCGGAGCTGCCGTGACTGCCAGCGACAAAAAACGCCGTCGACGAGACCTGCCGGACGTCTGCAGCCGATCGCCGTCCCATCAAGGCCCTTCCAGCAGATTGAAATGGACGTTCTGGGGCTGTTTCCCATGTCACGATCCGAGAACAAATGAATTGTCGTAGCGACGGACTACTTGACGCGCTACACAGAGACCGCCGCTCTTCCGAATGGGACTGCACAAGAAGTCGCGAAGTTCTTCATAAACCAAGTTGTGCTGCGACACGGCGCCCACGAAGTCTTAATCACGGACCCCAGAACGGCCTTTACTGTGGAGCTTATGCAAGGAATCTTCGCTACAGCAACCCAGATAACCGAAGAACGACGGCGTACCACCCCCAAACCAATGGACTAACGCAATGTCTGAACAAAACGATCGCAGATATGCTGTCAATGTACGTTGACGTTGAACATAAGACTTGGGACGAAGTGCTCCCGTATGTCACGTTTGCGTACAACACGGCTATCCAGGAGACGACACAGCTGACGCCGTTCGAGCTTGTCTACGGTAGAAGGCCGACTACGATGCTCGACGCCATGCTTCCGCACGTAGAAGACGACGACCTCAACGCCGACGTCCACGGATATCTTCAACGTGCGGAGGAGGCCCGCCAGCTCGCTCGAGTTCGTATAACGGAGCAGCAGCTGGTGGATGCGGGCCGCTACAACCTCCGACGCCGAGACGCCGAGTACCAACCAGGGGATCGTGTGTGGGTTTGGACTCCCATCCGATGACGCGGGCTCAGTGAGAGGCTTCTGCGACGATATTTCGGAACCTACCAGATTCTACGATGTGTTGGCCAACTTACCGGCGAAGTGATTCCCGATAGTGATTCCGGAACATCACGACGACGCACGCGACCCGAAGTCGTCCACGTGGTCGCGTCAAACCTTACTGGGCAAGATGGCGAACTTTTTTTGTTACCTTTGTTGGGACTGCCGTTTCATTTTATTATCGGGTCGATGCACTCTTGAGGAGGAGTAATGCCGCGAAGCATGCATTGGGTTTGTTTATGTTTTGTTTTTACGGCCCGGCCGCGCACGGCCGTGTTATCTGTGTCCCTAAGGAAGCGCGTGTTCCATTTTTTAGTTTTATGCTGCACCGGTTATCTAATTGAGATATGGAGAGCGTTTCACCCTAACGTCAGTAGCCCTGAATAATCTTCTTTGATCTACAAAGTTCTGGATGTGTATCGACGGTTCGAGAAACACTCACGCCGAAAGATAAAAGCCTGCAGAGCAGACGCCGCGGTATTCGACTAGCCGACGCTCACTTGCGCACGTCACTTCGCTGTCTTTGGGGAGCACAGGTTCGCTCCAATAAACTTGTTTTCTTTGAAGACAACTGCGTCGTCTTTGGCTTCAGGACAAAATGAAGTATCGAACGTATAACCAGTTTACATTCTTATTTCAGTGTAGCATTTTAAGAAGCTTGCATGACTATTTCTTGTACAGTTCAACCACGTTAAAAGAACACTGATATAGCGAATTATCGGGTATAGCAAACTAAATACAAACTTTGGTAGGTTACACCTCATTTCAATGACATTATTCTTTTATAATGAAAGTGAAAATTTGAGAGCCACGCACACTATCGGATATAACGAAATAATATTTCACCAGTAGGTTTAGAAGCTACTTGGAGAAACTCCGGGCGTCCGAAACTGTAGAAGTAGAAGAGACCCCTTTTTTCGTGGACACTCGAAAACTGGACATAGTGGACATAGCCACCAGGCAATGAATGCACCCTCCCCCGAAAAAATAGGAACACAGGCATGTCTCGTCAAATTAAATTTGTTCTGTCGTAAATTCCCGTTTTGTGTTCTCGTTCATTGAGCTTGAAATGCCACAAGGAGAAATATAACGATCATCTAGTTTATGGTAGGTTAGAAGATTAAAATAATGGGTTTTGTATCAAGGATTGTCAGGGGAGCCAGATTATCGATTGGTTTGAATTGATTTTTAGCTCCACTGTTACAACAAATGTCGGATATAACGAACCAAATTAGTGTCCCGATCCTACTGTTATAACGAGGTTCGACTGTATAGCGCTCGTGCAGTAAGCGTCCCCCACACCCTTACAATATGTCATGTTTACCGACTGCATTCCTTAGACGGAAAAGCGTTCGCAGATGTGTGCTTGTGCTGCTGCCCGCTGTGATAGTTCATCCAGCCCTAAAAAAGTGCTTACCAAACCTTCATTTTTATGCTTTAAGATAAAAGGTGCGGTTAGTTTTAATTATTCAGTACCTATATTAACTTCGCTGACTCTTATCCCGCCTTCAATCAGCCTTAGATTTTCCTATTAGCGTACCAGTCAGCGAAAGGTCACATCTGCGCTTGTGCTGCGCTTGTGTGGAGTGACCTGGACTTGGAACTTGATGCAGTGTACAAACTAACAAACTAAAGGCGCATTCTTTCATGCACAAATGTGCCGTGGTTTAGTTCCAACAGAGCAAAGGAACTGCGACGACCCGCCGGCGGCTGGCGGACAGAACGCTGGGCCGACTGACTGTGTCGGAGGGTCGGCGATCCGTGCAGTAGCGCATTCAAGCGAAGCCACCTTTTTTGAGGTGATACGAAACGGCACAGAAATTGGGTGAGGATGCATAGAGGAGGACAGCATTTTAGAATTTATTCTTCTTCTGAAATAAATCGCGTAAACGCTGCGAGAGTGCTTGAAAAATGGCCTAGAGACTCCAGATCAAAATTTGCGCTCGTAATCTCACCATGTGTACAAATCCCTTCAGTGTCCTTTTAAAAAATTCAAGATGTTTAGAAACCGACTCAACTGTCGACTTACACGCGCTAAAATATTTTATTACCGAGAGTTGTTTACGAATACTGGGGCGCACCGCACCCGTGTAGTTTGGAACACGGCATTTTGGGTTGTAAAAATAAAAGCAACGCACTAGCCGATATATTACTCCTTACAAAGCTGCTAAACGGTAGAGCGCTTGCAGACCACTTCAATCTGCCTTTTGTTTCAAATAACCTGCTCAACAAAAATTTTTCCTTGCAAGAAATGTTATCCATGGACCTGCTGGTAGCTTATTTCTTGATCCGACAATCGTAACGGAGGTCTACCAAACTTTCACGTGCCTGAGCAATAGTGAGGCTGTTGATGTTATTAACTTACAAAAAGCAGCGATAAAGCACGTTATACAGCTACACATCGCCCCTCTTTCTCACATTTTTACTGATTTCTCAAACAAGGCGAATATTCCATAGCGATGAAGAAACCCCGAGTATCAGTGTTTTTTAAAGGGGCAGGTATAAATACACCTTCTTACTATCGGCCTATATCAGTTATTCATAATTTTCTAAATGCTTAGAAAAAATACTTATAACAGAATAACCAACTTCTAGATAAAACCGTCGTGTTAACGGACGCCCACTTCGGTCTTCGCAAAGGGAGGTTGACAGAAAATGCTTTGCTTCTGCTTAAATACACGATACTGCAAAACACCGAAAAAACTTTCTCACCTTAGGCTTATTTATACAATTATAAAAGCATTCGAGTGCATTGATCACCCATTTTATCATAGCCTGGCTTCCTACGGTGTTTGTGGCGTTCCTTTATCTTTGCTACAATCATATTTGCATGGAAGAACACAGTGTGTTTGTACAGGCAGCAACAGGTCAACTCCTGTACCGGTTCCCGGCTGTGGCGTACCACAGGGCCACGTGTTAGGGCCCCAAATTTTTATCGCTGTGTCAATGACATTATTACAATCGACAGAACCGTGAAGATTATTATATATGCGGACAATAGCTCTCTATTTCTCTTTAGACCTGAACCAGATGCCCTCACTAAAAATAGGAATGATATTCTTCAGAAGCCCCATATTTGGGCAAACGCAAATCACACCATACATGAAAAATAACGCGTGTAAAACCCAAAACGTCATTAGATATGAAGGGTAAGAAATTGCAATTGTTGAATCACATAAAATTTTTGGTGTGAAAATTTTGTCAAATCTAAGCTAGGACTGTCACATTTCCACCCGAGTGAAAAAATTCCCTGTACACTCAGTCATTTCCTGGTTATACGACCCGCATGCAGGCGGGCCGCCACGTCAATTTAAAGCCGCTTATAAACGGCGGTTCAGGCCAACGTTTATAGAACCAAGGTCAGTTGTAAAACTTCGAAGTGTTTCCCGGCGCCGCCGCACCAAGCCGCATTGATGGCGCTGCAGTCGCACCCGGCTCCCGCGCGGAGCACCGGGTGGCTGAGGAGGCAGCTGAGGTCAGCACGTTCTGAGGGATACACCTGCCGTTGTGCGGCTGGCGTCTCCGCGCGTGCGTGCTTGCGTGCGCGTGCGTGCGTGCGCACTCCAGTTGTAGATGGTTAGGTGAGCACCATGCCGGCGTGCTGTGTCCCCCGTTGCGCGGGTGGCTAAGGGGAAACCAAACCGAAAGGCGCTTTTCTCGCACTTCAAGTTACTTCGGCCTTCGTGTAGATATATGGTACCGTGCCAGTGCGTGTCTCGACCGAAACCTCTCAGCCACATCGCGCGTGTGGCGTGAATTTTTACCCTGAGGACATAGCGAGCTACACCCACTTCATTAACAGTGAAAAAGTAGAAACTGAGTGAGGAAAGTGGAGCCTCGTGGAAGGAGCAGTCCCGAAAATATTTCCAAACCTGCTTCCTTACCTATCCAAGCCGCCGGCAAATAGAAATTTCCACGCCGAAACATGCAAATTGTTGCACAGACCTCGTCTGCACAGAAAGCCAAAACAAGCGCTAACGGTGCAGCCGAAGAAAGTGCTGCAAATTTAGACGTGCTGGCAGCGAGCAGTAAACCGTCTTTGAGAGACATGGAAGGAGTTCGTTCTCAATTGGCGAGCTGGCGAAAGAATGTTGGCAGAGATTACAATAGTAGTCATGTTGGCTTTTTGTTGTTGTTGTTCTTCAAAAATTGAGGGATAGCTTCTTTTCGTTTAAAAGTGTTTCAATCGGGGAAGAAGTAACTATTTCGGTCAGCTGCTGTCTCCGTTGCAGTGCCTAGAAGCTCTGTCAATAGCGTAAATACAGTTACTATAATCTCATTTACCGGCACGAAGTAGACGAGATTATAATAGCGCTATTTGCACTATTTACAGAGCTACTGGGCACTGCAGCGGAGACACAGATATACGGTTTGTGCCGGGCGCACTGCGATCGTCGTCTTCGTCTTGATTCCCTTCTCGGCCTCATCACCACGCGAAGCTGATACTTGACAGCCTATTCTGAAAATATCTCCTTACCTTGAAACTAAAAAAATACCCACTTTCTGGTTCTTTTACTCAACCGATAAGCTTTTTTAACGAAATGATGACAATGTTTGCCAGCCTTCACTATGTCTCTGCATATGTCTCTGCATAACGCACCAGCCACATTTCCTGCCTAGAGGGTTAGAATATGCAGCCGCCTCAACAAGAAACGTAAATTATGAACTGTGAAATGGCAGACGATGCTCTAAACGAACGCGGAAGTGCAGCCACAAAGCCGCGCGGCCTTTGAAATGCAAGCGGCTACTGCGCAATGGTTGTCGCCGATTGAGCGCCGTAGCTCTGGTGACATGTGGCTAGATTTACCACTTACAAGCGTAAATAAAAGGTTATAAACACGGTGATCGGCATATTTCGCGATTAAGCTCGCAACGGCAGTACAGATGCGGCCCGCGCTGTTTTCGCTCGTGCTTCCCCAGCGGCTGAAGGGAGCCGGTTGCGACGGCGACGCCACCTGGCGCTGTGGGTCGCTCTGGCGCCGTATTGCTGGTATGGCGGAGGCGGAGAGTTTTAAAACTGACCTTGGTTCTATAAAGGTTGGTTCAGGCGGCCTCGAGCGCAAGCGGCCCACCAGACACGTGGCTCACCGAACACGCGGCCCGGCGTTTAAGCGGCCCTCTTGAGGGCCGCCTAACCAGAGGGTTACCTAAACCCCGGGCCGTGTGTTCGGCGGGCCGCTGGCCGTAATTTGTTTCTACGCGGCCTGTTATGCTAATCTATTCCCGCTTACGAAGCGGCCCCCAAATCATACGGCCCCTCAAATAAGCGGCCTTTTTGCTTTTCACCAAAAAAAAAGAAAAAAATATCCACATTGCCACAATTCATTTTTTACGTTTTTTTTCCGCTCGCATTGACAGGCCAACGTCAGCAACCAAAAACGAATGCTCTAACACACGTTACATCATGAGAGAGATGTAAGCACAAAGACGTAACCCTACGGAGAATCGAACCTGGGTCTACTACAACACATCAAAAGGCAGATAGCATAACCACTGCGCCACGACCCACGGGATGCTGGGGAGTAAAAAGATGGGCTTATAAGTAATCTCCAGCGATGGCGTAGAGGTCGAACACCCGTCTCGCTTGCAGCAGGACCGTGGTTCGAATCCCAGTGCCGGACAATTCCCACCGGATTAAAAAAAAATCCGCGTATTGATGGAATTGCACAGAGGGGCTTGGGGTGCGGCCTGACCCCGGCGACCATTGCCGGTAATGCACTCCCTCACCAGAGCAGGACTGGCCACCCTGCACTCTTAGTCAATTCCTCGTTATACGACCCGCATGCAGGCGGGCCGCCACGTCATTTTAAAGCCGCTTATAAAGCGGCGGTTCAGGCGGCCCGCCAAACATGCGGCCCACCGAACACGCGGCCCGGCGTTTAAGCGGCCGTATTGAGGGCTGCCTAACCAGTGGGCCACCTAAACACCGGGCCGTGTGTTCGGCAGGCCACTGGTGCGTAATTTTTTTACGCGCCCCGTTATGCTAATCTATTCCCGCTTACGAAGCGGCCCCCAAATCATACGGCCCCTCAAATAAGCGGCCTTGTTGCTTTCCACCAAAAAAAGAAGAAAAAGCCAGCCAATCAGCCAGAATCGAGTTTATTCGGTTTTTTTTTTGCTCGCATTGCCAGGTCAACGTCAGTATCCCGTGACGAATACTCTAACACATGTTACATCATACGAGACACACAAAGTGCACATAGGCACATACACACAACCCTACGGAGACTCGAACCTGGGTCTACTACAACACATGAAGAGGCGGGTATCATAACCACTGCTCCACGACCCACGGGTTGCTGGGGAGTGCAAACATGGGCTTAGAAGTATTCTGCATGCTGTTGCGCGTCAAGCAGGAGTCTTAAATAACACATTCCGCTGCGAGTGACTTTCTTTAGATCACCGTTTTCGAATCACTCTACCAAAGAGGCATAATACTACGGTTTGGAGGGCTTTAGGTACATTGTTACGAGCGGAAACCTTTTATCATGCTGTGTGCCCGTTTCAACAGTATGATGCGCCATGCGGTGATTTATTCCATCGATGCAAACGGAATTGATAACAGTTCTTCTGCCTTGTAACCAAAAGTATTCTTGGCCATTGGCGGAAAGTGCCTCCTATGAAATTGCATGCAAATAACTAGCACGTAAGGCACACTGTCGTGCTGAACATAAGAGCTGTTTGGTCACGAGTGGCAAGTATACCAAGCATTAAATGGTGTACTGAATTTTTTCTGCTCGTCGTAGCTCTTCTGATGGTGCTGTTACATGCCTTCACCTTTATTTTTGTAATAGGGGGCGGTAGTAAATTACGTCTCTGGTAATGTAATGAACCAATAATAAATTACTCATTCTATATAACATTGTGTCGCGACGCCTGCAGAATTGCCGCGTCGCCTGAAGAATTGGTGATCGCGAGCACACAAAGAATATCTTAGCGTTTTCTCGCGCAGACCGGATAGGCGCTCGGCCGTGTAACTTGTAACCCCCTGCATTTCCATTAAAATGCAGTTTTCGCGGAAGTTCCACCTTTAATCGTTATAGTATCGTAAAGATCATTTGTCGAACCAAATTTTGAGAAACAAAAAAATAAAAAATATAAAAAAATGACAAACTGGTAAACAGTATAACACCCTGCATTTCCACAATAATGCAGATTTTGCGGAAACTTGGAATATTTATCATAGCGTAGATCGAGAGAATTGGCCGAACATAACTTTGAAAAACGAAAAACCAAGAAAAATATTAAAAAATACGAGAAATAGTGAGCCGTGTAACGCCCTTCATTTACAAAAAATACAGATTTGGCGCCAGTAACACCTGTGATCGTTATAATAGTGTAAATGGAGATTATTTGACGGACAGGACTTAGAAAATTCAAGAAATTTGGCTCTAAAAGACTCACACTCAAGAGAAGCGTCATAAGAATGCTGAGCATTAGTAGACAATTCGCTTAATTTCTGCAATTTTTTTAAGTGGCCTCATTTAACTCGCGCTTCAGTTATTAACGAGTTATATTATTGTACGCGGAAGCGCAAGGTCGCGGTTGAGCATTTTCAACATTTTCAAGGTCGTTCACCAAAACCATAGCACTTGGTAATGAATGCACACTTGTGCATTTGAACTTCAGACCGTATAAAACATTGCCGCCAATAAATGTGTTACAATGGCTGCAATTGCACTAACACATTTGTGACTTGTGCATTTCTGGAACACCTTCATGACCTTTTATCATGCAATGAGGTTTTACCTTTATAATCTCGGTGTTTTGCCACCTGACCTATCAGGCCTCAATGCACATACCACGAATTAAAAAAAAAACTCCCTATATTTATAATGCCATGTTACAAGCAAACCTGTAAAGCAAATATCTGTATACCTTAAACCTATCCGGATCTTGAAGTGATAGTCTGCTCATACAAGCTTGGGACATGAGCAGAGAGCTGAGTTGGGTATGTAAATTTTAAGTATTTTTTCATTTTCGAATTCATGACCATGCACAAGTGTGAGATTCAAATTACATGAATGACACCATGTCGAAGGAACGATGTTTTCTTTTTATTTGATATCAAAAATACAAATACGAACACAAAATACTTATACTGAAATAACAAATACAAATATTACCAGATTGCCCTTATGGAACACACAAATGAAAATATTCTTTTGTGGAAGAGCAAATAAGGACCTGTCAAGATAAAATCATTCTTTCATTTATGGAATTTTCAGCAGCTTGCTGAACAGGGAGGAAACTCATCTTTTTTGCAGGCTGTTGACTGTATAAAGCCCAATGTTTGGCCTAAAGCTGACGGGTATACCTCATGTCCTAATGTAATATATTACCAAACAAAGGAACAGTACTTTCTCCGGGCTTCAATTATGGTTGAGGTGAGGTGAGGTGACTGTGAGAGGGAAAGAGGTTCCCAGCCTGCACCACATATGTATCGCAGGGAGAGAAAGGGAAAACGAGGGGGTAGAAATACACCACTTCCGATGATGTAGAAGGCCTATGTAGAATCCCCCCAGCAATATTTGGCCCGGGAGCTGCTGCTTCTGGAATTTCGTCGCACTTGAATGGAAACAGCGTTGTAAACATTTCAAAAACCTTGAGTTACGGGTAGCATTCTGTTGTGTTGGCACTGCGTGAAGAAAAGAAACGGCAGCTGAAAAAGTGACCAGGTACAAAATTGTGGCGTTATTTATCGGCGGTAAAACAGTATAGCCTGAAGGAGCGCAGCAGAAGTATCACCAACACCTTAGCAGATATGTGAAAATATCATAAATCAGGCAAGTGCATCGCTGTAGTTTAGGCAATTACTTCTTTCTTTCTGCTTTATATTCAAAAGCTCTCCAAAAGGACATTTCTTCATATACATAGGATGGCCGAGCGCTTTTTCAGTGTGAAGGCGTGCGAGAAAACTTTGGCATAATTTTATTTGACGCTGGCACGTCAATTGGACGTCGTAAAAAAACCCTTTTCGCTGTTACACGCGGAGGGTAATGTGCCCTAGTTTCTTTTTATGAAACAATTTCCACCAATAGTATGGGGCAAAACATTTTATGAAAGATCGAATAAAACTGCTAGCAATATCTTTTGCTAAAGCATAGGTAAACTGCGCGCACCGACCAACAGCCAACGCATCTGTAACCATGGCCTCCTGTATAACGCCTTTACAGGAGGCTGAGTAACAACATTAGAAGCCACCGCTTTGAGCAACCTCCACACCGGCGCCGCGCTGCGTTTGCGCTGCCATTGCATCATGTTTCTGCAAACCGCGAGTTGACACTCCAGACAGACGACAGCTCTGCCGAACACAACAAGATGGAGGCTGGTGTTACTCATGAATATTGCTTCATGTGAAAACTTTACCACTTAAACGCACCGTAAGAAAGTTTCCAAATCGCCACAGGATCCAGACTACTCAACGGGCAAGAAAATTCACTAGCCGAAACGACGACGCGAAAATCTGGTTACGAAAAAACGTTATAACTAACTTTTTGCTACTCTTACCGAAAATGGCAAGCAGTGGCCATAGAATATTGAAAAATACAAAATTCAAACTGTGTTTTATGTGGCTTGACCTTGAAAATGGGACGTGTGTAAAAATGCAAATTCTTTATGTCACCGCGGTATACTCATTACGGCAACGGAAGTACCCCACATGTGCAAGCGTTTTCGTTTTCCTCCTGGATCCCAAAACGGCCGCCGCACTGGGAACCCGAATCCTCTCTATAAGAACGTCAAGGGCCCTATTCTCGACTGCACAAATTGCCGGCATTTCGCCCATGTTTTTTTGCGTAAGCACGACGTAAGCAATCAGTGACGTGCTGCACCTATAGCTATGACGACATGCAGTGTAATTTGACGAGTCACTCATAACGATCGCTAACAAGGTATCAAATATTGTGCAAGAAAGATATAAAAACACTTGGCATGTACTATAAAAATTAAGACGGTAGCTGAGGCTGACAAGAAAAACACATTTCTGGAGGTCAGACTTGGCGCCAACACCACAAGGCGATCGAGTAACGTTGATCCAAAAGCGAGCGAAAGGCGGATGTCGAGCTAAAGAACATCACACATTTTTTTTACCGTATCTATTTATTTCTTTCAATCGCTTTTATTAACATAGCTGGGCTCTCTGCTTCAATGCAAGCTTTGTTGCGTTATCACCTTCCCTGCCGCCACCGCCGCCACGCCATCGTCTGCTGCTATGTTACAAGTTTATGGCGTGATCACAGAAAAAGACGGCCGCGACTATCGCTTCTATGACACATAAGAGCAGCGAAGCGCTACGCCTGATAACCGCGGAGCACACCGATGTCACCGATTAACTCATTCGTCAAGCTCGACTGCAATCAGCGCTGTAATGAACTAAATAGTCACTTTTCATTGTTATTTTTCTCTTGAGTTCGATCATGTGACCCAACAGCTTACTAGGACAAGTATGGACAAATGCCATGCATTGGGTTCTCTTTGTCATGGAGATGCTTGTACTGCCCTCTCATGTTGCGGTTACGCCAAACAAATATTTTTTATTTCATTGCCAAACATAAAAGCAAAATGCTGCATGTTATTTGTATGTCGCATGATCGCTGACTTGGAAGCAGTTGAAACTATAATTTGTTTCGGTAGGAAACATGCTTTAAACAGCGCGCATGCGAAACTGCGCCTGCTGCAAATTGCCGCACATTTCGCGGCGCCGTAAGCCGGGGCAATATTGTGCCCTATTTTGCTTGTATATTGCGACAAAAACAACCGCCATTTTCATGCTGTTACGTAGCATTACGTCACTTTTACGCAGGCTGAAGTTGCCAATGCATGACGTAATCGTTCCCGCCAACTGTTTAAATTACGTCACGCCTTCTCAGCCAATCACAGAGGGGGTGTGTATTACAAGCAGTATTGTTGTTGAATAGCAAAGACAGGCTTACGTTGTCATGTCCGCCGCATTTTGTCTGGTTTTTCATTGCCGGCCAAGAATTATGCGCCTTTAGTAACGAGAAATAAGGCAAACTTTAGAACTAGTGTCCGTTGACGACATGAAACGTCAAAATGACGACACCACACACAACCGCTTTGTCAGCCGGAAGCACGTGACCAAAATTGAAAGCCAATCAGAAAAGACTTCCGGAAAATTGCCTAAATTGCCGGCAATTTGTGCAGTCGAGAATAGGGCCCCAAATTTACCGTACGATCACGGGTATCGGAGAACGGTTTTGGCGCGGGCTTCTTACGACGACGCAAAAGGCATAATTTCGTGGTCCTTGCTATATTGTCTGCAAACACAAATTCTTACAGTCTGCGCTCGCCCACCCATCGAAAAAAAAAAAGAAATCCAGGGACTTACCTGTCCGCTCGTGTTCAACCGGGCTATGCCCGTAATACACACACCAGCCGGCTTGATATGGCCCCGCTGCTTGGCTTGCGTTCCCGGTTGCCGGTGTAGTAGGGTCGGTGTAACAGGGGAAGCAACTGCATTCGCAGTTGCTTCTACTGTTACACTGATTTCGATGCACACATTTGATATCAGCGGAAGCGAACGTGGTCAAGTGTCAACGCTCGGAACTGAGTATGAACTATACAGAGCATGAGGCAAAGCGCGGGACCCCAACTTGCTCCGCGCTGAAATTACTCCATACTGCGCACGCGCGCTAAAGACAAATTACCGAACCACAACTCGCCACGCACGAATTTTTTTCCACTCCTACTGCGCATGTGCGCGCAAGTTTTATTAATGTTTTTCGGCTGTCGCCGCGTCGTCGGGCGCGTGTCGTCGGCCGCCGCAAAGGAAGGTTGCGGGCCATTGTGTGAGGGGGAATACGCGCATGCGCCGCAAGCCACACATATCGCTCGGAGCGTCATGATTGCCCCCCTCTTTTTAGTTATTTCCTGGCGTCAGGCTGTCCGCTTGTATATAGCCGTGACACGGGTCGTTGGCGCAGCATATAAGCATGCTGTAACCACCTGAGGTTTTGTCACGGAAAAGAAGTCTGTCAGGGCCTCTTATATCACGGTATTGAGGCTGCCAACCGCATATAGATAGGACGCTATCCGGGACGCGACTAAGAGTGTGGTGTAGTAACGGCCAGAACCTCCCATGAATACGCCAATTAACCCTCGGCCCTCAGGCCCCAGCGGCTGCGAAGCAACTGACCACGGCGGCGGTCAGACCTGTGACGCAGCAGAGGGTGCTAAGAATCCCTGGATCCGGACAGGCCGCCAATGGAATCTGAACCTGGCAATGTTTAACGCGCGAACCTTATCTAGCGAAGCAAGTCTCGAGGTGTTGTTCGAGGAACTAGAGGGCATTAAATGGGATGTAAAAGGGCTTAGCGAGGTTAGGAGGGCAGGCGAAGCCTTTACGGTGCTGAAAAATGGACACGTCCTATGTTACCGTGGTCTAGAGAACAGAAGAGAACTGGAAGTGGGATTTCTAGTCAATAAAAGCATAGCTGGCAACATAGACGAATACTATAGCATTAACGAAAGGGCAGCAGGTCTTGTAATTAGGCTCAATAAGCGGTACAAGCTCAAGGTGGTGCAGTGCTACGCGCCCACATCCAGCCACGACGACCAAGTAGTGGAACGCCTCTATGAAGATGTGGATTCGGCAATGGCTAAAGTAAAAACACAGTATACCGTAGTTATGGGGGACTTCAATGCTAAAGTAGGCAAGAATCAGGCTGGAGACAAGGCAGTTGGGAACTATGGTCTGGGCTGTAAAAACAGCAGGGGGGACCTACTAGTTGAGTTTGCAGAACGGAATAACCTACACATAATGATTACCTTCTTCTGTAAACGGGAGAGTCGGAAGTGGACCTGGAGGAGCCCGAATGGGGAGCACAAAAATGAAATAGACCTCATATTATGCGATAACCCTGGCGTCATGCAGGATGTGGAAGTGCTCAGAAGGGTAAGGTGTAGTGACCACCGTATGGTAAGATCTGGAATCAGGCTGCATTTGAGGAGGGACCGCAGCAAGCTAGTACGAATGAAGCCGATAAATGAGCTAACAGTAAGACGTAAAGTAGAAGATTTCAGCATCGCGCTGCAGAACCGATATTCCGCCCTTAACGAGGAAGCCGAGCTTACGACACAGGAAGCCAGCGACAACCTTACACGCATTATGACGGAGTGTGCAGTAGAAGTCGGGGGCACTATGGCTAGACAGGATACTGGTAAACTTTCACAGGAGACGAAAGAACTAATCAGGAAACGGCAAACCATGAGAATCTCTACCGCAGCTGGCAGAATAGAACTAGCCGAGCTCTCGAAGTTAATCAATAAGCGTAAGACAGCTGACATACGGAAGTACAATTTGGAGAGGATTGAATACGCTGTAAAGAACGGAGGCAGCCTGAAAGCAGTGAAGAGACGTCTTGGTGTGGGGAAAAATCAGATGTATGCACTTAAAGATAAGCAAGGCAATGTCATCACAAATAGGGATAAAATAGTCACAGTGGCCAAGGAGTTCTACAGGGATCTGTACAGTAGCCGGGACGTCCAGGATAATGCCGAACGAAAGAGTAGTTTAGAGGAGATAGACATCCCACCAGTAACGACCAAAGAAGTAAGGAAGGCTTTGAAAGAAATGAAAGGGGGCAAAGCACCTGGTGAGGATCAGATAACAGCAGACCTCTTGAAGGATGGCGGAGAAATTGTACTTGAAAAACTGGCTAACCTGTATACGCAATGCCTAATGACCGCAATGGTACCGGAATCTTGGAAGAACGCGAACATCATCCTAATCCATAAGAAAAGCGACATGAAGGACTTGAAAAATTACAGGCCGATCAGCTTATTGTCAGTCGTCTACAAGGTATTTACGGAGGTAATCGCTAACCGAATCTCTGCAACCTTAGATTTCAGTCAACCTAAAGAACAAGCAGGGTTCCGTAAAGGTTATTTAACAATGGACCATATTCACACGATCAATCAGGTGATAGAGAAGTGCTCTGAATATACTGAACCCCTATATATAGCCTTCATAGATTAAGAGAAAGCATTTGACTCTGTTGAAACCCTAGCAGTCATTCAGGCATTACGGAACCAGGGGGTAGATGAGCATTATGTAAGAATACTAGAGGATATCTACAATGGGTCTACAGCTATCATCATCCTCCATAGGGAGAGCAGTAAAATACCTATAAGGAAGGGTGTACGACAAGGAGACACAATCTCTCCAATGTTATTCACAGCATGCTTACGAGAAGTATTCAGAACGTTGGATTGGGAACAGGTGGGAGTAAGGGTTAATGGAGAATACCTCAGTAACCTCAGATTTGCTGATGACGTTGCCTTGCTAAGTAACTCGGGGGACGAATTGCAAAGCATGCTTTCCGCACTGGGTGAACAGAGTAGAACCGTGGGCCTGAAAATTAATATCCACAAAACTAAAGTAATGATCAATAACCTCGGGACAGCACAGCAGTTTGAGATAGGTGGCGAGGCAGTGGAAGTGGTAAGCGAATATATCTACTTAGGCCAAGTTGTGACTCCAGATCCTAACCATGAGGAAGAGATAATTAGAAGGATCAGAATGGGGTGGGGTGCATATGGCAGACATTCTCAGATAATGAATAGCAGCCTACCATTGTCGCTTAAGAAGAAAGTGTATGACAGCTGCATCTTACCGGTACTCACCTACGGGGCAGAAACCTGGAGGCTCACTAAGAGGGTTCAACTTAAATTGAGAACGACTCAGCGGGCAATGGAGCGGAAACTGATAGGTGTAACATTAAGGGACAAGAAGAGAGCGGAATGGGTCAGGGAGCAAACTGGTGTTAAAGACATATTAGTAGAAATTAGGAAGAAGAAATGGACGTGGGCAGGGCATGTAATGCGAAGGCAAGATAACCGCTGGTCATTAAGGGTAACAGAGTGGATCCCTAGAGAAGGCAAGCGTTGCAGGGAGCGGCACAAAGTTAGATGGGCAGATGAGATCAAGAAGTTTGCGGGGGTAAATTGGTCACAGTTGGCACAGGACCGAGGTAATTGGAGAATAATGGAAAAGGCCTTTGCCCTGCAGTGGGCGTAGACAGGCTGGTGATGATGATGATAATGATGATAAGTAATCTGCATGCTGTTGCGCGTCAAGCAGGATTCTTAAATTACACAATGGGCGGCGAGTGGCTTTCTTTAGACCACCGTTTTTGAATCGCTCTACCAAAGAGGCATAATACTACGGTTTGCGGGAATTTAAGTACACTGGTACGAGCGGAAACCTTTTGTCATGCTGTGTGCCCGTTCCAAGAGTATGATGCGCGGTGCGGGCATGTATTCCATCGATGCAAACGGGATTGACAACAGTTATTCTGCCTTGTTACCAAAAATATTCTTGGCCATTGGCGGAAAGTGCCCCCTATGACAATACTTGCAAATAACAAATCCGTAAGGCGCACTGTTGCACTGAAAATAAGAGCTGTCTCGTCACGAGTAGCAACTATACCAAGCATGAAATAGTTAACTGAATTTTTTCTGCTCGTCATAGCTCTTCTGGTGATGCGGTTACATGCCTTGACCTTTGTTTTTGGAATAGGGGGTCGTAGTAAAATACGCATATTGTGATGTATTGAACCAATATGAAATCACTCACCCTACCTAACATGGTGTCGTGACGCCTGCAGAACTCCTTCGTTGACTCCCAGGTAAAGAGCCGTTGGAAGGCCAGATACTGCGTATTCATTTATGGATCGCGAGCACTCAAAGAATATCTTACCGTTTTCTCGCGCAGACCGGATAAGCGCTCGACCGTGTAACTTGTAACGCCCTGCATTTTCAGAAAAATTCAGGTTTCGCGGAAGTTCCACTTTTAATCGTTATAATATCGTTAATGAAGATCATTGGTCAAACGAAATTTAAAAAAAAATAACAATTCGCAAAAATATAAAAAATAACGGAAAATGGCGAAGCATATAACGCCCTGCATTTCCACAATAATGCAGATTTTGTGGAAATTCCACTTGTAATCATTATCATAGCGTTGATGGAGATAATTGGTCGAACAGAATTTTGAACAACTTAAGAACAAAAAAAATATAAAATTACGGAAAATGCTGAGCCTTGTAACGCCCTTCATTTACAAAAAATGCAGATTTGGCGCAAGTAACACCTGTGATCGTTATAATAAGGTGAATAGAGATAATTTGACGGACAGGACTTAGTAAAATCACGAAAATTGGTTCTAAAAGACTCACACTCAAGAGGAGCGCCGTAAGGATGCTGCGCATTAGTAGACATTTCTCTGAATTTATGCAATTTTTCTAAGTAGCCTCGTTTCATTCGCGCTTCCGTTATTAGCGTGTTATTATTGTGCGCGGAAGCGCAAGGTCGCGGTTCAGAATTTTCAACATTTTCAAGGCAATTCACCAAAACCATTGCACAATTGTGCATGAAACGTTTAGACCATATAGAACAATGCCACAAATAAATGGGTTCCAATGGCTGCAATTGCCCCAAAATATTTTTAATTTGTGCCCTTCTGGAACATCTTAATGACCTCAGTTTTCAGGCAATGAGGTTCTACCTTGATAATCTCATTGTTTTGTCACCTGATTTATCATGCTTCAATGCTCATACCACGAGATAAAAAAACTCCCTATATTTATAATGCCATATTACAAGAAAAGGTGTAAAGCAAGTATCTGTATACCTTAAACCTATCCGAATCTTGACGTTATAGTCGTCATATAAGCTTGGGACACGAATAGAGAACTGAGTTGGGTATGTAAATGTTAAGTATTTTGTCATTCTCGAATTCATGAGCGTGCACAAGTGTGAGATGAAAATTACATAAATGACACCATGTCGAACCATGTCACCACCAGCAAAGCATCCACGTCGTTGTTTCGTACAGCCATTCTGCTTCTCCATATGCCGTGAAAGCTGACCAGAAAAAAAACACCACACAGTATTACAGGGTGTTCCATGTCGAAGTAGCGTATTCCATCTTGTGTCAGGGGCAGGTCTTTGTCGAAAGTTCGCTGGAAGGCAACGCCCCCCCCCTCTCCCCCCCAAAAAAAGAAGGAAGCTCACTCTAACGCGTTAGACTGGAAGGTAGCGAAGCTGTACGCAACCTTCACTGCCATCAAGACGGCTTAAGTCCGCTATTGCAGCCAATTGGCTTCTTTTTCTGTGCCGAAACGGCCTTTACTTCATCATTGTTGCTATAACTGTGAGCTTCCACCATTTTTTGGAAGGTATCATCATTGGAACTCACATTGGAGGAGTGTACGCTATGACGTGTCTTTCTCTTTCCGAGAAAGCGTTCCATGATTACGGCGAACGCTGATGTTTTTATTTGTGTTTTTTTTAAGTGCGAATGCACTTTATAAGCGACCCCAAACCATCCACCACCGGCGGCGGCGGCGGCGGCGGCGGCGTCCGCAGTGCTCCTCTATATTTAAAAAAGATACAGCATCCGGCGCCAGGTTTCGATCCGAGGACTTTGCGGCCGCAGCGCGACGCTCTACCGACCAAGCCACGGACGCGACGGTGATATCAGTGTTAGTGACGCGCCTTATATCTTTAACGCATTCAAACTACGTCGTCAGCGGCGTGCGTTGGCGACTCAGCGGCGTTATAGCGGCTTGATAACTGCGTGGTGTACACGTGATACTACAAACCCGATGGAAGAGATGGAAGAGAAGGCGGCGAGGCGGTGGGCTGCGGGGGCCGAGCGCAAGCGCCGCAAGCGGGCCGACAACCGTGCATTCGCACTTTCACATTCTCCCCCTCGGGGAAATGCGGGGGAATTTTTTGTTCAGTCTTGGCCAATCTCCCAAATCGGTATGATTGTCTTCACAAACGTGTGCGGGGGACATTGGGAGGTCTCTCCGAGGCACGCACACATGAGCGCTCCACATTTTCTTGTTTTCTTTTAACTGTTTTTGAGAGAATTTGCCTTACGGCATAAGAGTTATATGTACAACATCACATTCTTTTCACGCATAAACGTCAGCAGACACCGGTACTGAGGGCCCCATATCCACTGCATGGCGGTCGCCGCAGTCTTGGCCAGTCTCCCGAAGTGGGTATGCTTAGCTTGACAAACATGCGCTGGGGACGCTGAGGGGTTTTAGCTAGGTAGACAGACACGAGTGCCGGGCATTTTTCTGGTATTTGTTACTGTGGACACGAAACTCTAACCATTTGTAAAACACCTTCGCTGTTAAACACTGCGTCTCAGTAATCCACGAAGATGTGCTGTACATTTTCTGGCCTTTTACATAGCCTGCAGTCGCATCCCCCAGGAAAAACCAGCCCCTTTGCATGTCACCATGTCCAAATTGGCAATTTCTGCGCGTGTAGCATCAAAAAGTTTTCACCCCCCCCCCCCGCTTCTGATATCTGCTAAGCTCTTTTCAGGACGTTCTTAGCCTGACCTCTGTAGTATTCAGGGCATAAAAATGAATTCAGGGCATAAAAGTACAATTATATCGCAATAGAGACGCTTCCACATGACATTTCCAGTAGTCAAGTGTAAATCGCGCATTCAGAAATTGGAAAGAGACAAAACTTTACGCTAACACCCACTGACAGCGCATTCTTGGATATCTTTTGTTGACACAATAAAATTGGGCAATATAAAGGTCGATCTAACCCGAATCAATGTTCGTGCAATGGGTCACACTGATCGAGCAAAAACAAGAACCTAGACAGCAACTGTTTTATAAGTAAATTAGGCAATCCCAAACCCCCAACGTTTAACGGTTGAAACATGTTGCTGCACTTTGTTTGTTAAAAAGACCATTGCCAATCAAACACCACAAAAAACCGATAAAATCTCTGATTGTTCGCCTGCGTACAGAACAGTTCCTGCATGACGTACGATAACTTAGAAAAAATTAGCATGTTGCATGTTGTCGCTTCCGCAAAGATCGATGCGCGGTGGACTGTCCATGCATTCGTTTGTGCGCCCGCATTTGCTCTTCTTTTTCCTGCCAATAAGTCCTATTCTCGCAGCATTCGTCCGAAGGCCCTCCCAAATACTTGGCGGGTGTTTTTGACCACACTACGTTATCACAGACGCGGAGAGTCTCCGGTCATTCACCATGCCACATTATACGACATTTATCTAGGTTCACACTGCTGCCAGTTACTTCGCAAAACTTTCTACTCACAGATAAAGCGTTTGTTACACTTGCTTAGTCGATACAGAATGCGGCCACGTCGTCCGCTTACGCGAGTACATTGACCTCGGCTGCTTCCAAGACTGAACATTATTATTGGTGAAATTAATCATTGAAATGAAATTAATATTGAAAGCAATATTGTTAGTTCAATAAACTACCAATTGGTGATTGCATAAAATTGTTATTGTTAGTTCTAAAAACATAGGGTATACGTGCTGCGCCGTCTGTGATTTTCACGCTACCATGTGACTTTATTTTACCTGTGTTGCACACCTTTAATGTTCATATGGAATAATAGAGGTGGCCTGGTTATTGAATGTTGGATTTGGATTGGTGACGCAAATGCAATACAATTGGTTCGTGGCTATTTTTCTGGTTTTCGGTGGGTTGTGTGTGTTGTAAACTGTAGAGTGTGCCTACCGCAGTTACCGCAGTATTGAAGCGCATTAAAGAGGCAGGGCTAAAACGTAAGAGATTATGTGACCTCGATACGCAGGAGCCTGCGTTTTTGGGCCACATGGTAACGGCAAAGATTATTGTACGGCTGAAAGAAAAGGTTGCTTCCATCCGAGGCACCCCAGCGCCCACTTGCACAGTTAGCCTTCGATAATTTCTGCGATTGCTGGAATGGTATGCTCGGTTCATTCACAATTTCGCTGACACTGTCGAAGCAATGCATGTTCTGCTGAGAAAGGGACAGCGATTCATTTGGTTTGATGAGACAGACGCTAGTTTTCCGAAGTCCAAAGACGCACCGGCGTCTAGCACTATACTGCGAACGTTCGATGCATCCCTTCCAGTTGCAGTGTCCACTGACGCATCAGAGTGCAGAATTAGAGCGGTCCTACAACACGTGGGTGGACATAAACTGCACACTGTCGCTTTCGCCCGTTAAGTTCTTTCGCCAGCTGAGAGGAAATATTCACTAGGAGAACGGGAAGCCCTTGCCTATGTTTGGGCATGCGACCAGTGGCATGTGTACCTGTGAGGACGCCACTTCACGTTAAGTCACCACCAATCCTTCATGGCATTACTTTCAACCAGAGGGTCAAGAAGGCGCGCCCCTCACGGGTAGAGCAATAGGTAGAATGCCTGTTGCAGTACAACTGTACAGTGAAGCGCCGCAAGGGGTCGCAAAATCAAGTGGCGGACGCACTTTTCCGCTTGCCCGCGTCACCGTCACAGGAAGAGGAAACGATGTTAGATGAGGTGCTGTCAGTTCTCGAAATCCGTTCTTGCTTTAGCAGACAACAGTTTGAACAGGCCCCGTTGCAAGATAGCACACCGCAACAAGGCAACGTCTATCGTCGTGGCCGGCGTACCACTCCTTATCGACCAATCTTTAGCCTTTCTTCAAAGTAAGCAACGAACTTTCAGCGTTACACAATCTGACATTATATGGCGAAAGGCTGGTGGTTCCCACATCACTCATGGAGCAGATAATCGCCGCTGCTCATGAGGCGCATCCCATAGCGGTGCCAGCAGTAGCATGGCTGCGGGAAAAATATTGGTGGCCAGCCATGGACCGCCAAGTCGAGCTAGCTATCCAGAGGTTTAGCGTATTCCCGGAAACAGAAAAACGCATCAAGGTAAGGCTACACCCTACCAATGAAAGCTGCATATGCAAATTGCAACGTAAACATGTAAACCACACTGTTACCATATCCGTCTCCTCGACTAGTATAGTATTCTTCATTTTTGAGCATTTTCGTTTGTTTCAGCATGCGGAGACTGTCGACTTTCACTTTACGTCGAAGAGCTTTATTTTGAGAGGAAATTCGCTCTGCAGGTGTAAAGGTTCACAGAGAAGGCTTGAATCGGTATAAACACCCCAACAGGGCCATTCCGTAGGTGGTACGCTGTCATTTGTTCGGGAGAAAAAAGTGTTTTTTTTATAAAGGGAGCAGTAATCGCCAACAACCTCTTTTGACAGTTGCGGCGTTTTCAGGATTTATTTATTTCCAATACTTCCACTCTCAGCTTGAGAGCATTGCTGAAGCCACTGGATAACCGGAGCCACTGTTGTATGAGAGCTCCCGTGGTTTGCAAGCAAGAAAAATGGCAAAGTTCGCGTGACAGTCGTCACCGGCAAGTGCCAGCGCTGAGAAGCGGTCGTTCTTGAGAGATGTTTTTGAACCATTGCCCCCGTATCGAAGCGATCGGAACTAGGTCAAAACGAACTGGCTTTACCGTGCGCCTGCCCTGCTTACTCAGCTGTACCATCGCGTACAAATACCATCGCGTACGAAATGTTCACTGACAGTACGATGCAAAAGTGTTGCAGGGTATTTCGGCATATTTTTCGCGAAATCATTTCTTTCGGCTATTTTTGTCGCCCAGACTCCTGCCTATGTCGAATTAGACCAAGAACCTCGGCATCAAACTCACTGCAGCTACTTTTTCAATAATCACTGCTCATGCTGCTGCTGCACGAGTTCCACAGAAACTGAATGCCGATCAAACTGCCCCGGAAATTTCTGGCGCGCGGTCATTTCTTTTTTGTTTGTTTAAATGAAGGTTGACTATTTAGGGCCACTTGAACGTGAAAATTTTGGTGTGTCTGTAATTCTCTTAATCTGTCTGCCTGTAGCTCCAATCAGCCACCCGGCCAAAGTGAACCAGAAGCTGCACAGTAGGTTTATATACCCACAGCCAAATCTACACGTCGAAGTCCGCTGGGAATGTTCATACTTGTCAACATTGTTGAACAACTAAACCTTACTCAAATATGAAGCAGAAAATTAATAGGTAAGTGATATTTGCAGGGTTCCTTTATAACAAATTCATGGATGCTTGCTTTTGCAAATGAAATACTGCATCCACTGCATTTAGAAAAAATCGCTCCGTCACCTGCTGTCGCCCACGCCACAACAGCTTCTAGCGGCACTTTAAGAAATGAAATGGAGAGGTTCCACTAGATAGGTTTGACGCTCCGCTTGGACCACACGTGGAGTAGGGAAACGTGGTTCTATAAACGTTGAAGTAGGGCGCCTCGATTCACGCGCGTCTCCGCCGTACGGCACCGCTTGCATCGAGGCACCCGGCCTGGAGCAGTGGAACGCAGTGAATTTATATTGACTTGGGCAAACCTCTAGCGTGTTTACCTTTGGAGGAACGTGACGGGAGACGAACAGCATGAGAGGAGAGCAGGAAAGCGAAGGGAGGCATTTACTTGGCAAATTTTGATGAAAGACTCGTCTTTCGTCGACATTTGCAACGAAAGGAGCCGATGCGCGGCCATTTTTTTTATTCTCATGCTAAGCGTGATAGGCCAATAGGGATTGACAACGCGCCGATTGTTTTTTTTCGTCTTCTATTTTTTTCTTTTCATGCACCATGGGAAACAGTGCACGGAAGGCCTTGTTCCTGTTAATTTTTTTCTGATCCAGGCTACAGAACAGGGGTCGGCAACCTTTTGCGGCGGGGAGCCGAGTTCCATGAAGCCGACAAGACGGGCGGCCGCACGGCATATCGGGTGTGTGGGAAGGAGGTTTCGCAGGCAAAGAAAAAAATTCAACGAATGGACAATAATATCTGACCATAATTGATAATATTCTGGCCAAGTGTGAAGATAGCGGACAATGCCAAAGGGAAGTGATCAATCCTGTGTGGTCGTCTCCCGGCTAACCCCATTTGAATGCAAAACTGGCGTGTCGGCCACCAGAAAGTGACTGATAGAGAAGGGGGGGGGGGGGTGCGCAGTCGACCAGTGCTGACGTGCTTTTCTGGTGCTCTGACAACAGCGTGTTTTTACAGTGAACGACAGCGGAACGGCAGAGGCAGCGGAGGACAGCCGAAGCCGAGTATTTACCTCCACGGTTTTTTCTCGTTGGGTCGGGTTTTCAGCCGAGATGACGCGTAGAAAGCTGGTACAGTGTGGTAGCTGCCCGCGGCAGGTAGACGCAGAAGAGTTTCAGAGGGATGGCGGCGAGGCAGACGAAGGGGCAGGTGCGTGTCGGTTATGCTTAGTGGTGGCGCGGCTAGAACGCGTAGAAGCTCATAACTCGGAGTTAGCTAAGCGGGTTGCAGAACTGGAGGCAGCGGTAAGTACCGAACGCTACGAGCGGAGGGCCGTTGAGGGTAAGTTAGAAGCAGCTGAGAGGAAGCTAGAAAGGAGCGTCATTAAGCCAACAAATGACGAACACCTCGGCCCATGCAGCGAAGCGGAGGCATGCACTCAGGTTACACACGAGGTGGAATCAACGAAAGGCAACAACTACTCCCACCTGCTGCAAGATAGGCCAGCAAAACCAGTCGATAAGCCGGGCAGATGATAGCGTGGTAATCGTTGCAAGAGACTGTAACATGAAGAAGAGCAGCGCTGCCATAGTGGAAAGGGTAAAGGGGGATAAGCGTGTGAAGGTGCGGTATTTCCCCGGTCAAACAATGCAGACGGTGATGACTGCAGCGAAGGGGCAGCTTGCCTTGTCTAGTAAAGCTAAAAACCTTGTGGTGATGGCCGCAGGGCTTAACGATGTTCTAAAGGGAGAGGAGGAAAAACTTGGCCAGTAGATAGCGAAGGGGCTAAAGGACCTGCGGGCGATGGCCCCAAATGTGCTCACTGCAGTCTGCACCGTGCCGGAGGTGATGAAACAGGGCGTGCACACCGAACGGGCAGTACTCGCTGCTAACATCGAGATCGTGAGGCGCGGCATGGAACTTGGCCTTGAAGTGATAGACGTGAACAGGGTAGTGGGCAGCATTGGACACAGGCAAGCTTTCCAGGGGGACGGGATTCACTTCAGCCCCAGCCTAGGAAACAAGGTGGGGTGGCGCTTAGGTGGGAGAGCGGTAGGTTTTTTAGGGGGACCCGCGCCGCTAAGGAAGGCAAACTAAGAAACACAGGGGAAGCAGGGAACACATGCACACTCAACGCTGGGAAGCAGCCAGGCCTACAGCTAAATGGGGAACCTACAGGCGTAACTCAGAACGTTGACAGAAGCGATTTAAGTGGAAACAATGGGGCGAACAGTTTTGCAAAAGAAAAAATAGACCCCGTAAACGGAAAGGGAAAAACAAATTTAATAAATATTTATTCAGCTACATAAACATGCAGGGAGGCAGAAAGCCTGATAAGTGTGTGGAAATTCAAAACCAGCTTGAACGGAAAGGAATAGACGTGTACGCTTTAGCCGAGACTCACCTCCGGGACCTAGAAGCCCCACCTATCATAGACAATTATGTCTGGGAAGGTTGCAACAGGACCACAGGAATGAAGAAAGGGGGAGGTGTTGACATGCTCATTAAACAAGAGAGCGACTGGCAGAGAGTGCATGAAAGCTGTAAAGAGCATCTATGGGTTAGAGGCACCATAGAGGGGAAAAATACATGGTTAGGAGTTGTGTATCTGTGGACCGGAAGTTGTGCTAGGGAGGAAAATGAGGAAATGGTAAACTGTCTTAAAAGAGATATAAACGAGTTCAAAGATTCGGACGAAATAATCTTAGTTGGAGATATGAATGCACATATAGAAGGTTTGGATGGATACACAGACCACAACGGTTCTCTAGTGATATATATAAGTCAGGAAAACCGGCTTGTTATAGTAAACACAGAAAGCAAGTGTGACGGACAAATAACGTCGGAAAGCGGTAACAGACAGTCCAACATAGACTACAGTTTAGTATCCGAGACAGTACACGAAAGGTCGCGGGAAATGAGAATAGATGAAAATGGAACAGACAGCTTAGGAAGCGACCACAAGCGGCTTAGCTTGCACTTTGGAGGCACAACCCGGACAAATCTAGAAGTAGGTACAATAAGAGGAACTAATTTGAACAACGAGCATTTAAAGATCATCGCTGATAGATTGGAAGATGAAATCAATAAATACCCAGGCAAAAATTCGGATTACGACGAAATGATTGCGTTCATAAAGGGTAAGATCAATGAAGCAAAGCAACGAAACCGATGAAAAGGGAAGAGAAAGCCGAGAAGCTGGTGGAATAAGGAAATAAAAGAGGCTATTGACCAGCGAAGGAAGGCGTCGAGAGAACATAGAGAAGCACAAAGAACTGGCATGTAACCGAAGGTAGTGAAGGAGAAGTGGGATATGTACCGTTGGAAAAAACTGGAAGTGCAGAAAATGGTGCAAGCAAAGATCAAGCAGAAAAGCGAATAATGGATGACAGAAATACGGAAGAAGGGCAAAAGCGCATACAAGAAGTTATGGAACCATGTAAAATTACCAAGCTCAAAAAACGATATCCATCGAAAATTCCTGATTGATGAGGAAGGTAAACATTTAGAAGGAGAGCACGCGTTGGCGCACATTCATCGAGTGATTAGTTAGACGTTTAGGGTAATAGTGATAGGGAAGCCTGCACCGATAACATCAGCGCCACAGAAGACTGCGGAAAGGGAAATAAGTTTGAGCAACCTTGATTGAAAAAAAGCAGAGCAAAAGGTTTCCCCCCAGACAGCAGTGGGCCCGGATGGAATACCAATGCAACTGATAAACTTGCTTGGACCTAAAAGTAACAAATCGTTTATGAAGGCAATAGATAAGGTGATAGTGTAGCGCCACCATCATCATCTTCTTAAACCACCATGATCATCCACAGATTGGCCAGCTGGCACGGAACACACTGGGCACCCGGCACCCCTCGGGAACGGCACTCTCGTTCTACTCGCTTGATTCCGACCATGGCGCAGCCAGCGCAACCGCAATAAACGTGGGCTCGGCCGCTCCGCCTCATCGGCCGCCTACAATTTGGTGACCCTTACAAGCGGCTTCGCCATGGCATCACACCGCTGCTTCCCCAGCCGCAATGCGGACAACGGCACGCGACGAACATCCATCGCCCTCCCAGAACTTCCCTTGCTGATTCCGTTTGACGACATCAGAAACCACGCTGCATGGTTCGTCATCCTGGAGAGCAATTTTTACGTTCACGATATCCAGTCCCAGGAAACCAGGTACCTCATCACTTTAGAAAAGTTACCTGCTGACCTAATTGAGCGCATCCAGCTGCCGGCCCCAGGCCCTAGTGCATACGACAATCTGAAGGCCGCTGTCCTAAACCACTGCGGTATGGGAACCCAGCGGACGCCAACGGCGCCTGAACCAACGCCATTGTCTACACCACCACGCCTTCCAACGGCACCTGTCGATTCCAATTCGTCGGAATGTCCAGCATCACCTGTCCAGGAAACACGAGCCCATGCTACGACGTTCAGCAAGACAGAGTCGACCTTTTGCTTCGTGAACTCGACAGTACATCCTGACGCCGAACCACAGGTTGGCGCATCGACTCCCCTGCTATTCCTAACTGGGGAACTGCACCACCTCCGCAGGGCAGGTGTACGAGTGATCTCCGAGACCACTCCACTCCCGTTGTACGACAGCCGTCTTCCTCGCCTCAGGATGTACGGCAGCCTCCAGCAGCCGACGACAGCCCGAGATTCACGGAAGTCCAACTTACCGTCGAAGCTTATTAGACTGCCCCCTACAATCGTCACGTCCTACCTACGATGACAAGACTGGGACAAGGATTGCGGGACAAGCCTCCCAACAAACGTGGCCGAAAGCAGCGTTACGTGTCTCCGTGCCATCGCGAGACGCCTCACAAACTGACCACCAGACCTCGACTGATCCCCTGCTGCAAGAGAACTTTCAGTCGACACTATTACATCAGCTTAACTGTGCGACTACGAGCAAGGCACATAAAACTAGCGCCCAAAACGGGAATGATACTTCACGGCAGAGCGACCACAGCTCATCATCGGAAGGCTCCGCGATGCTGCCTCCCGTTGCGTGTGCGCAAGTTGCAAAGACAGCGATGCAGCCACCATCCTCACTCTAAAGCCCACCCGCGCAGGTATTTCAACTCCCCTTACATTGCATATCGGCCGCTCTTGTGCCTCCCGTGGAAGCTGTGCTTGCTAATCACACCGTCTACGGAAGATCCAGTTGCACCACTTCCACCCACGCGTCCGCTGCCCCACTCCCAGCCTCGTCCACCAGAGGTTTCCCCACATCCCGGACGCTACCTCACCGACGACCAGGACCGTGCCATTATTCAACCCCTACCCCTTGACCACTGACTGCCCACGGACTCTTCCTGACAACGGACAAATTGTACATACCTGTACATAGTGCGTAGTGCATTTTCGTGCATTGTCATTTACATTCGTCACTTTACCGCGCTTCACGCTAGGGGGGGAGCCCTGTAGCGCCACCATCATCATCTTCTCAAGCACCACCATGATCATCAACAGATTGGCCAGCTGGCACGGAACACACTGGGCACCCGGCACCCCTCGGGAACGGCACTCTCGTTCTACTCGCTTGATTCCGACCATGGCGCAGCCAGCGCAACCGCAATAAACGTGGACTCGGCCGCTCTCCGCCTCATCGGCCGCCTACAATAGAAACCAAACAAATACCAGAGGACTGCCTAGAAAGTAGGATGAATTTAATATATAAAGGCAGAGGAGACAAAGCCAGTATTGATTCATACAGACCACTCACAGTAACGTCCGTGGTGTATAGATTCGTAATGCAGGCGATAAAATCAGAAATTCAAGCATGGATGGAAGAAAATGAAATGCTTGGGGAACTGCTGAATAGATTTAGACAAGGCAGGCGACTGGATGACAATTTGTTCGTGATAACGCAATGCATTGAAATTGCGAAAGCACAGAATAGGCCATTATGCATTACGTTATTGGACATTAAAGGGGCATATGACAACGTAAACAGAGAACGGCTGTGGAGGATGCTGAAACTCCAGGGATTAGATGACGAGTTAATACAGTGCCTTATGGCAATCTATAAATACAATAGAGTGCACCTCACATGGGAAGGACAAAAACGATCCCAGCGGGTCTACATCCATCGGGGACTGAAACAGGGATGCCCTTTAAGCCCAATACTGTTTATGCTTTACATGGCAGGGTTAGAAAAGAAACTGGAAGAAAGTCAAGTAGGGTTTAGCCCAACCCATATGCTACAAGGCGAAGTGGTACAACAGCATATTCCAGGAATGTTATACGCAGACGACATTGTTCTTTTAGCTGATAACCAATTCGATATGCAACGGCTAATAAATATTACCGGCCAGGAAGCCACCAACTTTGGGTTAAATTTAATGCAGAAAAATCATGAATAATGGTTTTCAATGACGCTACCACTGACGTAGTGTCTATCCAGCAAGTCCAATTACCTAGAGTGAAGGACTATAAATATTTGGGAGTGTGGATAAACGAAGGGGATAACTACTTAAGAACTCACAAGGAGCAACTTAAGGTTAAGGGAAAGCGAAACGCAGCTATAATGAAGCATAGAGCTCTGTGGGGGTATAACAAATGTGAAGTAGTAAGGGGAATGTGGAAAGGAGTAATGGTTCCGGGTATCACGTTTGCGAATGCTGTACTTTGCTTAAAATCATACGTTCTATCAGGCCTTGAAGTAAACCAGAGAACGGTAGGACGTTTGGCCTTAGGCGCGCATGGAAAAACAACCAACGAAGCAGTTCAGGGAGGTATGGGCTGGGCGTCGTTTGAAGTTAGAGAAGCTCAGAGTAAAATATGCTTTGAGATGAGGTTGAGGGCAATGGATCAACGAAGGGGGGCAGCTAAGGTTTTTAGGTACCTATACTTGAAAAGCGTGGACACGCAGTGGTTAAGAAAGACTAGAAGGCTATCGATGAAATACGGAAAGAACAGTGGGGAATCCAAAACAGCCAAGGTAACCAAAAAAGAGGCAAGCCAGATTGAAACGAATAAATGGAGGGAAAAAATGGAAGCTAAAATGTTGATAGAGATGTACAGGGCTGAGAAGATGAACATCAGAAAGGAAAATTTCTACGGTAATTCCCAGGGCAGCGCTTTGCTTTTTGAGGCTAGAGCAGGTTGCCTGTGAACCAAAAGATTTGTGGGGAAGTATTCACAAAATGATGGGGTATGCCTGGTCTACGTAAAAGAAATAGAAACTATGCGGCACATAGTGTTAGAACGTGGGAGTATCCATCGAAATCTACATGAAGGTAATAGTCGGCTTCCAGAAGCGCTAGGATTTAAGGGTATCACAGAGGAAGTTAACTTCAAGGCTGTCGAGGGGACGAAAAGAAGATTAGAATGCTGGTCGACGAAAAGCAGAGAGGGGAATATTGCCTAAGACAGTTACCACCTGTAAAAGAAAAACAAAGTATTTTGAGCCTAATCAGCTTTTTGTCCCTGCCGTAAGCAGCGCTAGTATTGAGCCTAGAGTGTAAAACATAGGTATATAAGTCCTTTTTGGTAAGATGACATGTCATCGCCCCGATTCAAAGGGGAAACGAATGCAAAACATCATCATCATCATGAACGTTCCGGCCACCTTAGAATACTGCCTCGCTGGCCGCATGTTGCCTAACCGTGCTATAGAACAAAACGCGCTGAATATCTTGGGGTGTTTTATTCTTTCAGATGTGTGCGCGCTCTCAAACGCGTCAAATGTCTTTGAATGCGTTAACAAAGGATGAGCGGCTGTGGAAACCTTTTTTCGGACATTCTCCGGGAGGGTTGCCTTTCGGTGGACGCCGGCCGGGTGCGTGCTTTCGCCAGCCTCACCAAATAACAATTCATCCTCAAAAAAGCTCGTATTTGAGCACCATGTTGAGCACAAAGAAAGTGTGCACTTCCCCTAGTGTGAATCGGCAAAACTGAGCACAACGGGCCAAACAAAGACAAATCACAACGATAGTAGGTAGAGCAAACGCGTATAAAGCGTAGAGATAGATATCAAATGCAGCGCAGCCGTTGCAGGGGGTAAGAAATAGATAAAAAAGCCAATCAAGCCATTACAAATTCCGAACGCGGAATCGGGCAGCATGGGCAGGTCGCTACCTCCAAATCCGTTCGTGGTTTGGACCTGGCGATTCCCATCTGGAGACATGCCCAGTAACTGTAAATAAACCCGTTCCGTCAGTTACATGTGTAAAATTATACAAATTCGACCCATCAAACATGCCCCCAAATCCATCTGCCACTATCTCATCAATATATTGAGAACCTTGCTTTACAAACATGGTGCTTCTCAGCTAACATAGAACGAGCTAAAGTGTCAGTGATATTTCAGGGGGTGCGGCAAGATCGACGCCGCCAACCATAGGTCTATCACAGTCATTTCGATCTTTACAAAGCACTTAAAAATATTTCCCGCCCGCCTTAATGGAACTTTAAAACACAAAACTCTGTTTCAATGTGTTACGTACGGGAAGGCCGACCCGAGCCGAGCTCCATCGCCTTTGACGTGTGGTAGCATGGTGTGAAGCGAGCGGCCAGCCGCTGTTGCAGCCGTGAAGAAGTCCAGATGCCGTAGACTAACTTAACTGTTTACTTCATTGCGAGGGGTGAGCCGAAGCCAAAGAACAATGCCCCAACGGGCGAGGTTACAGTACAGGGCTCGAGCAGAGTGACAGCATTGATTCACTGCTCTAACAGGAATGAACTACAGTGCTTGGGGGCGGTCGTATTTATACCCAAAAGTGCCAACGGTCAAAACCAAGCGTTCCCTCTGGATTGTTCACACCCCACGAACGTCACAGGCACACACAACACTCTTTCCAGAGTTCGTGAGCAGTCGGTAGTAGCGGCGCACGCTGAGTCCGAGAGAGGTAAGAGAGGAGGACTCCGCTGCGGACGCGGGGCCTCTGTGTCCTAGGGCCGCGTTGAAGCCTGCCTCGTTGTCAACCGCCGAAGTTTTAAAGCGCGCCGAAAGATAGGCGCCAGAGACCCAGGCTTCTCGACACGTGAAAGCATGAGGCACCGACACGGGGTTGGGGGTTCACTCTAAAGGCGCACGTAGTGGAGGCTTCGCCGCACAGATGAGGAATATTGAAACAAAGCCAAACGGCGGGCTCAATTGTAACAGCTTCTCCGCCGGGGGTCCGAGATCCCGATTGATAAGGGTCTTTAACCGTTCTCCTGAGGGATGGTTGTGGAAAGAAGTGCTCGCCAGATGCTCGACTCCAGGCCTGGGGTTTACGACACCGAGCTGGAGCTTCACCGGGGCCGGTCACTGGACTCCCCAAGAACGTCTCTGGCTTGGTCAGGCAAGCAACGGAACAACACAGGAAGACACAACGGCATCGCCGGCAAGTGCGAAGACAAATCCACTCTGAAGCTCTACCAGGCTTTTAGTTGCGATAAAATACGCTAATAACTAACTACACTAGTCATAATTTAGCCCAGCAGTGCTTTAGACAAGTACACAATCTTGAAAGGGGACAGTTGGCGTTATTGGAAATGTTCCGCACAAAAAGAAGTGTAATAGTAAAGGGCGAAATCTGATTCAGGAAAACAATTAAACTGAGAAAGTCAGGCGTGTACAGGCCGCTTCTAGCAGTGAGAGCTGCGATTTGAGCTCTCGTCATTACTCTTTACGTCCGCAAGTTTACCTTATTAATGTAAGTTCGTTCATTTTCATGATTTAATTTTATTTTATTCTTGGATTTCCCCCTCTTGCACCGCACTTTAGGTGTGGCCGTTCTCTGAACGCTTCTGCGACCGGTCGTGAGGACATCGGCCTTCTTCCGAGGCGTTTCTCGAGCGTGCGGAGAAAACTGCTCTACTCTCCACCGCTCGAGCAAGGCATGCGCTTTCATTCTCGGCCGCTGCGTGGTCCGCTAAGAACAGGCGCAAAGCGTGCGAGTGGCGCTGCAACTTGGCAGGCCCGCATGAGAGCTCTTGTCGCATTTGTTTGCCACACTGTCGGCAAGCGAACGCTGCAGGGTGCTTTTGCTCTCTTTCCAGCTGTCAAGGCCTATCTAGGCACGGGCAGCCCGGTCTCAGACGACGGCTCAACCCCAGGCGACACCGGAATAGCTACGTGCTCGGCTGGCCTGTGCCTGATATCGAGAATCTGAGTTTCAGGTGGAACGCTAGCGACTCGCTTAGTGGCGCGCAGGGTGTCGAACCGGAATTTTTTCGGGTTCGGTTCGGGTTCGGGTTCAAGCCTTTAGGGTTCGGTCCGGATTTGGTTCCAGAACACCATTCCGTTCCGGTTCGAACCGGTTAGAACCGGTTCAAACGGGTTCAAACGGGTTCGAAGAGAAAAAAAGCAGGCGTTTTTTTTGTGTTAATTTTGTTGGGCTCGTTTTTCGTTTCCTTATCAAGTCGGCATAAAAAAAGCCATAATGAAGGTTTCTTTGTGCAAATATTTTGTCTTGGCCAAACTAAAGCGACCCTGCAACACTTTTTCAACTTTTTTCTAAATCTTCAGTGCTTGCGGAAAGTAGTTAAACAACACATCCTGTACCTATGGATTAGGGGGCCGCAAAGTGCCTCAGCCAAACATTTTTGCTCTCTCCTCATCAGAAAGCTTAGAAACTTGCTCAAAATATTTTTCTCTCCTTCCCGGTCTTGGCGTTCTTCGACGGCTGAATGATGTCATTACACCGGTGTAGCGGCTATTTGCCGGCTTTCCTTAAAGGGGGCCTGAGATGGATTTCAAAGTGTTTTTGTTTGTGTCAGAAATCTACTCTATAGTTCATGTAGAAACAAGTCCAAAAATAGTAAGCATATTCGCTCACGCTAACAAAAGTTATTACCCCGACGAGACAGAACTATTTGTTGGCTCGGCGGCTTGCGATGACGACATAGTCCGACCTCGTCCGAGGCGAAGCACTCATTTCATGGTTGGCCGCAGGAATGTCCGCGATTTTTGACGGCGGCGGTTTGGTTTAGAGCGTCGTCGTTACCATGGTTACGTTAGCGAGCGGGTCGCACATGAGACGACGACGTCCTTTTTTTTTTTAGGCTACGTTTTCAGTTTTTACGGACTTTGAGCAGAAGAGACTGGTGATTGCGGAAGTCGACCTTACATGCGCGAGAGTTTCCGTGAACGGTAACTTATTTTTACCGTCGCTACATAGCGATACAGAGGCTAGAATTTCTACCGACTGTAGTAGCGAGCCCCCTGCGCCGGCGAAATGTACGCTCGCGTTTTGATTAGATTACCGGAAAGTTCCGAGCGAACGCTCTCCCCCGAAACATCGCCCACCCCCTTTTACGGGTGAAATATTCAATTTACTGAAAGACGCGCGCCCACCCCGTAAAATACATGGCTTTAGCGCCGATGAGTGAACAAAACAAACCCGAATCATCTCTTCATGTGTAGATGCGGTCACTTATTCGTCCTTTCCGCGCTTGACCCGAAATTTCGCCCATCTCGTATTTTTCACTTGATATCACTGTACTTAAATTTGGGTGGGCGTTTTTCCGGAAATTTACGGCACAGCAAATGCGCTGTGCTCTGCGCTTCATGCAAGCAATCTTAGTTGATGTTGTTTACTACATTCTTGCTAAATGATGATCAGGAGCACGATAAATGACAATTTTTTTTAGAATGAGCGAGCAAAATTTCCGCCCCTACTCCAGCTTCCCACGCTTCCAATGGTTCAGATGCCTTTATGACCTAGCACAGCTCTTTTATGCTTTCAAAATCGTCTTGGGCAAGGTAATATAGGTAACTGCGGAATCAAATATATCTTACTCATTTTATATCGAAATATTTAGCGGTGGCGTGAATTCTGGTCACGGTGTGTGATTCTGGTTAATGCAATACGTGGTCCTAATTCTTCCCACTAGATGGCGGCGTCAACGTCATGTTTTCGATTTTTTAAGCTCTACAGCAGAAGTATACGGCGCTCTTTTAAAAAAAATATTGTACTGTGAGAGTTCAATCTAAGACGTCTAAGATTCAAGCCATTTCAAGCGTGAGCGAACAGTTCTGGGCAACAAACGTTTGAGTCATTTGCCTTGCGACAAATTCGCCAGATGTCGCTACTCGGCAGAGCCGGTAAGCCGGAATGCAGAAACCGCAGAGTGCAATCCTTTCGTTTTCAGCGGCAAACGGCTACTCTTGCTTCATTACGGTATACGGTAAAGCGCGCTAAGGACACTAGGCAACAGGTTCATTCCGAAGGCCGGTGCAGCAAACCACACTTTCCTGCGATCATGACTTGATGGGAAGCAATGAAATGAAACTCTTTGGCAGTTGTCGTTACGGGATGAGCATGCTCTTGCCCTTGTCGCGACCGCCGCAGAGAATCAGCTGCGACAGCGTTTGGGCTTGAACTGATTTATTCAGCCCGCGTGAGCGCACTTGAGCGTGCGCCTCGTGGTCACGAGCAGTGCCCGGCGTCGTCCAAGCGCTGCGTGCGGATATCTCCTCCGTCGTCGGCGCGGCGCTCCCTTGGCGCGCCGTTCGTTGCCACCTCTGAAACAACGTCGAGGCTACGCTCGAAACACAGATGGTGCAAAGAATCCTTTCGGGTACAGCGTCCAAGAAAGCAAATGCAAAGAAAACTGATGATACTCTAACACCAGACACGGAGCGCTGAGCGATCACACTGGCTGCAAGCGTCGTTGCTCCTGCGCTCACTGTATCCTTCCGCCGAGAACGAAGGAGCGTCAAGCCCGGTTTGGCCCGGTGTGTAAGTGCTTTACACTCCGGTATAAAACAAGTATGTGTGACTGTGTAAAAGCACCCACACACAAAAGATGTTTTTTGTAGCTTTCTGATGTTTTTACGCTCGTAAAAAATTGATTAAATCAAGAGCGCACAAACACGTCACGAATAGTTCAAGAAATAGCCGTTGCGCTCCGATACCATCGACCCCCCAAAAACCCCCATCTCAGGGGCCCTTTAAGTTGCAGAATAGAACGCATTTGATAGCCACTTTAAAAAGAAAGCCACAAAAGCAAAGCAGAAACGGAATGTGTATCTGCAGTGCGCTGCTCTGTGCTGACAATAGCTATAGTTTTTGCAGTGCTTCCAGATGCGCAGAAGGGTGAAAGCGTTTAATTATTTATTTATTAATTAATTAATTAATTTATTTATTTATTTATTTATTTATTTATTTATTGAATAATTGATTGATTGATTGATTGATTGATTGATTGATTGATTGATTGATTGATTGATTGATTGATTGATTGATTGATTGATTGATTGATTGATTGATTGATTGATTGATTGATTGATTGATTTAGCGCGCTGACGCAACGCAGTCGATAAAGGGCGCCGTAGTGGAGGGCTCGAAATTATTTTTGACCACCTGAGGATCTTTAACGTGCACCGAAATCTCGTACACACGGACGTTTTCGCTTTTCGCTTCCATCAGCCTGCGTCTGTGTGCTCAGCAGCGCAACGCATTAGCCACTGAGCCACCGCGGCGAGTTTATTTAAAGTGTTCAACAGCTTATTTAACTGTGCAAGCTACTGCAAAATGTTTTCTATGGTAGTGTGACGCGTATGTGGCGCCCCCCCCCCCAACCCCCTTCCTCCCCAATCTTCGTTGGTCGCTAAGTTCGGTGGCCCTGCCAGGCTAGGTGGGAAACGTTTTGCACGGCTGGCAAGTAAACATCGAGAGAGAGAGAGAGAAATGACCTTTATTGATTCGTCCTGCGAGAAAGGTGCGCGCACAGTCACTCGCGGTCAGTCACCGCCACCACCAGCACGCTCCGGGTCGTCACTCGGGTGGAGGGTACTACGATGCTCCCACGTTCACGAATGCGGGCCCAATCGTTACAGGTAGGTCAGCGATTAGAACGATCACTGAAGCAAAATAAAAGGTTCGTTGGGAAGCTGCCTCTTTACGTCCGCAAGTTTACTTTATTAATGTAAGTTCGTTCATTTTCATGATTTAATTTTATTTTATTCTTGGCTCATACCACTGCAGTTTTATACCCCACAGTTTTCTTGAGGAACCAAAAAATATGGGAGACCATTACAGTAGTCGCTAATGCGAAATTTGAGTGCGGCGCGAACTGTAGTCTTCTCGGCTACGGCGCATAGCTACTGCGTCTTAGGAAGTAGTGATCACGTCCTCAACAAATGCACGACGGCATGCGGTATACTCTGTCGTTATCTCGTAAGGCGTTGCTGCCGTGGAGCATGTCTCGCGCTGTCTGGAAATTTTGCCCTCCCCTCCCACTTTCGCCATACTTTTGTCCTCCGCTTTCCTGCTCGCTCTGTCTTCGGTGGCGTCTTGGTTCCCTCGGTTACAACAATGCCGACGATGAGAAACTACGCGAAACCACAACAACGGGCGCTTAAGGGCTGCGCTCTAACGCATGGCTGTTCATAGCCACCGCTGTGCCGCCCTGTGATCCACTCCCTTCGCCAACCAATGACATCGGCTCCAAATATTGCCTCCTCGCCCCAGTTTTCTGGAAAGCAAGCATGTACCCTCCTGGCCAGCGGGCAGCACCCCGGTGCATCCCTCGCCTCCCCCATTGGTGCATCCTAACCGGAATATTGTAACAATGGGCAGCCTCCATGCAGGCTGCCTTCTGCCTCGTCCTACTAAGCAGGCGACCCGTCCATCCACAATCGTTTTTTGGTGCCCTTGAGAGTCGCCATGGTGAGGCATTTTGCGTCTCCCCTCCCCTTCCCTCCACCCCCCCCCCCCCCATCCCTAGGACGGCTCGTGGCGGGCCGCCCCTCGTCCCCAAATCTTGCATCCTCACCAGAATGTTCTGCCTGGCAGGCAGGCAGGCAGGCAGGCAGGCGTGCAGGTAGTTTACTGGCTAGCGGGTGGTCTCTTTGGAGGGCAGTAGAGCCTACGCGCCCGCCATCTTTTTTTGGATCCATAAAATGTTACGCACGTACACATGCACGCACGCACACAGGCACCCCTATTTTTGCAATATGAGGCAAAAAATTCGCCTTGTAAATAAATCGGCTGGTCTGCTACGCTTTTCATCTACCTCAAGTTTCAACGGCGCTTTAGCTTTAACGCGAAATCATCAGCAGTGCTAGAAGTAGAAAATAGTCCGGTGTCAGCGTCAATTTCCGACTACCAAGCGTGGCAGGTGACATTTAGAGCAATTTCCTTCTGCTCATCTTTTATCTGTTAACAGAGCTGTTTGAACGAAAGAACGGCTATACTGGCTCATTGTACGGCGTGTATAGGACGGCATTGGATACGGAACCACCGGAGATAGGAACTTGCTAATGGCCCTTCAGCGACCGGTGACAGCGATTGGGCTCTAGGAAAGATGACAGCCAAGTGAGGTCAAAAGCAGCATTAATGATCACTTGTAGACAGAGAGAGAAAATGAAGTTTAATTAGATCGAGGCAAAGTTTCAGAGAGGCGTCCTCATTCGAGGGGGCCGAATCGACAGCCGTTTCCATCAAGAGCAACTGATCTTTCAGGCCGGAGCTGGCCATGGCTGTCTCTCAATTGTCTATGGAAATGTGGAGGTTGGATGGGTCTACGGCACACTTGTCGCAGCCACCTACTATGTGTATGAGGTTCTCAAGCTATCCACAGAAGCAACGAAATGGAGAGTTGTGTCCTGTCAAAGAGGTGAAGTCTGGTGGTGTGTGGGAAGGTGTATGACCGCAAGGCACGGAGTAATATTTCCTGGTTAATCGGTAGCGATTTGGGCGGGGAGGAATACGTTCTACGGAAGAGGCCATAGTGCTGACTAACTTCCTGGTCTGTGACTGCAGGATGCATGCACTCGGTCCCGGCTTCATCAGCGCTGGCTAAGCGGGTCAAATCGCGAGCCACGAGGTTGGTGACCTTGTTTGCCGGCAATGCCAGTATGAGCTGGTGCCCACACAATCGTGACTGGTCTCGTTGGTGGTCCCTGATTGATCATTGGAAGTGTTGTAACATGCAATCGACCGTTGGCAAAGTTGGGCCACGCCTGCTAACAGTCTGTTATGAGAGTTTGGGCGCCGCTTTGGCTAAGCGCACGTTTATCACTGCTTCCCCCGCTTGAAGGGGGCTGTGTTCGGGGGTTGAGATGCTACACCTGTGGGAGGCTGCAGAACGGTAGCACACAGGAGGAGAAGGTATTGAAGAATGCTATCGAGAGTCTCTTGCATCAAACCAGTTCATCGTTCCTCTCTTTTTTGCTGTCGATTTACTTTCTTGCCAACTGTCTCCCCTCATATACATACACGTTTTGAAAACGCTTTGATGAATTTAAAATATGAATTAGGCAATTATTTATTAACTTAAGTGCGAGATGTCGATTTTAATATAGAAACAACATAACAGAGCAATACGGGCATAAAAAAAGACCTTTTATAGCATTTACGTGGTCATCACATAACTTTTCGGCTACTTTGTGCGTCGCTAAATTTTCTAATTGGTCCAGAAGGAGAACGCTGCAAAATTTCCAAATGCCAAGGACCCCAAAGATATAATTTTTGGTCCGACCATGATCCGCCTTAACTGACCCACTAATTCCTGTAATCCAAATTAATCAACACGCTAGTCCCACTAATTCACATTAGCTCATTCACTCACCTAAATAATCCACCCCAGTCTACCCGATAACCCGCACTAATCTACTTTAATCCATTGGCCTCTTCAGTTTAAGGTTGAGCAGATTCAAGATAACATGAAAATGCTATCAAATATATTTTAAAAGTGGAAATTAGCATCCCCCATTTTTATAGCTCATGTTCTCTTAGAGCAATAACCAAAGGACACAACGGCACTGTATACAAGAAAAGGTGACGTTAATTTTGAGAACTGCGAGTGTTTCTGTCGCCGTGCTGTTTGTATACAACTGCCCATTCAAACTAAAATGAGTGGAAGATATGGATTTATTGTTGATGGTGTCCCTGAAGGTCTTCACAAGCGGACAGGAATGCATGCAAATTAACAACACATTGAGAACTTTACACGACTTTAAACACCATGAAGATAGAAACCGTGAAGCATATTCTATGATATGTTGCCTCGGAATATGCGTTCTAACTTAAGTTATGCTAAATGTAAAAGATAATTGGGAGAGATGGGCAGTACCTAACGCAAACTGATAGCATATACGGACAACTTTACGTTAAGTTGAGGGCAATAATTAGAAGATATAACATGATGGGCCCTGGGAACTGCGGACTATGCAGAATATTTCATGCTGCTATCTGGCGAGTGGCAAAATGTCTTCAGACGCAAGGTAGGGTACCGAAATAGAAAACTGGAAATCACATTTTTGAGGACCCGGAACTGGTTCGGAACGGTTTCTTCGATTCGTTCCGGTTTGGGTTCAGTTCCAAAATGGCGGAAAGAATACGGTTCCGGTTCAGTTCCGGTTCCGGGCAAAAATTCGGGTTCGGTTCCGGTTTTCGGTTCGGTTCCGGTTCCGGTTCCGGTTCGACACCCTGGTGGCGTGTCGTCGTTAAGCTTAGCTTCCCCGTGAAAACCGTTCAGTGTCTCGACTGCCAGCTCAGCGACAGCGTTGCTCGGTTCGGAACTGGCATCCGGAAAAACAACCGCCGTTTCAATGGAAACGGTTTGCCCCCTTTCGCTAATTTCCCGGTTTAGGCTTTCCCGCGGAACGTCGGTAGCCTGTGAACTGCGCGCGTTAGGGCAGCAACCGTTTTGAAGGCCTCCCGTGAACCTGCGCACTTCGAACATGACGACGAAACATCTCCGCTCACTGTAGGGTCCTTTCACACAGTTAGAGTTCCTGTATATACAGGAACTCTACACACAGTGTACTTACGCTGCCCTCTGTCGTGAGCATCCACAAGTGCCCCATCGTCGCTATCTGTGTGAGTTTCGCCGTTCCCCTTAGAGGTGGCGATACTATCGTTACTTCAGGTCTTCGCAGCGAGCTCAGCTGATTCTTTGCTCGGCAGTTTCTCAAAAGTGTACCCCTTCTCGAGTAACAGCTGATCCAACCTGTTCGAGAATAGGTACCTGTATTCCGGAAGAAGTTGTGGGGATACTGCCGCCTGCGTGACAAGTTCACCAAACGGACCTCCGATGCTGACCTTGGCAATCGGCAGGCGCACGTTTCGTGCTGCTACGTCGTGCTTCACCCAAACACACTGTCCCGTCAGCTGATCCGGTTCAACGTACGAAGGGTGGATCATGTCTACCGTCGTGGCGGAGTCGCGAAGAACTCAGCACGGTATACCGTTCAGCACGAGCTCACGTTCGTACGGCTCTAGAAACTGCCTGCTGTCCTACCTTTGATCTAGAACGTGAAAGGCGAGTTTTCCCTTCTTGCACCTCGCAGCGAAATGTCCCGTCTCACCACAGTTGTAACACGCAGTCTGTCTGCGCGCTTCAAAAGCTTTCTTTCTGCGCTGCTCCTCGGCGTCTTCTGCTCTGTTTTCGTTTTTGAGGCCAGTTTCCCTATCCATGACAACGACTTCCCTTGCTCCACCGTCTTCCTGGGGAGCCCTGACTTTAGGCCCTGATTTATCAGGCCTCGGCCTGAACTCTTTTTATCCGTCGTTCGGCCCCTGCGGAGCTCGACGTGCGACGAACTCGTCGGCTAGCTGAGCTGCATGATTCACAGTATTTACCACTAGCCTATCTTGCACCCAGAGTCTCAAGTTTTCTGGTAGACGGCGGTAAAACTGCTCGAGACCGAAGCACTCAACTACCTTGTCGTGCTCTCCGAAAGCCTTTGCCGTTTTGAGCTACTCTTCCACGTTAGCCCTCAGCTTATAGGTGAACATCGAGTACGACTCGCCCTTAGCTTTCTAGGCTTCATACAACTTCTGGCGAAACGCCTCTCCTGACAGCCTGTACTTACGCTGGAGGCTCGACTTGACTTTCTCGGAGTCCTCCGCCTCCTCCTTTGGCAAGCGGGCCATCACGTCGGATGCCTCACCTGGCGAAAGCGTAAGCACCTTTTGCGGCCATGAGTCTCGGCTAAACTGGACCCTCTCGCACGTACGCTCGAAGTTGACCAAAAAAAAACCGTCTTTTCCTACCTTGTAGCGTCGCATTAGGTCACTCATTCGTATTGTAGGGCGCTCAGTCGCCGCCGACTGCACGCTTGGCGCGCTGCTGTCACTCTCACGTCTAGATCGAGATGCCTCGATGTCTAGACGCTTCATATCACAGAACAGGGAGGATTTTAGAGAAGCAAAGGTCTAGCTTTGCCTGTAGTGCCAGAAAAAGCGTAGTGGCGGCGTCGTGAACTACCCAGTACGCCCGCTTGATGGCGCTGTAAACACGGCTTTGTAAACATGGCGGATGCTTTTTGCACAGGCCGCTTGAGCTCCTTAATAACATGGCTGCCCTCGCACGGCGGCCGCCGGCTCGCTGCTCCACGGCCGGACTCGACTCTCCTCCTCCCGCGCGCGAAAGGGGCGTCGAGTCCGGCCGTGGCTGCTCCTGCTGGCTCCTGGCTGGCACGCTGGTCGCGTGTTTACTTGCGCCGCGCTAGTGAAGTGATGTTACGCCAGGTGACCAGATGGCCTCGACTGGCACAGACCACAGTGAGCAGCAAGTGAGAACAAATCGTTTATTGACATCCGCAAGTTTACAGAGGCCAGGACATCATTTCATTTCGATCGCTGCAATTGTACGTCGCTTTCGTGACAACATTTTTTTTTTGCCATAACAACTCGTTCACTTGCGCTAAGATTTCGAACGAAGGGCACAAATGAAGTATTGACGGCGACAACGGTTTCCTTTGCACCGTCTTTCTAGCGGAGTGCATAACACTCACCTTCTGTTTGAAGAATCGAATATTCTGGCCTCGACAGCTGCCTTCCGATGCGGAATTTCCCACATTTGTCATTCCACAAGCACTCAATTCTCGTGTTTTGCCAGTCCTCTCAACAACTGATGGACGCAAAAGCACATAACAGCAATAACAGTCACGAAACCGGTGCTCCGCGCACATTGAAACGGTCGGCCGTTGCAGCGGTTTCAATTTGAATTGGCGGCTTTGTGGTTGCGAATTCAGAAACAAGGTGGTGCACCAGTCGGCTGTTCGTAAAAAGTTGCGTACATTTTTGCTCAACGGATGTTTGATGCGGAACTTGTTAATAGTATTTTTAAATAACACATTGTAAGTGAACTGTGTGGGCTCTTTGAGTCACGGAATGAATGTTTTGTATTCTATACCAAAGGTAACATTTTGCCTGCGCCGTCTGGTGGGCTTGATGGTCGAAAACAGCGCTTTAGGTTGGTCAAGGTTGGTCACGTGGGGTGTCGATTTTTACGCCGCCTATAGGGAAGACAGGGAACGTCCAAGCTTGCGAGCCCTGTTCATATCCAGCTCATGCTGTCGCTCCCGTTCTCGGTTTCTTTCCTCACGTTCCTGTTCTTGTTCTTTCTCCTCGCGTTCCTGTTTCTGCCTCTCGAGCTCCTAATGCTGGCGCTCAGCCTCTGCCTCTGCAGCCTGACGCTTAGCGGTCTCCCTGCCATTGATCAGCTCAATACATTCCGACAGCTCGTCATCGTCAGCCCCAACAGCGAGTTTAGCCTGTATCAACTCGGGCTTTCTCAGCGCGTCCGAAATATCCAAGCGCAACTCTTTTGCAAGCTCCAAAAACTGCGGTTTTTTCAACGCCTTCAGATTCATGGCCGGTCTACAGTACTGCTACCTCACTGCTCCAAAAATGTTTTGCGCGAATAACCCACGCGGCAAAAACACACGCCCTACCAGCTATCCTCAGAAGCCTGGTAAAACTCTCTGGAGGAAAGTCCCGCACTCGCCATTGACTGCTGTGAATTCTGCGAAGCCCGAAGCCGCCTTGACGTCCGTGGTGTTGCATCTCGTACCGCTGGCTCCAGGTGTTACGAAGTTGCCATCCGACCGCTGCCAACCAGTTGTTGCGTACGGGAAGGCCCACCCGAGCCGAGCTCCGTCTCATCCGACATACGTGTGGTAGCGTGGTGTGAAGCGAGCGGCCAGCCGCTGTTGCAGCCGTGAAGAAGTCCAGATGCCGTAGGCTAACTTAACTGTTTACTTCATTGCGAGGGGTGAGCCGAAGCCAAAGAACAATGCCCCAACGGGCGAGGTTGCAGTACAGGACTCGAGCAGAGTGACAGCATTGATTCACTGCTCTAACAGGAAGGAACTACAGCGCTTGGGGGCGGTCGTATTTATACCCAAAAGCGCCAACGGTCCAAACCAAGCATTCCCTCTAGATTGTTCACACGCCACGAACATCACAGGCACACACAACACTCTTTCCAGAGTTCGTGAGCAGTTGGCAGTAGCGGCGCACGCTCAGTCCGAGAGAGGGGAGAGAGGAGGACTCCGCTGCGGACGGGGGGCCTCTGTGTCCTTGACGCGTTGAAGCCTGCCTCGTCGGCAACCGCCGAAGTTTTGAAACGCGCCGAAAGATAGGCGCCAGAGACCCAGGCTTGTCGAATACGTGAAAGCATAAGTCACGGACACAGGATTGGGGGGGCTCGCTTGAAAGGAGCACGTAGGAAAGGCTTCGCCGCGCAGCCGAGGAGTGTTGAAACAAAGCCCAACGGCGGGCTCAATCGTAACAAATGCCAGCATAGCTTCCGGAAAGGCTGTTCGGCTGAATCGGTTGGCTTACTACAAAAATAATTAATAATAATTACTACTAAACCTGGTATACTATCTCTGCACTGTTAAAACTTTTCCTCGAGAAAAGACAAATTTTCTGTTGGCTGTCATACGAGAAATTTTTTCTGAAGGTATGTTTTCGGTTTTTCGTGTTTGTTATGTTAGAAGCATTTTCTCTTATTTATACAGAAGATTCATATCAATTTGATGTTGTAGGTTTTTTTTCTGCTTTTTTTACAAGATTGTTCTGTTACTTAAGGTTCTATTTTCCGCCACAGAAATGCTGCGAACCTTCTGTTTTTACTGGCACCTTTTTTATACGAACTGTTTGAGGTTTGCATACATGGTTTTTTCTTACCGAAATCATAATAATGTACTGTTTCACGTTTCTGATCAAATTGTTTTGATCATTTAACAAGCCTAAGGTTAAATTGCTTTGCTTTGACTTATCTGTCAAAATAAGTCAAAGCAAAAGTATTCACCACCTTAACCCTATTTCGGTTATGGTCATTCATGAAATACATTTTCTGTTACTTTTTCCCACTTGGAAGTACAGCAGTTGACTTGGCGGCTTTATGCTTTATGGGTGAGGATAATGATACCCTAAAAATAAAACATCATCTTGTATCATATTGCTTGAAACTGCTAACACTATTACTGGTGTGCAGTACATAGCATAAAAAGACCACTCAGGCACACAAGAAAGCAGGGTGAAAGTTTTCGGACATTATTTATTTTTCGGTCTAACTTAAGGCTGTTGTACCGCGAATTAACTGAGTTTCAAACAATGTATCAACAATATCAATCAAATAAGTTGATCTATGAGTATGAAAACAAAATCACACTTCATGATGTTCACCAGATTTATGGGAAATCCCCAATGTGGAGTACGTTTCTGTAGAGGAAAGTTTGACATTCACGCCAATGCAGCCGTACGGCTACATAAAAATCTTTACAGCTTTTTCAGAGTCTTCGTAGTTGGAAAAATGCAAACGCCAAAAAATGACATCCACCTCAATGTAGCCGTACGGCTTCATTGAGCTGGATGTCAATCTTTTTTCGCTATTCATGATATTGCCACGGCAGAAACTAGCAGACGACAAACGGTGCAGTTATGAGGGATTGATGCACAATCAGAAACAATACGTTCAGCGACGGATGTTGGTAGAGGAAGACGACGAGGCATTTTGTGGGTCATTCTGAATGTTAGCGACAGCCCAGCCTTTCCTCCTGTACATAGTGTAAATACTTTAAATGCATTTTCCTCTACCGCATCCTCGCCTCGTAACATCTTGTGGTGGAGCTGCGTAGCGGATGCCACGTCAGGCACACTTCTTTTCGCAAGGAGCACTCGGGGACAACCCAAACCGCGACAGGCTGGACCATCATCCTTACCCACCCGCGCGAACCCGGTAAATTCAGCCGCATGGATGACGTCGACGTAGAAGATTGGATCCTTACGTACGACGTGTCAGTAGCCACAACCGCTGGGCCCCAACACTCACGCTCGCCAACCTGGACCTCTACCTTAAACAACTGTTGGTTTGACACAAACGAGGCCCGCCTCACCAGTCGGGACGTTTGTAAAGAAGAGCTGCGGGCTTTGTTCGGACCGCCCGAGAGTCGGCAGCTGGGAGCCAAAAATGACCTCCCTCACGCGTGGAAAGCCCCACTGAATCGTACGTTACTTACATTCAGAATGTGGGCCACGTGTTAAAAGGGATAGCCGACGGTGCTTTTAACCTTCTGGTTTTTAAGAACTGCGATAAAGTTGACACCCTTATCGCCGAATGTCGCCGCTTTGAGCAGGCGAAAAGCTGCCGAATCCCCCGAAAATTCACCCGCCTCCCTTACACGGCTGCGACCTCTTCCTGCGATGAAAATCTCAAGCCTCCAGTAGGACAGCGCACTCCCACCCGGATGGCACCAACTCCGGAAAATATCACAAGAATTATACGTCGCAAGATTCAGGCCATTGCCCCAACTTGCTTCCCGTACTACGCCCAGAACCCCTGCGTGGTCGCTGTATGTCTCATACAGGCAGTTGTGCGTGACGGGCTGCTGAACCTAGGGTGCAGCCGATTTGCTCCGTGAGTCACCAATGTGCTCGTTATGGTCCTCCCGTCAGCACTTCTCGGCGCGACAATATGCCGCAATGTTTCCAGAGCCATCTGGCTGATGCGATCTCGGAATACGATCTCGGAATATGTGACATTGGGAGTCGCGCAAGAGATTCAAGAATTCTCGGAACATCTCGCTGTGCAATGTTACTACATGCCACATCACGTGGTTATTCGCGATGATGGAGCCGTTTTCTTGTGCTACTCAAGCGATCCAGACGTATCACCTGAACCCAGCCAAGAATTACATATAGCAGGCTATCAACATTTCAAGGTGGTGAATAAACAAAGTTCACTGCATTTCTTCACGGCCCGCTTCACAATACGTAGCGGGAGCAGTCAACCTTGGAGATTTTTGCAGATACTTGCAGATTATCCTACGTAACTGTATCAATGGCTACTTCATCCTTGGCTTCAGTGCGCCGTAGCGGTTCGGCCGGTTGGATAAATATCAAGAGCGACTGCTCTCCAATAGCGATCTCCGCATGCGGGGGGTGAAGTATAGCTACAGCTATTACAAAAGGCCAGCCACGGCCACAAAACAAAAAGAGGAAACCATGGGGAGACTCAAACCCGTGATTATAACATCCGTAAACAGAGACGTAACCTGTACATTAAACTCCACGACGGAAAACTCCATTTGATCAGCCGAATTTCGTTCCGTCTGGACGGAACGTTTAGCAACCCACTCTAGACACTGCCAACGTATAACATATCACAGACAGCACGTGAGGCGGTGTTGATCCGCGGTCATCAGCGGGTAACAAGAGAGGAAACCAAGAGCATGGCGGCCGAATTGTTCGTATAACATTAGTAAAGATGGTGGTGGTTTGTTTCCCAGAAGTCCGGTGTCGATCAGGAACCCAATCGCCCGGGCTCCGGTTGATTTGGCAGGAGGCTGGCAGGGCGATGGTGTTGAAATTCTTGGAGACGGTGGTTGAATTGACCAACTCGAGGCGTTTGGGTTGATTAAGTGAAACAAAGAGTTTATATACAGCTATTTACAATATGAAAACTGGGTACATGAGTAGTAAAAGAAAAACTTCAAACTTCAGCTAGACGCTAGCTCCGAGGGCGCACAAATCACTCAAGCTCCTCAACTTCGTCTAACTCTCCTATTCTCGGAGCGTACACAAGCCGCTCGAGAAATGACGGCCGAGACTCTGTCTCGCCGCAAGATCCATCTAGTTGCCCGGTACGGAGCTGTACCCTAAACCTCCGACGCGATCTTAACCTCTAACCTAGGGGGCTCACATATCCCAGCCTAGCTTTAACGGTCGAGACTCCTTGTCCCGCCGGGAACTGCCCAGCTCGGCGCTCAGACAAGAACGATTTCTAACGGCCAAGTTCGGCCTTATAACACCTCGAGGTCAAACTCTCGGGAACGCCCCTGTAGCGTTCCTACACGCGTAAGGGAGTGCCCAAATTCACGTAGACAGCTGTCCCTCAGCACGCTACGGAATATTCAATGAGGCGCCGCCATCTTTGGGTCAACGGCAGGCTCGCAGACGAGCAGGTGCGCGCGACCCCGCGGGGTGAGAGTGAAAGGCGGCGACGGTGCACTGTTCCGGCCGGGGCGCGTCTCCCGTGCGCGCCGTGACGAATTGGCGACGGCTGCAGCGTAGAGTCTACAGTGCTGAGCCACCAGACAGAGTGGCGGGTTCTCACGCGCCGGCCAGGCACTTGGCCCCGGACCTCATTAGTGGACCTTACAACATTCTTCGTCAAAACAAAAAAGAACTCATGTTAAAGCGAGTGTCACAATCGGGTCACGGCACAAAGGTCATGTTGCGCGAGGCGACGTATCGTTGCGCTACAGGGCGAGCGGTTCATGCGAACAACAGTGCAGGCAAGAAATATAGAGGCATAAATAGGGACGAGGCCCAGCTTCCACACGCCATAGTTAAAATTTGCTACCCACCTTTGGAAGATGAAAAATGAAAAGATGAAAAAAGATGTTACCTAGTACTACACTCTTTGTCGCGTCCCGGATGGCGTCCTATTTATATGCGGTGGGCAGTCTCAATACCATGATATAAGAGGCCCTGGCAGACTTCTTTTCCGTGACAAAACCTCAGGTGGTTGCATCACGCTCATATGCTGTGTCACGACTATAATAGAGTGAACTAGAATATTCTAGTTCACTGTAGCTATGAACTAGCAGACAGCCTGACTCCAGGAAGAAAATAAAAAAGGGGGCAATCGTGAAGCTCCCAGCGATATGCCTGGCTTGCGGCACATGCGGGTATTCTTACAATCGCTCGCGAGCTTCTTTTGCGGTGGCCGACGACGCGCGCCCAACGACGCGGCGAAAGCCGAAAAACATTCAAAATTATCTCGCGCGCACATGCGCAGTAGGAGTGGAAAAAAGTTCGCGTGCAGCGAGTTGCGGTACGGTGATTTGTCTCTATCGCGCATGGGCGAAGAATTTCATCGCGGAGCAAGTTGGTGTCCCGCGCTTTCACTCTTGCTCTGTGTAGATCATAGTTAGTTTTTAGTTCCGAGCTTTCACACTTTCTTGACCACGTTCGCTTCCGCTGACATCAAATGTGTGCTTCGAGGTCGGTGTAACAGTGGAAACAACTGCGAATGTGATAGCTTTATTAGGGCCACTGGGAACGCAAGACAAGCAGCTGCGCCATGTCAAGCCGGCTGGTGTGTGTATTGCGGGCATAGCCCGGTTGAACACGAAAGGATAGGTAAGTCCCTGGATTTCTTGTTTTTTTCGAGGGCGGGGGGGGGGGCGCAGACTGTAAGAATTAGTGTTTGCAAACAACTAGTAAGGGTCATGAAATTATGCCTTTTTCGTCATCGTAAGAAGCCCGCGCCAAAGCTGTTCTCCGATACTCTGGGCCGTACGGTAAATTTGACGTGCTTTATAGAGAGGATTCGGTTTCTCTGTGCGGCGGCCGTTTTGGGATCCAGGCGAAAATTTAAAACGCTTGCACATGTGAGGTGCACCCGCCCATTTTTTTACCAATACCATGACAGCGTTGACCGTTCCGTCGATCAGCGCCGTATGATGGAGCGATACGACAAACTCAGCGAGAGTAACGGCATGCGCATTAAGCAACGGCCGCTGCGGTCGTCTTCTGCTAGGCTGTTTTAAGAACAGACACCGACCCCCGTCTTTTATGTGGTTATCACATTTCCCTCCAACCCGCTGTTAACGGGGCGAAAAGGGCAATGAAAGCGAGTGATAACAGCAGTACGGGGTGACTGTCTGCTATTGGGACAGCCTAGCAGACGATGTCAGCAGCGGCCTTCGCTTAGTGCGCATGCGGTTACATATTGGTAAAAAATTGGGGGGTGGACTTCCGTTGCCGTGATGAGTACCGTGGTGTCATAAAGAAATTGCATTTTCCCACGCGTTTCATTGTCCAGGCCAAGGCACATAAAACCCAGTTTGTATTTTGCATTTTTCAATATTCAATGGCCACTGCTCGTCATTTTCGGTAGACGTAGAAAAAGTTATGTAACGTTTTTTTTGTAACTAGGTTTTCGCGTCGTCGTTTCGGCTAGTGACTTTTCTGGCGCGTTGAGTAGTCTGGATTCTGTGGCGATTTCTAAACTTATTACGGTGCGTTTAAGTGCTAAAGTTTTCACATGAAGCAATATTCATGAGTAATAGCAGCTCCAGTCCTGTTGTGTTCGCCACAGCTGTCGTCTCACTGGAGTGTCAACTCGCGGTTTGCAGAAACATGATAGAATTGTCAGCGCAAACGCGGTGCGTCGCCGGCGTGGAGGTCGCTCGAAGCGGTGACTTCCACTGTTGTTACAGATGCGGTGGCTGTTGCTCGGTGCGCGCAGTTTACCTATGCTTTAGCAAAAGATATTGCTAGCAATTTTGTTCCAACTGTAATAAAATGTTTTGGGCCTTACTACGTGTGGAAATTGTTTTATAAAAAGAAACTAGGGCACATTACCCTCCGCATGTAACAGCGAACAGAGTTTCTTTTCGACGTGCAATTGACGTGTCTCCATCAAATAAAATAAAGGCAACGTTTTCTCGCACGCCTTTGCACCGAAAAAGCGCTCGGCCTTCCTATGTATATGAAGAAAACATCCTTTGGGAGAGCGTTTGAATCTACAAGCAGTAAGAAAGAAATAATTGCCTAGACTACAGCGATGCACTTGCCTGATTTATGGTATTTTCACATATCTGCTAACGCGTTGGTGGTACTTCTGCTGCGCCACTTCAGGCTATACTGTTTTACCGCCGATAAATAACCCGACCCTTTTGTACTTGGTCACTTATTCACCTGCCGTTTCTTTTCTTCACGCAGTGCCAACACAACAGACTGCTACCCGTGACTCAACGTTTTTGAAATGTTTACAACGCTGTTTCCATTCCAGTGCGACGAAATTCCAGAAGCAGCAGCTTCCGGGCCAAAGATTGCTTGGGGCGATTCTAGAAAGGCCAACTACCCCAGTGGACCACAGACGTCCATCGAACATCCGTTGGACATGTCGGACGTCCGTCAGACATCCGCAGAAAGCCAGCGGACGTTTTACAGACGTATGTGGGATGGTCCGATGCAAAGGAATTGGTCATCCTACGAACGTCCGACAGACGTCCCAGCCGGATGTTCAAAGCCTAACCCATATGCTGCAAGGCGAAGTGGTACAACAGCATATTCCGGGAATGTTATACGCAGACGACATTCTTCTTTTAGCTGATAACCAAACCGATATGCAGCGGCTAATAAATATTTGTGGCCAGGAAGCCACTGACCTCGGATTAAATTTCAGTGCAGAAAAATCAGGAATAATGGTTTTCAATGACGCTACCACCGACGTAGTACCACCGACGTAGTGTCTATCCAGCAAGGCGAATTACCTAGAGTGAAGGAATATAAATATTTGGGAGTGTGGATAAACGAAGGGGATAACTACTTAAGTACTCACGAGGAGCAACTTAAGGTTAAGGGAAAGCGAAACGCAGCTATAATGAAGCATAGAGCTCTGTGGGGGTATAACAAATATGAAGTAGTAAGAGGAATGTGGAAAGGAGTAATGGTTCCGGGTCTCACGTTTGCGAATGCTGTACTCTGCTTAAAATCAGACGTTCTATCAGGCCTTGAAGTAAACCAGAGAACGGTAGGACGTTTGGCCTTAGGCGCGCATGGAAAAACAACTAACGAAGCAGTTCAGGGAGATATGGGCTGGGCGTCGTTTGAAGTTAGAGAAGCTCAGAGTAAAATATGCTTTGAGATGAGGTTGGGGGCAATGGATCAACGAAGGTGGGCAACTAAGGTTTTTAGGTACCTATACTTGAAAAGCGTGGACACGCAGTGGTTAAGAAAGACTAGAAGGCTAACGATGAAATACGGAAAGAACAGTGGGGAATCCAAAACAGCCAAGGTAACCAAAAAAGAGGCAAGGCACATTGAAACGAATAAATGGAGGGAAAAAATGGAAGCTAAAACGTCGTTAGAGATGTACAGGGCTGAGAAGATGAACATCAGAAAGGAAAATTTCTACGATAATTCCCAGGGCAGTGCTTTGCTTTTTGAGGCTAGAGCAGGTTGCCTGCGAACTACGAGTTTAGTGGGGAAGTATTCACAAAATGATGGGGTATGCGTGGTCTGCGGAAAAGAAACAGAAACTATGCGGCACATTGTGTTAGAATGTGAGGGTATCCATCCAAATCTACATGAAGGGAATATTGGGCTTTCAGAAGCCCTAGGATTTAAGGGTATCACAGAGGAAGTTACCTTCAAGGCTGTCGAGGGGACGAAAAGAAGATTAGAATGCTGGTGGACGAAAAGCAGAGAGGGGAATATTGCCTAGGGCAGTTACCACCTGTAACAGGAAAAAAAAAAGTATTTTGTGCCTAATAAGCTTTTTGTGCCTGCCCTAAGCAGCGCTAGTATTAAACCAAAAGTGTAAAACATATGTATATTATTCCTATTTGGTAAGATGACATGTCATCACCCCGATACAAAGGGGAAACCAATAGAAATCATCAATCATCATCATCATCATCATCAGTACATACGGCTGGCTGTTTCTAGTTTTTCGTTGTATTTGAGAGTCCCTCGCACTGACACCGCCTGTTCCTCACTCGCCGATTTGTAGACGGGCCCCATGTTGCTGTTAATACTAGTTATGTAGCCGTATCGCCTTTAGTTAACCTAAAAGAAGCTATCGGACATGCGTCGTTCGACGACACAAGCCACGGCAGTTGGGCCGGGACCGTGTTTCGCTTGCTGCTTGAGTTGTCAGAATCGCGTGGATTTCACTTGTTGCAACCTCATTTTTCTTAAATGATCTCATATTTACAATCCGTTCGACTCGGCGTGAGCCAATCATACGTATCCTAAACTCTTCCAAAGCGGCCGCCCGCTTTCGAACGACGGACACGGTATGTCTCGGTACCGCGCGGCCAAGTCGCTCCGGTATACGGTAGGGTTCTGCGCATGCGCGGTGGCGTCCAGACGGTAGACGTTACCGTACCGGAACCGTTTTTCCGATCTGCTATAACTCTCTATCATAGAGAGTTATACCGTCTACCGTTTACCGTGTGAGTGCACAACGCGAGCTAGAGTTACCGCGAACGGTAACTTATCAGCAGAGGCTTCACCGTCGTCAGCGGCTTCCGGTAACACGGTAAACGGTAACGCAAACACGGTAACGAAAGGTGATTCCCTGCGCGCGTTGGCACTGTCATTCAAAACGCGCTAAGCCAGTTATACCTAACTTCGGCACAGCGTACGGCGTCTGCAGTACACGGAAAGCTAAAGACGATTTCCCGCCACCTCCCCACTCACTGGCACTTATAAAAACGTCTTACCTTTCGTTCAGGACGCAAGAAGATGTCTAGAAGAATCAAGAAAGCAGCAGGGAAGCTAGTTGGCGCTTCGCAACTCGCACAGATACGCGAATGGCTATCGGCTTGGCGTGGCTTGTCACCGTGGTGGCTTTGCATCGCACAAAAGGCAAACAAAATGTAGTTACAAAAATAATACATTTTAGCCTAATTAGCAGCAAATAAAACAATACAACATTGTATATCAACGCAACTATTGTTATGAAACTTTACGAGATCTGCTGTCTTTTTTTAATTCGAACATATCAAGTTGACTCGTGCAGCCCGCATCGAGTGTTTTGTGCGCGATGGCTACAACCATTTCTGAGCTTACAAATTGCTTGCCTCCCGCTGCAGGAAGCAAGAATATAGATAACATAATTAACTCGGGGCTAATTACGATAAGTTATTACAGTCGAACCTCGTTATATCGAACACGGGTATATCGAATCATTGCTTATATCGAACCATTGTCAGTTTTTTAAAAGAATTACATGCATTTTTAATTTTCTGTATCGAACCCGGTCGGTTAAGAAATGGATATATCCAACTCAGCGCCGGCCGAAAGCGCGCGCTCCGGAGACACGCGGCAGGCTTTCCCGCAACGCAGGGGAGAATAGCGGTGGCGCAGCAGGCGTTTGCTACTCAAACGCATGCCTTAGGCGCCGGTAGCGCCATTCAGGCTAGGCGGCATACGCAGGCGGCTGACTCAGGCTCAGCCGGTTCACCAGGTGGTTCAGTCGTTGTTCATCACCTTCAGTCATCGTCTTGTCTTGTTTCAGTCGATAAGCTCAAGCCTCAACGCCTTAACGAACTCTTCAGCGTCGTGCGTGGTTTAAACTAGCGGACACTGTTCGCGCAGTTACGTGACTGTGTTTGCAGGGCGCTGTGTCAGCCGCGTGCGGCGTGGTGATAGCGGCAAACGTGAAGAAACGAACGTCACTGACGTTTACGACCAAGCTGGAAATCATCCGCCGCGTCAAAAAAGGAGAGCAGAAGTCCAGCGTTGCCGCAGCGTACAATATACCGCGGAGTACGTTGAGCACGCTGCTCAAGACGAAAGGTGACATCAAGGCGAAAGCGGGACAAAGCCAGCATTGCGGTGCACGCTGTGTTCGGAAACCAGCCTTCCAAGACGTCGAAAGATCGCTCCGCAGGTGGTTCCTGGACGCCAGAGCCAGAAACATTCCGGTGTCGGGGCCTATGCTCCAACAGAAAGCGAAGGATTTCGCATTCATCCACCAAGCCGAAGGCTTCGCCGCAAGCAGTGGATGGCTGCAACGGTTTAAAGCTACCAGATCGTCGGCAAGACGGTTTCTGGCGAAAGCGAGGACGCCAACGACGATAGCATTAAGAAGTGGCTGGACGAAGAATGGCCGGGCGTTCTCGCAAAATACGACCCAAAGGAAATATTCAACGCAGACGAGACAGGTTTGTTCTGGCAGATGCTCCCACGACAAACGCTCGACATCCGAGGGGAGAAGTGTCATGGCGGCAAACAGAACAAAGCCCGCATAACAGTCCTCTTGGGCGCCAACATGGACGGCAGCACGAAACTGCGGCCCCTTGTCATCGGCAAGTTTAAGACGCCGCACTGCATGCGCAACCGCTGCGACATTCCTGTCACGTACGCGTGGAACAGGAAGTCGTGGATGACGCGCGACGTCTTCGAAAAATGGCTCAAGGATTGGGACACGCAGCTTGCAGAACAGGGGCGCAAGGCGTGCCTCCTCGTCGACAATTGCTCGGCACACCACACGGACGTGCCGCTCAAGAACATAAAGCTCAAGTTCTTGCCGCCGAACAAACACTACGTCAAAACTACAGCCATTGGACCAGGGTATAATTCGGGCGTTCAAGGCGATCTACAAGCGAAGACTGATCGAAAAGTTGCTCCTCAAGCTGCGAATGGGCCAAGACCTCAAGATCGACCTCTTAACTGCCATTCAAATGCTCAAAGGTGCTTGGGATGACGTAAAGCAGGAGACGATCGCTAACTGCTTTAGGCACGCTCGGTTCGTCGTCGGTGCCGAGAAATCGTCCGAGGAAGATGAAACGTCTGAGGATTTCGAAGAACCTAGCTGCGCTCGAAGAGATGTGGAGCGAGTTCTCACGTTTTGTGGGTGCTGTGCCAGAGAGCATGACCATCAACGATTTCGTCGGCGATGACGAAACGGGGACCACGGCTGAACTAACCGACGTAGAAATCGCCGCCGAGGTCACCTGCGAGCTGACTTCAGAAGTGGTGGATGGCGAACCTGGCCCTATGACCACCGAGGACCACTCCCAACTCCGGGCGAAGCGGGTGGCCGCTGTGGAACTTTTACGCCGCTACTTCGGCGGAATGGAAGGTAGTGGACTCGCGTTCGTGGACTCTTTGGAAACCATGAAGCAGGCTGTGGTACGACATGCAGTCAACTCGAAGAAACAGTCAACGCTGCTGCAGTTTTTTTCACCTGGGAATAAATAGTTCACTTTAACGCTTCATGTGAGTAGTCATTCTTGTCGTTGCCTTTTTAGTGATTGAATCGCGCTGCATTTTGATGCGTTTTTGATCAAATTTTATATATCGAATTTCGCTTATATCGAACTATTTCACGGTTCGCGCACTGTTCGATATAACGAGGTTTGAATGTAACATGATCGCGGAATATTTGCTTCAACCATGCAGACGTACGATGGGCGTCCAGCGGACTTTATTGATAGGACCACAGTAAACGTCCATGCACAAACGTAGCTCGGACGTCCGTCGGACCAAATTGAACGGACGTTCACGTTTCCCAGAAAAATACACCCGAAGTACGTCCGCCAGACGTCGAACGTGGGACTTGGACGTTAAGCTGTAAAACGGACGTCCTACGGATATCTGTGGTCCAATGGGATCAATAAAGAACTGAAATTTACAGCAAGTACAGGTTCTCAAGTTTACGAGAAAACTGAAACCTACACTATTAAGCTTTATGAATCTATACCGAGTATGTTTGGGATATTTCAATTAAACTGCTAAAGACAGAACTTCCAGCAATGAACGCTAAAGAACAAGTTAGCTTGAAAAAGTGAAGTATTGAACAGTTAAGCAGGCTGCTGAAAACAAATATACTGAATGAAATAGATTACATGTTCCAAAATATGGCATGCAAAACAGGTGAGACAATGTCGCAAAGCTAGAAATTTTTTTATTTAATGCTTTATAACCTCCAATGTAAGTACAACCTTTCATGTGCCCATCACGCTTCATGCCAGGAACATCTCGGCTCAAACTTTCCCCAACTCTTCAGTCAGCACCTGCAAAACCAAAAGCAACAATTACAGGTTTCTTCTTGGAGCCACCCGACAGAAGAAGTCCAATACATGTAAATTCAAACTTAATGGTTTATTTAGTCCTACATATGCCTACATAATTAGACACACAAAAAGAATTTTAGCCTGCTTTTGAACTATTTTGGTTGGCGCTAATCTACAGCTAATGCGGATTCGAGCAATTTTCGTCACAGCAACAAGAAAAGAAATCAGCACCACTTTTGTTGCTCCTGTCGCAAGTGTGAATGGGCCTTTATACACAATACATTCACACGGTGACTGGCAGCTGCGGAGGGACGTAACTTTGCCCACCGAAACCCTGATTGGCCGGGCTAAATTCTCCCCTCCCCCCACCCTTCATATTTCAATATTTTTAATCACCAAGTAGCCCAACTCCAAGCTTCGTGGGGTGCGTTTGGATACGGTGCATGCTTTTCACCTACGCGCTTTGACGGCGTCTATCAATATGAGGTGTGCGCGCCGTAGTGGAGGGCGCCGGATGAATTTTGACCACCTGGTTATCTTTAACGTGCGGCTAAATGTCGTACATACGGGCGTTTTCTCTTTTCGCCTCCATCAGAAAAGCGTCCGCCGCGGCCGAAAATTGAACCCGTGTCCTTGGGCTCGGCAGTACTACGGCTTAGCCACTGAGACACCGCGGCGGGTATTGATACGTGCGTCTACAAGTGCATAAGCAAGCACGGCAAATATTTTAGTACACGCTCCATGCTCGCGTCAGCAAAATGCGTTTACTTCACCGCGTTCGCCGGCATGAGCCACACTAACCCTTTCCGTAAACCTGAGTGAACGTAAAAGTAGCCACTGCGCACACCCCGTCGTAGGTAGCGCCGGGCTGAATGCGAACGCGGGCATGCTCAACGACTTTCTTTCAACGAGAGTATGTGCACGTACTGCTGATAGCTTTAAGCGCCTATGTTTGCGAAGAAAAGGTGATTCCCTGAGCGCGTTTTTACACTGTCATTCAAAACGCTTTAATCCAGTCATGCCTAACTTCGGCACAACGTACGGCTGGTACGGCGTTTGCAGTACACGGAAAGCTAAAGACGATTTCCTCACCCTCTCCGCACTCACCGGCACTTATAAAAATGTCTTACCTTTCGTTGAGGACGCAAAAAGATGTCTAGAAGAAAGCAGCAGGGTTTCTTTCTCTAAGATAATCGAAGTTCATTGGCGCTTCACAACTCGCCCAAGTATTCTAATTCACTCTATCGCACACAAAAGCAAATGGCTATGGCTCTACGGCTTGACGTGTCTTGACCAGTGTTGGCTTTGCATCGCAAAAAAGAAAAAAAAAACTTTAATCGCACAAAAAAAATACTTTTAGGCCTAATTAGCAGCAAATCAAACAATACCACATTGTATATCAACCCAACTGTTTTTATAAAACTTTACGAGATCTGCTGTCGTTTTTTTAATTCGTTCAGCCCGCAACGAGTTACTTGTGCGCGAGCCAGAAAGGCGCGAGGGTTACAGCTATTGCAATTGTTTCTGAGCTTACGAATTGTTTGCCTCCTGCTGCAGGCAGAAAGAATATAGATAACATAATTAACGCGATGCTAATTACGATAAGTTACAAACAAGATCAAGGAATATTGCTTCAACCATACAGACGTACGATGGGCGTCCAGCGGACGTTATTGATGGGACCATAGTAAACGTCCATGCACAAACGTAGCTCGGACGTCCGTCGGACCAAATTGAACGGACGTTCACGTTTCCCAGCAAAATACATCCGAAGTACGTCCACCAGACGTCGAGCGCGGGACTTGGACGTTCGGCTGTAAAACGGACGTCCTACGGATATCTGTGGTCCAATGGGACATCATCGGAAGTGGTGTACCAGGACCATAATTGAAGCCCGGAGAATGTACTTTTTCTTTGTTTGGTAATATATTTCATTAAGGACATGAGATACCCGTCAGCTTTAAGCCAAACGTTAAGCGTTATACAGTCAGTAGCCCGCAAAAAAAGACGACTTTCCTCCCTGTTTTGTAGGCAGCAAGTTGCTGAAAATTCCATAAATGAAAACAATAATTTTATCTTGACAGGTCGTTATCTGTTCTTCCACACAAAAAAAAGATTTTTATTTGCGTGTTCTATAAGGGCAATCTGCTAATATTTGTACTTGTTATTTCAGTGTAATTATTTTGTGTTTACATTTGTATTTTGGATATCAAATAAAAAGAAAACATCGTTCCTTCGACATGGTGTCATTTATGTAATTTTCATCTGACACTTTTGCATGCTCATGAATTCGAGAATGACAAAATACTTAACATTTACATACCCAACTCAGTTCTCTGTTCGTGTCACAAGCTTGTATGAGTAGACTATCACTTCTAACTGTTTTTTAGGTATAACTGTCGCCGAAGTGGTGCCTTTAATACGTTTAGTGCTTGAGTCCAAAATCAATTCCCTGCAACAAGTAACGGCGTGCGAATGTCTAGCTAAGCATCTGATTCCACAATCTGGTATGACAAGCTCAAAAGAAACCGGTAATTATTATGACATTAAGAGTTTCAACGCAGAATTTTCCAATCATAACTCGTTTTCTGTTATGCATATTAGTATGAAAATTCTTAAAAATTAGATGAACTGGATATGTTATTACACTCAATTACACGTAAATTAGACATCTTATTTCTTACTGAAAGTTTGTTGACTGGGAGTGACTCGATACCACTGGTAGACAGGCACCGTTCAATGCACCTGAGAAGGGAAAAGAAAAGAGGCGGAGGCGTGAATGTATACATAAAGGACACCATTATTTTCATGGGTATTGAATAATTTTGGTAAATTAACGATGATTTCCAATTCTTGGCTTTTCACGTACGGAAAATGACTGTGTGTAATCTATAGACCTCCTGCGGGTAACAAAAGAACATTTTACACCTTCTTGGAGCGGTTATTGACATATGCTTGTTCGCGCAATGAATCGTGCACTATAATGGGTGATTTGAACATCGATATGACCTTGAAGAAGGAACGTCTCTTGAACTGAAAACCTTGTTATCTTGCCATTGTTGTGTTAATCACATAATGCTACCAACTAGAATTGACACTAACAGTGCCACACTTTTGGATGTCTGTATACCGAATTTTTGTGATTGTGATATATTGACAGGAGTTCTGGCTGTGGATATCAGTGATCATTTTCCAGTTTTCTCCTTTATCAAGACTCATTCTGTTATAGATGATATATCCCCTCAACCGCGCTTTTTCTGTAAGATCAACAATTGCACAATCGAACATTTCCGAGAACTAGTGGAATCGTTAGATTGGGAAATCATCTATTGGGTGAGCGATGCGAATATCCCTTGTACTGTTTTTCTGCAGTCCATAGGACAATGTATGATGCAGCCTTTCCTCTACAACCTGCAAGTAAAAGAACCAAAATGGTACGAAAACCCTGGGTGGATCCAGATCTGAGTAAACGCATAAAAAAATGCTATGTTACACAATTTTATAAAAACGGAGGCTCCCGAAATACGCAAGGCGTACAAAATGTTTAGAAACAAGCTACAGAGCGATTTAAAGAGAGCGAAAAGTAAAAATATTACGAATGGCTATTTTTCCACATCCGAGGCCAGCCTAAGAAAGTCTGGGCCACTGTTAACAAAATAACAAGTAGAAAAACAATAACACAGCCGCAATTCACGCATTTAAATGGAGAGCCGGTAGAGCGCCTTCAGCTAGCCAACTGTATGAATACTCATTTTATTGATGCTAGTGCGCACCCAACTCACACTGATAACCGCGGCCGCGGCGCGACTGGCATTCCACGGTTGTCCAGTTCTATCTTATCTGAACCTACGAACGATACCGAAGTACGGGACCTTATTGGAAAAATAAATAATTTTGCAGCGGCAGGAGTTGACTGGTTTTTATCGAGTGTGATTAAGCGCGTGGCGCTCGAACTAAGTGACGTGTTAGCGTACATTATTAATCTATGTCTGTCCACCGGTGTTTTTCCTGAGGAACTTAGAGTTGCTAGTGACGCCGATTCATAAAGGGGGAGCACACGACAATGTATCAAATTACAGACCAATATCTGTCCTGACAGTTTTTTCCAAGGTATTTGAGGGAGTAATCTATAATAGACTATCGACTTTCTTTCATAAACACAATGTAATTTCCAAGTAGCAATATGGTTTCCAAAAATCTAAATCAACGGAGCAAGCATTACTGTACACTAAAGATAAAATAATTGCAAACATTGAAAACAGGCAGTTCACAATTGGACTGTTTTTAGACCTTAAACAGCATTTGATTCGATAGATCATAATATTTTGCTAAATAAATTGGAGAGGTATAGAATACGTGGCGTGGCAGGTAACCTTTTAAATAGCTATTTCACTCAAAGAAAGCAGTTTGTTCAACTAAACTCCATTCATCCATTCCATCAGACATATTAGAGCTAAAACAAGGTGTCCCGCAAGGCTCCAAGTAAGGCCCGTTACTGTTTACAGTTTATGTGAATGACATCATAAATATAGGAGGTCCGCAAAAACTTGTAATGTACGCGGATGACACTAACGTTTTCTTCATATCTGATAATATAATTAAACTTCACTCAACGGGAAAGTTTTACTTTGAACAATTATAAAATTGGTTATTAGATAATAAATTGCGACTTAACGCTACAAAGACAACTTACATGATATTTAGGCCGTACAATGAAAATGTCGAGAAAGAAATCCCCATTATATTCAACGGAACCAAGTTATTCCGAGTGACAGAACACAAGTTCTTAGGTGTTAGGTTTAAAGAACAACTTTCGTGAAATACCCATATTACTCACCTGTCCTCCGAACTCTCTGAAAGTATAGGTCTCATATATATAATCGGCCATTTGATACCAGTATGGTTGAAACAAATCTTATAGAATGCTCTCATTTATTCGAAACTATGCTACGGGATTTTGGTGTGGTGGACCACAACTAAAACTAATTATAACAGGATCATTGTATCGCAAAAAAGAATTTTGCGCATATATTTAGCTTATCGTGGCTGTTACGCAGATTGGAAGACAAGTATTTATTTACGGAATATTCAATGCTTCGAGCTGACCAAATGTATTACATGAAGGTTCTGCACACCATTTATAAGCAAAACACCCACAATCAAGTTAACAATAAATCTTCTGGCTACCATCTCAGGCATACAATACGGCACATTCCAAAATTAAGAACGAACTATGGTGAGCAATCTTTCCTGTACCAGTCAACTGAAATGTAAAAATATTCGGAGAAAAATTAAACTTCGACGCCAGTGAACTTACGTTTAAAAAACAGGTCAATGAAGTGTTACTGAAGCAACACGCTCGCAATACTGATATATAATTAAGGGTTCGAAGTATATGTCTACAGGTTCCCCTAAAGGTAGAAATTAAAAACAATTAAAAACAAAAATATATTAATACGTAATTGTGACATAGTAGTGTAACTGATGAAAGTTCATGCGTACGAATTACTGCGTTTATGTGTACATTGTGATGCCTTTGTGAATTTGAGGCCTATGCTCTGTATAATACATAAGAAATGTAGTAATGAGTTTGCTTTGTGCTATTTCTCTATTACGATTGTGCTATCATGCTTAAATTTGTGAACAGACGTGTTGTTGTGTACGCTGTAAATCGGGTGGCTGAGGCCTCTGTCAGGCCACGTTCGCCTTTAGTATCAGCTTCCCTTTGTTTTTGCCAAAAAATAAAAAAATCAAATCAAAGATCCGGATAGGTTTAAGGTATACAGATACTTGCTTTACAGCATTGTTGTAACATGATATTATGAATATAGGGAGTTTTTTTTATTTTGTGGTATGTGCATTGAGGCCTGATAAATCAGGTGGCAAAACACTGAGATTATGAAGGTAAAACCTCATTGCATGAAAACTAAGGTCATGAAGATGTTCCAGAAGGACACAAATTCAAAATGTTTTAGGGCAATTGCAGCCATTGCAACCCATTTATTTGTGGCATTGTTTTATGTGGTCTAAACTTTTCATGCCCAAGTTTGGCTTTGGTGAAGTGCCTTGAAAATGTTGAAAATGCTGAACCGAGACATTGCGCTTCCCCCTACAATAATATAACTCGTTAATAACGGAAGCGCGAATGAAGCGAGGCCACTTAAAAACAATTGCATAAATTGAGAGAAATATCTACTAATGCGGAGCATTCTTATGCCGCTTCTCTTGAGTGTAAGCCTTTTAGAGACAATTTGCTTGGTTTTTCTAAGTCCTGTCTGTTCAGTTATTTCCATTTACCCTATTATAACGATCACAGGTGTTACTTGCGCGAAATCTGTATTTTTTGTAAATGAAGGGCGTTACAAGGCTCAGCATTTTCCGTATTTTTTTTACTTTCCTTGTTCTTTATATTTTCAAAATTCTGTTCGACCAATTATCTCTATTTACGCTATGATAATGATTGCAAGTGGAATTTCCGCTAAATCTGCATTAATATTGAAATGCAGGCGTTATTCGGTTCGCCATTTTCCGTCATTTTTTTATATGTTTCCTAATTTTTATTTCATCAAAATTTTGTTTGACCAATGATCTTCATTTACGATTTTATAACGATCAAAGGTGGAACTTCCGTGAAACCTGCATTTTTCTGGAAATGCAGGGCGTTACAAGTTACACGGCCGAACGCTTATCCAATCTGCGCGATAAAACGCTAAGATATTCTTTGTGTGCTCGCGATACATAAAAGAAAACGCAGTATCTTGCCTTACGACGGTTCTTTACCTGGGCGTCAACGCAGCAATTCTGCAAGCGTCGAGACACAAGGTTAGGTAGAGTGAGTGATTTAATATTGGTTCATTACATTACCAGATGCGTGTTTTACTAGCGCCCCTCTATTACAAAAACAAAGGTCAAGGCATGTAACCGCACCATCAGAAGAGCTACGACGAGCAGAGAAAATTCAGTACACCATTTCATGCTTGGTATACTTGCCATTCGTGACGAGACAGCTCTTATTTTCAGTACAACAGTGCGCCTTACGTGTTTGTTATTTGCAAGCATTGTCATAGGGGGCACTTTCCGCCAATGGCCAAGAATACTTTTGGGAACAAGGCAGAATAACTGTTGTCAATCCCGTTTGCATCGATGGACTATATGCCCGCACTGCGCATCATACTCTTGGAACGGGCACAGCATGACAAAAAGTTTCCGCTCGTACCAGTGGACTTAAATTCCCGCAAACTGTAGTAGTATGCCTCTTTGGTAGAGCGATTCAAAAACGGTGGTCTAAAGAAAACCACTCGCCACCGAATGTGTTATTTAAGACTCTTGCTTGACGCGCAACAGCATGCAGACTACTTATACGCCCATGTTTGCACTCCTCAGCAGCCCGTGGGTCGTGGCGCAGTGGTTATGAATGATATCCGCCTCTTGGTCTGTTGTAGTATACCCAGGTTCGATTCTCCGTAGGGTTATGTCTATGTGCTCGCGTGTCTCGCGTGATGTAACATGTGTTAGAGCATTCGTCACGAGGTGCTGTCGTTGGCCTGGCAATGCGAGCGAAAAGAAAACGGATAAAATCAGTTCTGGCCGAGTGGACTTTTTTTCTCTTTTTTTTGGTGAAAAGCAACAAGGCCACTTATTTGAGGGGCCGTATGATTTGGGGGCCGCTTCGTAAGCGGGAATAGATTAGCATAACGGGCCGTGTAGAAAAATTACGCCCAGCGGCCCGCCGAACACAAGGCCCGGGGTTTAGGTTGCCCTCTTGTTAGGCGGCCCTCATGAGGGCCGCTTAAACGCTGGGCTGCGTGTTTGGTGGGCTCCGTGTTTGGCGGGCCGCTTGTGCTCGAGGCCGCCTGAACCGCCGCTTTATAAGCGGCTTAAATTGACGCGGCGGCCCGCCTGCATGCGGGTTGTATAACCAGGAATTGACTAAGAGTGTAGATACAGGGCAGCCATTTGCAAAGGGCCGCCTTTGAAAATTGCTTGAGAGCAACAAAATGACGTCGGCTGGGCGCTGTTTTTAAGGTTAAGTAAATTGTTGTAGAACTTTTAAGAATTATTCATATTTTATTTTGTTTTATGAAAATTAATCATCGCATATTTTCACAATTTGACCCCGGTTATAAGAAAATACGAGGAAACAACAGACAATTTGTGTTTTGTCTGTTAACTTGTTTCTGTTCACTAACCATCACACAAAATTTCTACGGCCACAAAAATTGTATGCAAAGAGTCCGTAAATTCCCAGACATTTTTTTAGGAACAAAGTATTGAACAAATGATGCAGCGAAGGCCGCTGTTTACTTTCCTGCTCCAGATTTGTCGCGCTGTTTGTTTCACTAATCGATTTGAATCTACGTAACAGCTGTAATCAGTTCCTTAAAGATCGCTGCCCTAAAACTTGACGTAGGCGTAGTTGGGTACACATTACTCGAAAATCAGCGCGGAAAACTTCAACGAAAGTGTAGGACAACCACAAGCGCTACCCTTCATTTATTGGTATCCTGCATATACAGTGTGTCTAGGCTTTGAAGCAGGGTTCTTGCTTCACGTGGTACTTTGTAGATGCTAACATTGATTGGGACATCGGCCTATTTCCAATGTACGTACCTCGTGAACCTTTATTGCTGAAGACCAAGCGTTTGGTAAAAATGGAATATATTGCACGTGTTATAGCACTGCTTGCGGTGAGGCGTAGAATGGGGCATCGTTTCAGGCTTTCGTTTCCGTGTTTGCATTTTCTTTCGTTTTCCTTAGTTGACCGAAATTTCTGTGGCCAATCATTCGTGAGCTGTTGAACCGCCACTTCTTCTTCTTGTGCCACTGCCACGTGCCGCATGCGAAAGCCTTTGGTGAATCGAACGGTCACATCGTTCCCGTCGACAGACCCACACCCAGGCTTCGCACCCTTCCAGGGAAGCTGAAGGCATGTTCGGCACCGCATCTTCGATCACGCGACTCCTGAGGCCCGACGAAGACCCCACAGAAGAGCTGGGCGCTCTCTTCGGCCGCAAGCGCAGCAAGAAAGTGGTGGTTATCGTGGCCGTCGCTTGTTTCCTTCTCGTCGCCGCCTCGGTGGTGGCCCTTACGGTGGCCTTCAAGGGCCGGACGAAGCACGAGGCTAGCGGAGTGATGGCTCGCCTGAGGGCCGCTAACATCACCTTCAACGAAGTCAGCCCTCCGCGGGGCCGCCGTCCAGATGCTCCTGGTGGAGTGCCCCTGCTGGACTTTCGCAACCGCGAATACAAGACACGCCCGGGGACCGACGACTACGGGGAACTATACAAGATATGAGGACGACCGCACAGCATGGGAGGGAGTCACACAAGTCCAGGAAAGCATTGTGGGTCTTTTTCTTTTCGACTTTCGAGTGACTTCTGTAATTATTGTTTAATTTGCGTGGGACCTGAGGACAACTCTTTCACAGAAAATCGGGGCCGTTTCTCCAAACTCTCCTGGAGTCGCAGTGGAAAAAACTTCTTGAAGTTAATAAATCTCCCCAGCTACGACGCTACTGTTTCATCTGGAAAGTACATTTTATCAACTGGAATACTGTTAAACGTTCGAGAGAACTTGCGGGTTGGCCGGTAAAATTTGGAGGGTTATCAATGTGGTGGGTACTTTTTTTCTGCAACGTGATAATTTTTGAAATATTTTTCTGAGAAGTTGTTGTCGAAACTAGGCTGCAATAATCGAAATGTGAGCAAACAGAGCATAATATACGTTAAGTTTCACTGGAATAGGAAGAAATGACCGAAGTCTAGATAACGCTACGTTACTACACTCTTAGTCGCGTCCCGGATGGCGTCCTTTTATATGTGGTGGGCAGTCTCAATACCGTGATATAAGAGGCCCTGACAGACTTCTTTTCCATGAAAAAATCTCAGGTGGTTGCATCATGCTTATATGCTGTGCCAACGGCCCGTGTCATGGCTATAGACTAGCAGACAGCCTGACGCCAGGAATCAAATAAAAAAAAAGGGGGGGGGGGGGGGGAATCGTGAAGCTTTGAGCGATATGTGTGGCTTGCGGCGCATGCGCATATTTCCCCTCACACAATCGCCTTCGAGCGTCTTTTGCGGTGGCCGACGACGCGCGCCCGACGACGCGGCGAAAGCCGACAAACATCAAAAATATCTCGTGCGCACATGCGCAGTCGGAGTGGAAAAAAATTTCCCCGCATTTCCCCGAGGGGAAGAATGTGAACGTGCGAATGCAGGAGTTGAATTTGCGCGGTTCGGTAATGTTCACGAAAGAGAGATCACACACACACACACACAACTACAAAGAAAGAAAGATGCATTTATTCACAGACACCTATTTGTGTTGTCGTTGTACTTGATTGCTAGAGCGGATCTCAGCTTTGAAATTTCGTGTCAGTACTCCTTTAAGCGGGTGCATTAGCCCTTCTCACCCCCAATTCCTGGCCAATCCCCCACGTGGGTATGTGCCATGCACAGACACCTATTTGTGTTGTCGTTGTACTTGATTGCTAGAGCGGATCTCAGCTTTGAAATTTCGTGTCAGTACTCCTTTAAGCGGGTGCATTAGCCCTTCTCACGCCCGATTCCTGGCCAATCCCCCACGTGGGTATGTGCCATGTCAGCGGCCAGGCAGCGCGCGCCCATCTCCCCCCGTTGCCAAGGAAGACGAGGAGATTCCTGGCCAATCCCCCACGTGGGTATGTGCCATGTCAGCGGCCAGGCAGCGCGCGCCCATCTCCCCCCGTTGCCAAGGAAGACGAGGAGCGCGCGCACCCGCAGCTGTTGCTATGTGGACGGACGGCGGTCACCGGAATTCAGGGTCGCTTATAAAGTGCATTCGCACTTAAAAAGTTCGCGCTCGGCGGGTTGTGATACGGTGATTTGTCCCTATCGCGCACATGCCAGAAATTTCACCGCGGAGCAAGTTGGGGTCCCGCGCTTTGACTCTTGCTCTGTGTAGTTCATACTAAGTTCCGAGCGTTCACACTTTCTTGACCACGTTCGCTTCCGCTGACATCAAATGTGTGCTTCGAGATCAGTGAAACAGTGGAAACAACTGCAAATGCGATGGGTTTATTAGGGCCAACGGTCACGCAAGCCAAGCAGCGGCGCCATGTCAAGCCGGCTGGTGTGTGTACTGCGGGCATAGCCCGGTTGAACACGAAAGGATAGGTAAGTTCCTGGATTTCTTGTTTTTTCTCGAGGGGTGGGGGGCGCAGACTGTAAGAATTAATGTTTGCAGACAACTAGTAAGGGCCATGAAATTTTCCTTTTTCGTCGTCGTAAGAAGCCCGCGCCAAAACCGTTCTGCGATACCCGGGGCCGTACGGTAATTTCGACGTGGTTTATAGAGAGGATTCAGTTTTCCTGTGCGGCAGCCCTTTTGGGATCCAGGCGAAAAATGAAAAGGCTTGCACATGGGAGGTGCTTCCGTTGTCGTAATGAGTACCGTGGTGTCATAAAGAAATTGCATTTTTCCACGCGTTTCATTATCCAGGTCAAGGCACATAAAACCCCGTTTGAATTTTGTATTTTCCAATATTCCATGGCCATTGCTTGTCATTTTTGGTAGGCGTAGCAGAAAGCTATGTAACGTTTTTTCGTAACTATGTTTTCGCGTCGTCGTTTCGGCTAGTGACTTTTCTGGCGCTTTGAGTAGTCTGGATTCTGTGGTGATTTGCAAACTTCATCACGGTGCGTTTAAGTGGTAAACTTTTCACATGAAGCAACATTCATGAGTAACACAAGCCCCCATGTTGCTGTGTTCGCCACAGCATCTGTCTGGAGTGTCAACTCGCGGTTTTCAGAAACATGATAGCATTGGCAGCGCAAACGCGGCGCGTCGCCGGACTGGAGGTCGCTCGAAGCGGTGGCTTCTAATGTTGCTACACATGCGCTGGGTGTTGCTCGGTGCACGCAGTTTACCTATGCTTTAGCAAAAAATGTTGCTAGCAATTTAGTTACATCTTTGATAAAATATTTTGCGGCATACTATTGGTGAAAATTCTTTAATAAAAAGAAACTAGGGCCCATTACCTTCCGCATGTGACAGTGAACAGAGTTTCTTTTCGACGTGCAATTGACACCCGCCGCGGTGGCTCAGTGGCTAAGGCGTTGCGCTGCTGAGCACGAGGTCGCGGGTTCGATTCCCGGCCGCGGCGGCCGCTTTTCTGATGGAGGCGAAAAGCAGAAACGCCCGTGTGTACGAGATTTCGGCGCACGATAAAGATCCCCAGGTGGTCAAAATTAATCCTGAGCCCTCCACTACGGGGCGCCTCATCGCCTGCGTTGCGTCGGCGCGTTAAACCCCTCAATCAATCAATCAAATCAATCGACGTGCAATTGACGCGTCTCCGTCAAATAAAATTATGGCAACGTTTCCTTGCACGCCTTTGCACTGAAAAAGCGCTCGGCCTTCCTACGTATATAAAGAAAACGTCCTTTTGGAGAGCATTTGAATCTACAAGCAGTAAGAAAGAAATAATTGCCTAACTACAGTGATGCACTTACCTGATTTATGATATTTTCACATATCGGCTAACGGGTTGGAGATACTTCTGCTGCGCCCCTTCAGGCTATACTGTTTTACAGCCAATAAATTACGCCACCCTTTTGCACCTGGTCACTTATTCACCTGCCGTTTCTTTTCTTCACGCAGTGCCAACACAAAACTGCTACCTGTGACTCAACGTTTTTGAAATGTTTAGAACGCTGTTTCCATTCCAGTGCGACGAAATTCCAGAAGCAGCAGCTGCCGGGCCAAAGATTGCTTGGGGCGATTCTACAAAGGCCATCTACATCATCGGAAGTGGTGTACAGTCGCGTGTGATTTTAAGGTAATCGCGCGAGGTTCGACCGATGAACGCCCCTGCGCGGCAATTTTCGGCGTGCCTGGGACCTAGTCTATGCATTCTCCTCTCCCTCGCTCACTGTTCCTTCGAGCAGTCATCACTCCCGCTACTTGTAAACACCCTTTCCGATTTGTGGCGATTGTCTGTTGTTGTAATCACTTGTGCGTTTTCTTCTTGGTTATCGTGGACAGCGATAGCAGCCATTGTTATAAATACCCAGTATTTGCCGAAAATGTGTTTGTGCGCACCTTTTCGAGAACAAATGTAAGATACAAGTGGGACGTCGTCGCTGCGTGCGCGATAAAATAAAGGTAGGGGTTACCGGTTTTGCCGCGGTAGTGATGGCAGATTGATTAAACAGCGACCGACGGAGAGAAGAATGCATAAACCAGGCAGAGTAAAACAAGCCGCGTGTTGGCGGTATTGTAGTTGTTGGTCGATGCTCGTGCGATTACCTTCAAATCGCAGGCGACTGTACCTGGATCATAATTGAAGACCGGAGAATGTACTTTTTCTTTGTTTGTTAATGTATTACATTAAGGACAGGAGATACCCGTCGGATTTAGGCCAAACGCGGGGCGTTATACAGTCAGTAGCCTGCAAAAAAAAACGAGTTTCCTCCCTGTTTTGTAAGCAGCAAGCTGCTGAAAATTCCATAAATGAAAACAATAATTTTATCTTGACAGGTCGTTATCTGTTCTTCCACAAAAAAAAAGATTTTTATTTGTGTGTTCCATAAGGGCAATCTGCTAATATTTTTATTTGTTATTTCAATATGTCTTTTGTGTTCACTTGTATTTTGGATATCAAATAAAAAGAAAACATCGTTCCTTCGAATTATTTCACTGAAAATAAGTGTAAGGTATAGAAGTGTACGCCGTACGGGGGTGTGATTATGGTGTGGTGGGAATCAATGATTTAAGTGTGATGAGAGTGCACGACTTTTAACTTCCTGCTTCAATTAAGTCAGGGTGATTATTAACATCAACATATGGGTTGAGCATGAAACTGCTGTGTTGTGCCAAGTCAGGGAATAAAGAAAAAACGCTCGATTGGCGCAGTCGGATAGACGTAAGTTTCATAACGCGAGGGGTCCCGGTTCAATTCGGACCTGGGGAATCGTTTTAATTTTTATTCACTTCACTCCTATCATCATCATCGTGAGAGAAAGTTGGCTTCCTTGCAGGGTGGTTAGGTGGACTATAGACGACTCAGTGAGCGCCTGAAAGCTTCTCTTTAAAACTGATTTGAAAATAGAGAGCTCTGACATCCGGGGTGGCTTACATTTGCAAAACATCTGCTTTTGAATGAAATTCTAAGACTTAGGCTCCTGCAGTTCATTTCAGAAGCGGCCTGCACCACTGTGGAGACTACATTGTGGTCAACAATCTGCCCACGAAGGGTGTGTAATTCTCCGTAAAATAAAGCAGCAAGAAGGGCCGGGACCTTGCTGTTCCATCTTCCCAAAGGGGAGACGGAAAAGTCGTTTCAAGGTCCCTAACACGTGAGTTAGGCGTGCTCGTTAAGCGGACTGTTGACAATAATGTAGCCTCTACAGTGCTGTACGCAGTTTGTAAAATAAAGTATAGATACCCTTTACACGGCTTCCCAGGATTCCCAAGAAGATATAAATTACTGGTCTTTAAACAATCACGTCAGCACGAAAAGAAAAGTTATAAAAGATAAGGGCATTCAATACCATGCTAACCAGTGATTGGACTTTCCCGTGAAGGAATGTGCGTCGTTGCTTTTTTAGGTAGTTCTGTTTTAGATTTTGTAGTTGTTAGAGGTGTACTCTCCGCCGTGAAGTTACATATACTGAGGCAGGGCTTGTACTAACGCGGGTTTTTGGAGAGGCATATTGCTTATGTACCCTAGCTTTACTTAAGCTCCACCACGCAGCACTGTGCATGCGAGGTTGCACGTAGGTGAGTACTAAATAAATTAACCGAAAACGAATATATGGGAAGACGTGAGCAGACGGTTTGTACGTGTGGACAACCTTGCCGCTTTACGTTTCTTGGAAAGGCATATATTTCGCCCTGACTCTGGAATTGCAAGTGCGTGCCAGCGCTGGGAAAATGGCAGCGCGAATGTAATGAGGCCCCGGTGTTACCTCGAATTGCCAGCCCAGTAAGCTGCCTGAGCTTCCTCCGGATTTATTCAGAGTAAAAGAAATCTGTCCGGACGCACGATCACTGATGTCAATACCATGACTGAGGCATTGTTCCGAGTTGACGATTTCTTGAAAAGGCCAAAATTGCCTTTTTCTCTTCTGCTTCGATGGGTCTCCTTAAGATCCATCTCGCCCTTGCATTCATCCTGCCTTTGTTGTTTTCTTCTACTCGGGCCTTTAAAGCAACCATTCTTACGCCGGGAAGCCCCTGTTTCTGACACGGCTTTTTGGACGGTGGTTAACAGGTATGTGCACACATGCGATACGAGCAAAGGGAAGATTGCTCTTTTGTAAACGTGACGTTCATTTTACACGTGACGTTCGAGCCACATTTCAGACTTCTCTACAATTCCCTATCGAGCGAGAATCTTATGAAACCAACAGACCCCAGTCGACCGCGAATTGAAAGAAAGAAGGCCGAAACTGGTGCAGAGCAGGGGTCTATTGCTGAAAAAAGGCAGCCCCGCAACTCTTGTGGGTGCTTCAACTCCCGCCGCCGCCGCTGTTCACAATAGACGCCGGCAACAAGGGCGACAGAAGCTCGTTTGCACTCCACAAGCGAGCCGCGTGCCGCTGACAGGCCTCCCGCAAGGCTCTCTTGCGAGCCGCCCCTCAACCCCGTTTTTTGTCGCTGCATGCTAAAAAAAAAAAAATCAGCCTAAAGTTCACTCTACCACCATCGGAATAACGGCACGCAATGACAGCTGTAGTAGTTGCGAAATAAAAAAAGATGGAGGAACATGGCCAGCTATATATTTACCTGCAGATCCCTTTGAGTACTGATATTTCAAGGCGCAGCTTAACGTTAAGATAACGCGCCTCGGCAATGGACTGTGGTTAAGTTGAGGGACACCAGGTGACGTGGTCGAACAAGGGACGGAGTAGACCGTCTGAAATTCCCACACTCTTTACACCGCATTAACATAATCGTTTGACGAAAAAATAACGAAACGCAGGCTAACGCGTAAGACTTGAAGGTAGACAACTGCACGCTACCTTCACGACCATCACGATGGTTTAGGTTCATGATTGCAGCTGTTTTACTTCTTCGCTGCTGCCACGACCTTTGCTCCATCATTGGTGTATAAGTGTGAGCTTCCTTCATTTTTTTGGAAGCGATAATGACTGGACATCACCTTGTAGGGGCGTACGCTATTACGTGTCTTTCTCGTTCAGAGCAAGTGTTGCCACAATTCGGTCGAACGCTGGAGGCTTCCTCGTTCCGAGCAATTATTGCCACGATTGCGACGAAGGGTGGAGTTTTTTTTTGCCAATCTTTGCCAACCTCTTTAAGTAGGTATGCTTGGCTTGACAAACTTGCGCCGGGGACGCTGGGCGGCCGACGCGAGGCACGAACGCACGAGTGCTTGGCATTTTCTTGGTGTTTTAACTCCCGGGCGGTCGCCACAATCTTGGTCAATCTCCCTAAGCTTGACAAACGAGCGCCGGGGACGCGGTACAGTCATCGTGAGGCACGCGACCACGGGCGTGCGCGCGACATTATCAGGGTATCTTTGACTGCGGACAGGAAAATTACGATTTGATAAACAGCTTTGCTGCTAGTATCAGTACAACTTTCGCGCTTCCATAGCATCGCCGCTGGCAGCTAGTAGGTAGAAATCAAAAGCCAACGAGTCCGACATTTAGGCGCTGGTTAATGAGCCCCGGGATTTATTGCGCCTCCACTGAAGCATGGCTTATTGCCAAGGGTTCGACACAAAGCGGAAAAAAAGAACATTAGTGCCCTTTTCACTCTGCGAAGAATGGTGATCTGCGAAGCTGTGCGCAGTTGCACGAAACGAGATACGGTTGTTTGTAATTCGTGATTGAGCATTCCGCTTTAGCAGTCAGTTAGCTGAATGAAACTTGGATTGACTCGACCTTTATTCTAGCGGACAAACATGGACCGAACGGCGTGGTGGCGAGCTCTGGTGGCTCACATTCGTCAGGTCCTCCCGTCTGTATAGATAATTATTTTCCCATTCAGAACCCCTGACTTTGGGGGTCTTTTTTGTGCGTGTGTGTCAATAAAGTTTAACAAGAACAACAACAACATGGAGCTCGCGTTTTACCTCGCGCGTCGTATGCACCTTACTGTTTGTACACAAACACAAGCACACCAACTTAATCTGCTCGACTCCTAAGGACTCGAAGCCTCTCGAATCCGCTCGACTCGATTTTGTATTGTTGTCAAATGCTTCTATTGTCTCAGACAGATCTAGGTCTGGAAGTGCTAAGATATTCCATATTGCCCGCAGGCTGCCGATTGTGGGATATTTTGTCTATGTTGTCTTTTTTATCGGTGTGCAACCAGCAGCAACGGACCATTTCAATATTGGTGCGCATTCCTTTCCATGAACAGAATTCTTACAGCGTTGTCATTGGTCTGGTTGGGAAAAGCGTATGGGTGAATATTAAATTGAGGGCAGTACAAGAGTAAGGCAGCGAAATGTAACTGACTCTGTATTATCAACAAGGATTGATCAAACTGTTTTTTCGTGAACCAGTAACAATTCTCTTTTGTTGGTTCAGTTCTAGTCCTGGTTCATCATGCTGGAAAAATAGTTTGGGTTCGTGTTCAGGAAAAGCAAAAAAACTGATACTGGTGTGGGCTTGGTGGACACCTTGAATATAAGTACTTAAAGTAAGGCACAATGTAATTCAAAGAATTGGACTTCCTTATATAACAAACTATTTTTTTCTTTTTTCCTCGATAAAATGCATAACATGTAGTTATAAATGCTTGAGTAGTGTTACATGCAAAGACTTCAGCAGAAGCTCGTTCACGCTTGTGATTTACGGGTGAAGAACATTATCTCAATCCAAGCAATAGGTGTTAAAACACATTACTTTAAGCCTTAATGCATCTGTTCGTCTTAGGGTGAGGTTTCCTTTCTCAAAATGTACATTCGGAACACAATACGGAAAACGGATGGAGTGGAAACTAGAGTGGCTTTTAATCAGCAACGATGATGTGAGGCGCATACAGTGGGAGGAGGATTTTGAACTGCCCACCCTTTGGTTGCACGCTGAAAGGGCTACTGAAGCGCTTTTAAAACCGGGTAAAACTCTAGTTTTCCCAACTATTGCATTGGTCAGTTTATGCCTATCAACTTTTTTTCGGCATGTTTAGCTGGTGAACAGCGGTATTCGTCGATAAAGTTGACCCTAGGCCCCGCCCACTGCTCCCTCCCGCATCGCCGGAAGAACAGAAACCGAGAGGCAGCGACCGGAAGTAGTCATATTCGTAAGACGGCCAGCGACGTGCGCCGCCGCTTCGCTGTGTCCCAGTTTCTGAGCGAAGTTCCGCGTGGTACGTGCACTTTATTAATCTTTATTGTCTAGAGGTGCTTCCGCGTCGATTCTTAACCGTAACGCTACTGCGTGATTGCCTAAAGCGACTCCTAGATACCAGATTTCCTACGCGAGCGCCCGCGGCTACTACATTGCCTTCACGAGTAGTCGGGGCGGGCCGTGTGGTCGGGTGCTCTGTGCTTCATACGCGAAGCGACGGGCTCAAATAAATACGGACGTACCCCAAGTTACTGACCATTATTTTAAGGGGATTAGAGGATTGGAGGGACTGCAGCGCTCTGGGCTTCCCGAACTTTTTGCTCGTTTTCCCGGTCAAAGTTGTTGGCTGTCATCGAAAGGCAGTTATCGTTTACTCAGGATACTGCCCAAGAAGGTAATTGTTTCCAGGTATAAATGGTGTTTTTGCGCCGATAACAACGAAGTGGAGGTAAACATCACAAACAGCCCACCTACTGACATTTAAATATAAACACGCTTAGGAGGTCTTGCCTCCTCTTTCATTCTGAACTTTCCATTTACTTAAGCTGAAAGAAACAAATATTTTGAGTAAATCACAGGGATGAGTCTGAATTTTCAGTTCTTTAGTGTTACACAATTCCCTTGGGGGCCAGAAAGCTTAAAGAATATTTGAGCAACACAAATTAAAAATGCATGGGTTTCCATGTCGACGTGAATGTCCGTGCCAAATTGAAGCGTCAAGTAGTCATAGTTGATAGAGAAACATACTTGCAGGCATTCGGATCCTCTTGAAGCATTTTGAAAGTGTAATCTGGTTAAAAAGGTGGATGTTCAATTTAAAACTGCAAATTTTCTAAAAACTTAAAGTAGATTGAAATAAGTTCACCTGAGCAATAAAGCCCTGGCTTTTTTTTAACATTCCTTCAAAGTTGGAAATACTAGTAGAGTGTTTAGACGAGTGCGAAAGACAGCCTACTGATGCTTTTTTACTGCTAACCCTCGCAAGTATAAGTTATGGTTATCGATATTATCTTGCAATGAGCGACATGAACGCAATAGCTCTAAAGTTATTGGTTAAGCATAAAAACAAAAACGGGAAAACTTACTCATTGGGAAAGTTTTAATCCGTTTTTTTTTGTTTTTTTTTTTTTCTTGAAAACTATACTCACAAAACTTCAACGCTATTATGTGAACGGAATGTGCAAAGTATCTCGACAAGGCTTACAAATTTCAATTTCCAAGAGACGGCACTTTATTCATTGTGTGTAATGAGCATGAGTGAAAATTAATTTGAGATTTGGATTTGAGTTTTTCTTCTTTAAGCACCAGTATCATGTTTTCCTTCGCACAGAAGAGGAACCACTGCACAGGCTGTTTCGTAGTAGAAGCGTTCTTTATAGCGGTGTTTGACTGTACTTCCTAATGAAAAGTAGTGAGGGAATGAGAGATTGAGGATAGGGCGAGCTGTACATCTGTCGGAGGAAGCGGGTACGGGTGTAGATAAATGGGCTCTTGAAAGTACATAGTCTGGATGTTGCCGTGGGCTAACTGGAATAGCAAAGGGTCATAATCGCTTCGGTTTCGGCAGTGGGGTGTAGGTCCATCGTTCTAAAATGGCCGCTCTGAGCGCTGGGAAAACCAAATTGTATTGTGAAAAGTTTTCGAATGCCGAAAAAGTTACGTTGACGACAATCGCATCGTAGGAAAGGGGGAGAGGGGGGGAGAAGGCGGGGAACAACTCTTTTCAAATAATCTAATGTTCACAACGCAGGGCAGAATGACTGTGTTAAAGATATAGCCCTTAATAAAATGGCCCAGTGAAAAAGTGCCATTTCACCCATTCTGAAGTGGCTGCATCCACAACATTCCCACTAGAAGGAGCGCACAGAGGCTTTCGGTTTGGCATTACAGTAAAAGCTCCTTACTTCGAACTCGAAGAGGACCATAAAATTGTTCAAATTAAGCCGACTTCGAATTAGCGGGCGGGCACCAGAATGAATAGATAACGCGTCACAGTGCGCGGGCTGAACACAAAGGCCCCTTTAGACTCGTTATCGAGCACGTGCTGGCGAACAGGTGGCAGGACTACCTCGAAGAAGAGGGGCTGTATCTGGACTCGATGATCGGGTTCAGGAGAGCCTTGAGCACCCCAGACGCGATGCTATAACTGAAGAAAGAAATCATCGAGGACGATACAAGGGACAGCAAGGTGATACTGGGCCTAGACCTGCAGAGCGCCTTCGACCGAGTGAGGCACTCGTCCATCCAGGCGCAAGTGTCAAGGTTCAACATGGGAGAGCGGAGTTGCAAATACATCAAGGACTTCCTGTCGGGCCGCAAGATCGAGCTGAGAGTTCGATTTACTAGAGCGAGACGTAGGCAGCGTGGGCATGCCTCAAGGGTCGGTGATTTCACCGCTGCTCTTTAATATTGTCATGAGCCGAGTCGCCGAAGCGGTGTCGAACGTTGAAGGCGTTCGACACACCATAATGCAGGCGATATAACCCTATGGACGGCTGGCGGCACAGACGCAGGTATCGAGAAAAGGCTGCAGAAGGCGATCTCGGCCATCGAAGACCGATTGGACGAAATGGGTCTGGAGTGTTCGCCGTCCAAGTCAGAGCTCCTGGTATACTCGCTTCGCAAGGTGGGTGGCAGCCGCTGCCCCCAAGGGAGTGCGATCGCCTGGAGCTGATCACAAAGACAGGCCAGAGAATCCCCGAAGTGCCGAAGATCAGGGTGCTGGGCATGCTTATCAACGGCAACGGTAACAAGGAGAACCTGATGAATAAACTGGCGACCAAAACGGCAAGTACCCTGCGGCTGCTCCAGCGCGTATCGACCAAAACGACGGGCATGCGCGAAGAGGGACTCGAGAGGAAACTGGTGCAGTCTTTCGCGATCAGCCACGTGGCATAAACGGCGGCGTACCACAAGTGGACGCAGACCGACAAGGCCAAGATAGACATTATGATCCGAAGAATGTATAAACGGGCACTAGGTCTGAACGAATCGACGAACACCGAACGACTGCTGCAAATGGGCGTCCACAACACGGTGGATGAGCTCATCGAGGCCCAGTTAGAAGCACAACGAGAACGACTGGCAGCGACCAAGACGGGTAGAGCCATCCTCGATACCCTGGGCTACGGCTACCAGATTACGGGGAGACAACTCCAAGACCTAGACAGAAAGGTGCGAGAAAACGTGCGGGTGGGTCCCATTCCGAAGAACATGCACCAAGAACGCAATTAAGAACGAAGACGCGGAAGGGCAAAATACATAATCGAGCAATACAGTAACGACCCGCGAGCACGGCACGTCGATGCGGCAGACTATGGCCAAGGCAGGTATGCCATGGTAACCATAGGCGCAAGAACGGGATGGGTGGACAAGTCAGCGAGCGCAAAGTGCGACAACGCCACCGAGGCAGGAGAGATCGCCATAGCTCTGGCGATATCCGAAGCCGCTTGCGACACGATCCTGAGCGACTCCCAAGAGGCCCTCCGCAACCTGGCGAATGGCCGATTGAGCGGCAAGGCAGCCAAGTTCATCGAGAGAACGGGTGTCCAAGAAGAAAGAAGAGTAGAAATCAGATGGATCCCGGCGCACGCGGGCGAATGCTCACCGCACACACCGAACCACAACGAGACGCCCCACACAGAGGTGCGCGCAATAACACACCGCGCCCTCAGTGTTGGGAGTCGTCCCGAGTGGGCATGGCGGGTGGACACTGAAGACAGGTCCAGGAGTTACGGCGAAGCACTCAAGAACATGCGGCTGATGAGAGGAGCGTATCCGCCGCCCCACCGGGCACTGGGTCGCGAAGAGGCAACGTATCTCAGTAGGCTACAGACGGTGTCGGTCATGTCACCGGCAGCGCTACACCACATGTATCCCGACAATTCGTCGGGATACATGTGGTCACGGTATCCCACGCGGCGCGAACTACCGCGCGGGGCCGAAGGTCTGCTGGGGTTAGGGAAGGGGGCAGTATACCGTGCCCACGCGAGGCGCTCGACGGCGCGACGCTTGTTGAAGACGTGAGGGGGGCGTGCGCGTGACTATGATGTGAGTTCGGTTAAGACAAAGTTCGCGGTCCCTTCATGAGACGCACTTCGCCCTGTCGACGCAGAGGCTCATCATCGCTGCCGTGAACGGAACCCACGAGTGATTGCTGCCTGAACTACTGCTACGCCAAAATATCGCATTAGGGAGTATCTTAATCGCCAGTCATTTTTAAAGCAAAGCTTTCTACCTCTACCAGCCAATGGTTCCTTCGTGGCGTGTGGTACAAGAAACTCCCAACAAGGCTGTTGAGGGGTAGGGTGGTTTTCACTCACGGAGCACAGTGTAGTTGCAACGGCGAATTGTTACCCAGCGTTCCCCGGGTGCAGCGCCTGCTTACATTGGCAGGAGTGTCGGCGGGACGGTTTTGTCGTCTGCTTTCTGAGGGTTGTTTTGGGCCTGTTTTGGAGCATCTTTACGTCCACTGCGCGCTTTCTTCGCACGGTTTATTAACTTCTTCGACACCACCTCCTGGGCAACCCGGACTCGGCGGAATTAAGTGGTCGTAGGGGAAAGATACGTTAAGGATTGGTTTCCAGGGCGGGAAAACAAAATGTAGAGACTATATACAGACATCTGGTCGCTAGAGAACCGCTTCCTTTTGCCCATCGCTTGCCACCAATTGGACTCTGTTTTATAAATGGGTGAATACCAATTCAGTTGTATTTTAAGGGGTATTACAAAAGGCGAAAGGAACAACTGGTTAACACAAATAGCTATTATAAAAGTTCCTTCAGCTTTCTCGAATTCTGCATCTTACTAGTTTAAATCGGTATAAATGGCATTCTGCATCAACTAGTTTAAATCTGTATAAATGAGATTCAGTACGCGTACATTCTGAATTGTTCGTGTGTCTGTGCTTGTGTCGCGAGGTGGTGTAGCCCCGTGCTAGCACATTAGGATGCCTAGGTTCCGCTGTCTCACCCTTCGAAAGACGCTCCTCTCCGTTTTCTTTCTGCCGACGCACGGGCGGGCTACAGAGGCGGCGTCCGCCCCTCTATCCCGGCCGTTTCTCACGCTGCTGCGTTCGGGACTCCGCCCCCACGAATTCTAAGTAACGGCTGGCAGAATCTCTGGTTGCACTCTTTGTAGAGCTATGTGTGTAAATTCAAGTGACGTTGCATAGACAATTGTTTTAGGTGTCGTTTAAAACTTTGCTTTACAACCACATTCACAGCGCGGATTAGTAAATTTGGTTTCTTTTGGATTTGGAACACATTGTAATCCCTCTAGGCTGACTATTTCTGCGAGGAGCGATGGAAACCAGGAGATCCAAGGTCGAATTAACCATTCTGGATACCGACGCGTTCGAATTATCAAATATTTTCCCCCATTCAAATATAAACGGTTGGGCTGAGACCACGGCGTCAATTCGAATTAACTGGAAGTTTGAATTAACCGAGTTACCTTCGTCAATCAGAACGGTGCAGGAGTCGTGGGACTTCCTTGGCCTCCGTTTCACCGCCCCTGCGAGTGGGTGCATTAAGCGAGTGGGTGCATTAAGCCGAGGTAAGTGCACGTGAAGGGCCTTCGGGGAAATACCTAGTGTCAAATTTCTTTAGGCGTCAGACAAACAAAACAGAGCATGGCAAGCATGTACATCTTTTTATTGGAAAGCACGCAATAAATAAAGCCTCTTGCGTCGTCCTTATGACGCTTCATGGACAAACAGTGGCTCGCTGTCGACCGCGCAGTTCACGGGCGACCACTCCATGCTAGTACATCACACGATCACTTTGATTGTTCCAAAAGGCAGGTTGTCTGATCACATCCGTTCTCACGTCACCACTGCCGGGCTTGCTTCCGGTGCCGTTGGCAGGTGAGATGAATCTGCAGAGAGGTGGTAGAAAATATGTTGCACCCCTGTCAGCGGCGCTAATGTGCCTGCTTTTACGCCAAGTAGAACTGCTTTAAATGCCATTTGGAAAGAAACGGCGCGCTCCAATGGCAGTCGTCTAATATCGCACACGGCATGGAGGAGATTTCTAGAGCACACTTGAGCCGCCTTGGCCCATCGAGTGATCAGAATCTTCAGCAGAGGTGCAGAAATTGTCAATGAAACAAACAGCGAGAACTTATGTGACTGTTATCGAGGTTCAATAGACTAATTCTTTTTATTTTAGCTGGAAGACCCGTATCAATGAAAAAATTATAATGTTCAGTTTGTATATGTCCAGGTTGTATACCAGTCAGCGTGTAATGATGCTGTGCATCGCTCTATAGTGGCAATTCTCTGTGACGTTCAACAAAAAGGTTGAGTGTGGCTTTGGCAGTGAATTCGGGTTTCCGCTTTGTTTTGTGATGCGGGGTTTTTGGTGATTTTCCTTCAAAATTTTTGCCGTCGCGATTCGCGCAGCACCGTGAAACACAGTGAGCTGTTCAAATGCCGTACAGGAGGTGTCTAGTGGTGTGATGTGACAATCGCTGTTGTGTGCCGAACAATATGTGGTGCTGAACCCTTTCTTCATGCGTGCTGTTTTTAAAGATTTCTCACCGCGTTACACAAGAAATGTTTCAGCCCCGGCACCGGGGCTGTACCTAGACCAATTCGCCAGCAGAGAGCTGGTGACAAGACTCGGTGGGACCCATTTGTCAGCCTCAACAACAAACCTTATAAAAATGACTGCAGATCGACTTCGCACAACAAACAACATTAGGCGGAATGGGTGCCGAGACACTCGGGAGGCCGTGGAAGGTGGCTGCTCTCGCATGCGCAAGCGATGAAGCAAGAACTTGCTGTGACCTATCGGCCCCCCGTGATACATTGGCGAAGGCGTCGAAGAAACGGCCCTTGTCATGTCGTGGGAGCGTGGTGGAGAAACGGTTTTCAGGAGAGTTGCCTTCGTTCCGAAAAACGAACAGCCCAAAGCCAAACTTAAGTTCTATAATTCATGGCAAGTATAGAACAGGGACGGTACAGGAAGCAGCACACTGGCTTGCTACACAACATGATAGCTCGCCCGGGCAGATAAACTTCCTCAGCAGAGGTCAGATGCGCAGTGCTTGGCGCTCGCGGAAGAAGTCTATTTGTAACCTCAATTACCAACATTCTACAAGGGTTTCGCATTTTGCTCGCTGCCGTTCTCGTTCGTCTGGAATAAGAGGCCAACAACTCCAACATAGAATCCCCCAGCGGACGCACTCACCGATGTGCGATCCATCCCGGTGCCTGCCCAGGCTCGTGTAAGAGCCCTCGGGAATGATCAGCTCGTTCACAGCCTCGTCAGCTAGGCCTCCGGCCACACTGAAGAGGCGGGGGACTCGGTGCCGGCCTGCAGTCTCCGGAGTGTTCTCCTCTGAGGTGTACACCGGGCTCGACGTCATCGTTGACGTCGAGTGGAAGCTATCCGACGATGGCAGCTCCGCCTCGCCTGCGCAGTGATTGGTTAATCGGTAATGGAGGGGGTTATTGTTACACACATTTTAAGGTGACAGCCTTAAGTACCCCACCTTCCGAAAAACCTCCGTTTTTGTGCCGCAGAGAAAACGGCATCGCACTGTGACGTAGTTAGATTACTTGATCCGTAAGATTTGCCATTTTGGACTGCCCATGCCTACTCCCGAGAATCTCATGTTTCAGCAAAGCTGTATATGTTGAACCCCGTCCCCTCGTTCTCATTCCGGTGAAACCACTTTACTCGGCACCGCTTCTCCTCTCGTCTTCGTCCCATCGACACCTCTTCCACACGCTCTATACTCCTCGCGACCACCGATGCCTGTATCACTGATAATGGCGCAAGTGCCCTTATCACTAGTTTCACTTTTAACTGGCTAGGGGACGTAAGCGTGTCGTTCACGTGGGGGAAGAAGAGTAAGAACTGAAAGACCGTTTGCGCGGACAAAGTGCAAAAATAGCCGCCAGCTGCTGCCCCAGAATATTCGAGGGTCACCACTGCCGCTCCAAGTTCCACCTCGTGGAGTAGCTGCGAATCCCTCCAGGAGTAAGATGGGTACGCCAATGGGAGCCAGTAATTGTTGTTTAGCTAGAAGGGCTTTCAGAGTGACATTTCGCCGGTGTATTTCACGTCTAACACCAGCTGCCCGTTTATGGGTGCACTGCGAGGGGGGGTTAAAGGGAGTAGGTGGGAGGGGGGTGAGTGCATTGGAATCTAGGCGTCGTGACCCCAACCTCGCTATCCCCATTGCACTCGTTGGAGATTTAAAACTTGACGTATCCAGGTAAAATGCGACCTCTGCTACCCTCTGAGGTCAAGTGGTTTGGGTTGGTGTGTTGCACAGTAAACCACATGCCTACGACGCGAAAAGGAAATGGACAGCCCCGTGTTTGTGCACTAGAATAAAGTTTCATTCAGACATTGGCTGGAAAGTATGCACAATCGGAAATTAGAAGCGTGTTTAGTTTTGTACAATCATAAGCTATGCCAGGCTTCGCTGGTCATCCTTCTTCACCAACTGGGAGGGTACCGAAGGTTTTTATTTGACCATAAATGTTCTATTGCAACAGCAGCCCTGGACTGTTCACAAGCTGCCTATAAACTGTTCTCATGAGACAAATATAGGAAACCGATAAGACAAACACTGAATCCGTTAGTAAGCGCACTCACCGATCGGAGATTCACCCCGGGGCCTGCCCAGGAACATGCAGGAGCCTTTGGCTATGCTCAGGAGGGAGTCACAGCTGCGGAACGTCTTGAGCTTTGGCGGCAGCGCATCCTCCTTTGCCGCCTCTGCAGCTTCGGCTCCGGCCACGTTGGACAGGAGGGAGTTTGGGTGCTGGCCTGCAACCCCCTGGGTGTTCTCTTCCGAGCTGCGCATCGTGCTCGATGCCTTCGTTGGCGTCGAATGGAAGCTGACCGACGTCGGAAGCTTCGCCTCACCTGCACATTGATTTGTTTGTGAGGGAGAGGACAAAAGCGTCGTATACATTTTATGGCTGTAGTTGAAGTGCCTCATTCAGAGAAAAACCACCGTTTTCCTGTACACGAAATGGCGGCCGTTTTATACAGTACGCTGAAACGAATTTGAGTTCACATAGGAAATCAGTGCGGCTTGCCAGAGCTGGAGCCAAGTGCAGTAACACTGCGTAAACTCGGCATACTGCCAGTTTGGGAACAAGAGTTCGTCTGAAGTGTGCGCGTGACAGGAGAACGTTACGGCACGTGGGTGAAACAGGAGAACCCAGCCACGGAGTGCTCCAATTCTGTTGGGGGAGCTGTCGCGCGAAGTGCAGCCAGTATTCATGTCGAAGTAATACGCGGACGACTTCTGTGATAAACGTGTGATACAGTTGAAGCGAACACCGCTACGTTCGTTTTACTTCTGTAACACGGCTGCTCTTGCCGAGTGAGTGAATTGTGGCCCTTGAGTTCGTAAAGGGCTGTCCAAAAAAATGTCGGGCAAACAGGATCGTAAGTGTGCGTTACTCGTTACCCTTTTATAAAATGCGAATGGCGCCCGAAACATAAATCGCGTTCCACGCATAAATGGAATCTTCAGAGTCCTCCGAATTTTCTCTTTCAGGAGCTAAGAGGTGGAGTGTACGCCCGCAGTAGCTATTTGTTGAATTCCGCTGTTTTGAAATACAGGGAAGCCAATTTTTCATGATTTTATAGTGCTTCAACAATTCGCTCCAGCCAATCACTCTTGGTAATATTAAGATAAGGAAATAATTAACTTGGTGGCTTTTTTCGGTGTGGGCCAATGTGAAAAATTACGGCTAATGAGTAGCCATTCTTCGCTGACTCCACCGAAAAATCTGTCCGTCTATTCATCCACCCCAGAAATGGGATTCACACGGCCAACGAGGAGGCCTTGTGAGGCGGGCGGACATGTGACGTCAACACAGAGTCACCGCATAGCCCGGCTTGGCGGCGCATCCACACGTGCCGAACGACTAGCAGACGACAGCGCAGAAGAAGCGGAGCGGCTCTCGAGCGGCACACATCGAGGCACTCTAGCTCTCGATCGCCAACAGCACACCCAAACGCCAAGGCGCGCTTCTAAGGCGCCCGCACTTGTAACTTCCACACGTGTGGACCACGCCGGGTAGAAAAAGCCGCACTCGCACCTGGTACAACCTAAAACCGCGTGACCACTGAACCACTGAACGCAGTGCCAAAACCAGGTTCCAATCCCTTCGGAGGTCCGCCGCCGTTGAGCGAAAACATGCGGAGGCATTATCTTTCCCGGAGCATCCGTCAGCGTTCCCACCCGACGGGTGGAACCTAAAACTGGTCACGTGAGTCAGTGAGTGAAAGAACTTTATTGAGGGTCCGGCGATGACGCGAGCTCGTCGCGCACCCGGCTAGTCCCACGTCGGGACCGGCAGGTCTAGCCCACCGGTCCGGTCGCGGGCACGCTGGACTGCCAGGATTTGCTTGTCTATAGCGGGGCTACGCAGAAGAGAGTCCCACTCCTCCTTGCTGAACTTGGGGTATGCGGACCCGCACTCCCAGATCATGTGAGCTAGAGTAGAGGTCTGTCCGCAGGAGGGGCAGGCGTCATCGTGATATACGTCGGGGTAAACTTCGTGTAGAACTGCCAAACACGGATATGTGCCGGTCTGTAATAGTCTCAGGGAAACGGCTTGCGCCCTATTCAACTTGGGGTGAGGGGGTGGAAAGACCCTTCTAGACATGTAGAAGAATTTTGTGACCTCGTTATAAGTCGCGGGATCATCCCTGTGGCCGTAAGGGGGAGGCGAGTCAGCTCTCCTTACAGAGGAAGCGCGGTCAGTGAGGTCACGCGCAGCCTCGATCGTGAGCAGACTCATTGAGGTTCGGGGGAGCACCCGCGACAGATCCTGCATGAGCGGGAAACCAGTGAATTGAATGATGCGTGAGAGCATCTGTACGGCAAACGCTAAGAAGGCGAGCAGCTTGCTCAGCTATGCGGCCATTCTGAAAAGCCCTGACTGCCGTTTTGGAATCACTGTAGATCTCAGACCCTCTACCGTCTAGCAGGGCGAGGGCGATGGCGACTTGCTCGGCGACTTGGGGGTCTGATGTGGGAATGGAAGCGCAGCTAGAAATCTTGCCGCTGGAGTCGACGACAGCGACGGCAAAGGTCTTCCCATTGCTGAACTCCGCGGCGTCAACGAAGCTTGCTCTCTAATGTTTTTTTGCTTGATCTGTTTGAGGATCGCTGCTGCTCTCGCCTTGCGTCTGCCCTCGTTGTTGACAGGATGCACGTTTCGGAGCACGGGGGCCACTATGAACTTCTCTCGAATCTACCTAGGGATCGGGGTACTACTCCCCGAGGATCCTGCTGAAGGGTAACCTAGCTCTTCGAGGATACGTTTGCCTGCTGCTATGGCGTTCTGGCGAGCGAGTTGTGCGCGTTCTTGGGCTTCGGCACTCTCCTCGGCGGGGTTGTGTAACCTCAGCCTGAGGAGATGTATGAGTCCTGATGGGTAATCCGAGAGCCCTTTTGACGTTGAGCTTCTCTCGTTCCGCTCTGAGCCAGTTGTGCATAGAAATCGTGTACGTGAAGTGGCACAGTACGAAGACATTGATCAGCCTGAGGAGACTGTCCTCCTTCATGCCTCGGTGTCGGTTTGAAATTCTTCGAACAAGCTGGAAAGCGTTTTCCGTCTTTGCAATGATTTTGCGGAGAGCCGTTCCATTCCCGCCATTGTATTCGACAAACATGCCCAGGACCCGAATGACGTCGACCCTGGGTATCAGCCCCCCGTCACAGGTGCGAAGAGTGATGTTGCTTTCGGAGACTGGCTTCCAGTCTTTGGGTCTGCCTCCCTTCTCTTTTCTGTAAAGCAGAAGCTCCGACTTCGCGGGGGAGCATCGAAGTCCGGTGGGGCGGAGGTACTGCTCGGTCACATCGATCGCCTCCTGCATAGCTTCTTCAACTCTCCCTTCGCAGCCACCGGAGCAGCAGATGGTGATGTCGTCGGGGTAAATGGTATGCTTGACGCCCTCGACTCGTGCCAACCTCTCCGAAAGGCCAATCATACAGATGTTATATAGCATGGGGGAGATTACGTCGCCCTGAGGAGTCTCCGCGGGCAGAGGTACGCGATTTCTCAGTCGTGCTACAGTGAGTCGTGCGAATCGAAGCGGAATCACTCTTGTCGACGCGTTGTGGTCGACACGTGTGGAAGTGACAAGTACCGGCGCCGGAGAAGCGAACCTTGGCGGTTGGGGGTGCTGTGGGCGATAGGAACGCATGATCAAATAACTAACTAAGCAGTAAAGAGAGATATAGGCTTGACGTCGTTTGAACTTCCAGAAGCTTGAGGGGAGGTTGAGAGCAATGGGTCAACGTAGGTGGACCGGTAAAGTTTTTAGGTACCTATACATGAAAAGCGAGGGCACGCAGTGGCTAATAAAGACTAGAAGGCTAACGATTAATTGCTGAAAGAACAGTGAAGAATAAAAGACAGCCAAGGTAACTAAAAAAGAAGACGGGCAGATAGAAACGAATAAATGGAGATAAAAAATGGAAGTTAAAACGTCGTTAGAGATGTACAGGGCTGAAAAATTGGACATCAGAAAGGAAAATTTCTACGATAATTAAAATGGCAGTGCTTTGCTTTTTGAGGCTAGATGAGGTTTCTTGCTAAGAGTTTTGTGGGGAAGTATACAAAAAATGATGGGATATGGGTGGTCAGTGGAAAAGAAACAGAAACTATGCGGCACATAGTGTTGGAATGCGAGTGTATCCATCCAATTCTACAGGAGAGAAATCTGCGGCTACCAGAAGCCTATGATTTAAGGGTAGCACATATGGGGCTAACTTCAAGGCTGTTGAGGTGACTAAAAGAAGATTAGAATGCTGGAAGACGAAAATCAGAAAGGGGAGGACAGCTGCTACCTCTAACAGAAAAAAGTATTTTGTGCCTGTCCAAGAGCAGCGCTAGTATTATACGAAGAGTATAAAACATTGTTATATTAGTTTTTTTGGTAAGATGACACGTCATTAAACCGCCAGAAAGGAGATACCACAAACAATCATTATCATCAGCTAGGGTGTCGCGATGTGTGCCTCTCGAGAGCCGCCTCGCTGCTTCCGTGGTGTCGTCTGCTACTCGCTCAGCACGTGTGGATGCGCCGCCAAGCCGGAGCATTGGGTGACGTTCTGTTGATGTCACATATCCATCCACCTCCGCGGGCCTCCTCGTCCGTCGTGTGAATCCCGCCTAACGTGTGAAACGATTGGCTCAGGCATTCATGGGCAATATGGGGCACTTATAACAGGGCGCAATAAAAGGCCGCTGTCACAATATGGGCATTTTAGTAGCAGCTCTTCTTTCCCCTACTCACCTAAGGGTTCGCCCTAATTTGTGCTACTCTCTCAGGCCCTGAAATCCCGCTAAACTGCGTTTCTCGCACGCGCCTCAGTCTAAGAGCCGCAGCGGTCACGTTTTCTCGCATTAGTAGAGGCAGTTTTTTGCCTGTCGCTCCCTTCGGTTCTTTCCAGCATCCTCATCTAGCATCTTTCATCCATTTTCTACCATCCTTAACAGCCTACTCTCCCTTGCACGCCTTGTGTCCTTCATTTCACAACAGGCATAAGCAGTGGCATGGCGTGTCGAAACAATGCGCCGCGGGCACGTCCGCCACCACTTTTCCTTAACGCCTTCTAGTAACGGGGTCAGAAGCGATGAGAACGCAGCGCCAATATACAACCAATGGCGCCGCCGGCTCAGGTAGCCTCACCCATTTGCGTATGCATTGTCCCTCTCTTTCTTCTTCTATCACTCTCTGTGCGTGAATCGATGGCGCAGATTTTAGTGGGCCTCTACCATCTGCTGCTCACAAAATAAGGGCATCGCCGCAACAGTCTTCCAGGCAAACGTACATTGGTTTATTTTCGGGACGGAAGACCCTGGAAATAATGCTTTCGCAATGGGTCTAGTTTTATTCGGCAGTTTCTACATTTTTACATGAAATGCCGTTGAAAGGAATTTTTGTTCCCAGAAGGCTAGGTAAGGGAGCGTGCGGTTGGCTGTGACGTGGGTCGAAATGAGCTATCGGACAGGCTATCTGCAATGCCGAATACAGTTTTATCTTTCATCAGTTAAATTTCATCGGTTGTCTTCGATGTATTGTACCATTTCTATTACTATTCAAAGCCGTAATTCACCTGTTTCTATTATTTTGTATATATTGCTTGTTAAGCGGTTATAAATTTTAGTTGTTAGTAAGCGTTCTGTCTGCGCGCCTTAGTTTATGTTTTAATTGTTTTTAGCACTGTTTCACTGTGAGACGTGTATCAAGAGGCCCACCTACAATCCCTGTTGCTAGTGAATCTATCAAATAGGTTTTAGAGATAGCTGCTAACTTCAACCACGGCTTGCGGATTCATTTTTTGTGAATAAAAATATGGTCGTATTGACAATGACGCAAGCTGGGAAAGCTAAAATGAAAACGAGACATCCCAGAAAAGGAGTCGCTTTTTTGCTACAAAACCATGAGTTCCAAAGATGCGGATTGCTTTTTTGTAGAGCAGAAAGATGGCTATTGTGGATGTTTAGCGCAAAATAGGTAAAGTGTAGTTGCTATGGTACGTTATTTCTATTTCAGGCATAGCAGGGAGAGCCTGTAGCAAGTAGTTGCCACCGATATCGCTGTTGCCGTGAGGTCGTCGTCCCCATTTAGAGTTGTCATCGCTACATATAATAAATAAATAAATTCAAATAAAACGCTCAAAACAGGACTTATGATGGCAGTCATCCACCGTCGTTGCATGTTCTAAGACTGTTAGTGTTAACGTGTGTTCTAAGACGATTGTTCTAAGACTACACATCCGTGTTCCAAGTGAACTTATTAAATAGGCGGTGGCTTACGAATAACATTTAGGTGGCCATTATCTGACCGATCTAAGTTTTACATGTTATTTACCTCGTTTTTTAATCGAAACAAGTGTCTCAGCAGGAGTAAAAAGGTAACAATTTTTCTTATTAATAGTGTCGGCTATCCATTCCTCATTGCAAATCCCCAGTACCATACACATCAGCTACTTACAAAGCATCATCTGTTTTGCTGCGCTAGCTTCTTATGTGATTCATCTATGTATGAGTCGGAACAGTGGTATTCATAAACGGCTCCCTAAGATAGAACGCGTGGGCAATATTCAAGGTTTCACTGTTCTAGTTATTTACTGTAGTGTGGAAGATTTACTGTTTGCTGAATCTTGATTCAATCATCCCAAATTGCTGCGGAGGAACGAACAGATAATTTTTTGTAATCAAAACTCATTTAGTGGCAGAATGGCACTTCCTCAACGTTGATAACACTATCACTACTACTGCCTTTGGTACATAATACGCTTAGTAGGGACACTCTTGTTAAGGAGGAGAATGCAGCTGCGGCTGCCGTACGGGCAAAAAATTAGTGCCCTTCCACTCTGTGAACAAGGATTACCTGCAAAGCTGGACGCAGTACACGGAGTGCCCAAAACCAAAGACGTTTATCATAATTTGCGACGGAACATATTTCCTAGCCAATTAACTGAATGAACCCCTCAGGGATCCAAGCTTGTTCTTGCAGATAAACAGGGAACTGCCTGTGCCTCTCCCGTGTAGTAGCATCTTACTGATTGTTTAAGCCCGGTCTAGGCTTTTGCCGCAGCTGTCGTTATAACTTTTAAGAAGGACGCCATCTCACGTCTCAGCCAACCGAACTGCGTGACATGGCATTTTTTTACGTCCTCAGATAACAATACAGGTTTCGCTTCGGTAATCTGAACATAGCCCAACACACAAACCCAATCCACTCTACTACTAAGGACTCCGGACAGGCCCCATTGGGCTGTTTAACGTCCGCGTTTAAACCTCCCACCAGCACAATGGACATGCCACCCATCAATGCCCGCCTGAAACCTATAGCTTCGACTGTACCCCTTCCCTTCTCCCTCCCACTATTCTCCACTACAAACCTTCGCAGGCATAAACCGGCAACCGGTCATTTGCACGTGCTTAGAAGGGACAGACGCCGTTGAAAATATCCCCTGAAAGCCCTCTGAAGAAGTGACATTGGCTCACGCCGGCGCTCCAAGCGGGCAATTTGCTTTTCATCCGGGAGGAATTCGCCGCTACTCGATGAGCTTTCCGTTGTTTTTGCACCCATTTGCGCTTGTGTTCGGGCAGCCCTTCAATTCTTGCTCTTCTTCCTCCAAACAAACGGCATGCATCTGTCCCATAACGATTTAAAACCTGGAAGCCCTTGAGCTCTGTTCTCGCGTACAAACATGTGGCTGTCCATTTTCCTTCCCCCTTGTATGCATCTTACTTTGTGTGTTAGATGTCTGTGTAACACATCAACCTACACCCGAACCACTCGATTGAGGAGGACAGCCGATGGGGCCATGTAATTTAGACATCTAAATCTCCCACCAGCACCACCGGCATTTCATCGGTAGGGGCATGAAGCCCAGCTGTGCGTGCAGCCTCCCTGTCTACCTCCAAACCGTGCACGCATAAACTGCCAACCGGTGATGGCGCATACTTGGGCGTGAAAGACACTGGCGAAAATGTCGCTCGGAAGGCCTTCCAAACTGAAAAAGAAATATGGGCTCAAACCAGCGTTCTAACTGTGAAAGGTTGTCTTCTGCCGGGAGGGATTCGCAGCTAAGTGGCGGAGTGAATTTGAGTGGAAACGGCGACAGTGGATTTCGGTCGTTTTAGGGGGCAGTCGTCACCTGGGCTTTGCAGGAGCGGCGTTTGTTTATATCCGCGTAATCGAGTGAGCGAACGCGGCAGCGACAAGAGAAAAGAAATGGAGAGGCACGTCTAGCGAAGGGCGAAGTGGAGTACGACACGTGCGGCTACGGTGTCATCTCTGCCACCGCCTTCCTCTCCCACATGTTTCATGTGTCCCCACAAGGAAGCGCCCTCCCCCTGACACTTTCCCCAGACGCTGTTCCATTCTCCGCTAATCCAAACCAGGTGACGTTTGCTCCAGAGGTTCAAACATGATATGCAACAGCATGCTCGGTGCTCTCTTGTACGGGGCTAATCATAACCACGTTGACATTCAGCATGCTCGGTGCTCTCTTGTACGGGGCTAATCATAACCACGTTGACATTCAGCATGCTCGGTGCTCTCTTGTACGGGGCTAATCATAACCACGTTGACATTGGCGCGGCAGGTTCAAACACGATTTGCAACAAGCTGGCCGGCGACGGTGGTGCACTGCGAAGTAGCAGTAGAGTAGCGCACGCCGCCGTAAGTTCACTGATCACGCGAACGCTTCCTGAGACACATTAGAAATTCGCCGTGTCCGAGAAGACTGCAGCTCGCGCTGCGCACAAATTTCATATTAGGGAGTGTAGTAATCGTCAGTGCATTTTTTACGCCCATCTATGCTTCCGTTTATTTTTCGCAATCATCTGATAACCGCATACCACCGTCACTGTCGACTGCGCAACTTGCCAAGGGGAATCGGTGGAGGCGAGGGGGAAAATAGTTGTGGAAGAGGTGTCAGCGGTGGTGAGGAGGAGCCCCGGAGCGGCGCCGAGTAAATCGATGACACCGGAATGAAAAGTGTGTGTGTGTGTGTGTGTGGGGGGGGGGGGGGGGTTAGACATACACTGCTTTGCAGTAAAAAGAAGATGACCGATCTGAGGGAAGGCAGGAGAGAAACGTCGCAATTATGACTGGTTTGGACGCGTGAATTCAGCAGCGTGGGACCTATGTCACTCTTCTCTCGGATAATTGTAATTCACTGCTGATGCGACGGTTCTGTTGCGCATGCTCTCACCTTGGAGCTGCGCAGCTGGAGTGAACCGGTGCTTGGCCTTGGCCCCTTGTACCGAGCTGGGGTTCAGCTGCAAGGGCCGTGAGTGAAGAGCCGGGAGGGCCTGGCTGATGGAGCTGGTGAAGAGTCTGTCAGGGACTCGGTCCTTCATCAGGACTAACGCCCCGTCCCTGGTTGTGTCTTGCAAGCTCGCCCTTACGTCTACCTCAGCCTGGAGCAGGCCAAGCCGTACCATGTGTCCACTGGTGAGCCGCGGCGCTTCGTTCTGCTTTTGCGGGAGGACAAAAGTCGCCGAAAGCTGCACGTTGCCAGGGACCACACCGGGTTGCTTGAGCACAGCAAGCTCACCACCAGAATGAAGCGATGGATCCGCCTGCAGCAATTTATAGAAGGTTCGTGCAAGCTCATTGCCTGTGGCCGCCGATGGCCAAAACTTCAATGAGGCAAATGAAGGGAGATGCAATTGTAGCGTTCACCGCAAGCACATCGTCAGTCGACCCACTTTGATGCAGCTGGCATGACAGCTCCGCTACGCAGTTAAAATTTTAATTTGAAGTTAAGTAGCTCACTGCGTCGAGCCTAAATAGCAGAAGATATTGTCGTTATTCAATGCGGACTTATTCTTGTTAAGTAGCTCACTGCGTCGAGCCTAAACAGCAGAATATACTGTCGTTATTCAATGCGAACCTATTCTTCATGCTGTCAACAAGTGTCTTCTGTTGCGTGCCTGTGTGAAACAGATGTCTTACTACATGCTATTGTCTCTTTTAAGTAACGAAACTCGCCGCCATTGAGCTTGGCGTTACAGGTGAGCACAGTGTCACACGCACCTTCCGCTTTTCCTTGTCTTGCTGCTGACGAAGGTAGGCGAGTCGCGTCTGTCGCTGCTGCAGGTCTTTTCGCAGCCGGGATTCTTGTTGTTCTTGTGATTCGACTTTCTGAAGCTGGAGGACCGACAAGCCTTTTTTCCCGCTGGGGTTGGCCCAGCTCATGGTGACAGAAAATCACCTGCGTATACATCACCAGGTGAACAACTTTCCACACGCCCTGAAAAACGCGGAGCTGTAATCAAATGGCAGTGTATCTACGCATTCAACATCTACGCACAAACCTTCATCCTTGCAATACACAGAACCATCAATGAGGGTCACGATTTGGCTCAATAAATTTTGGACTGCACTTCCGACCACTCTGCTCGGTAATAGGGATATCCACTTGCCCACAGTAATCTGTTGCTTTAAAAAGACTTCAAGGGGACCGACCACTGATTTCTCTATTATATGCTATAGACCAAACTTTTGCCGGGTTGGCCATTTTCCGGAAATCGGTGCGCCACATGGCGGGCATCTCTTGGTCACTGCGGGGTGAGCAGACTTCGCCGCAGTCACATGCTGTTGTTCCGGGCCGTGCGCGAATATCAGAATCAAAAATCGGTGAGTGTCATTTATTCGGTACATCAGCAGCGCGAAGTTTAACAGTGCTTGAAGGAGAACGTTCAAAGCGACCGATAGCTGTCAGGTTTTCCCATAAATTCCGTTTCCAATCGGCGAAGGCAGCGTGCAACCCACACGCGCTTTGTCCTGACCAGGGTTTCCCGTGAGGCTACGTTTCCCCTGGCCAGCAGGACGCCCGACTTTTTATCACCAATTGACGTTTATTTTCTTAGTTCTGGGCAGGTTGCCGTCATTTCTTTTGCTTGTCCGGGCGTGATTAAGCCGTTGTTGGCTGCACCAACAATCAAACTAAGCATAAATAGCTCAAGAAACGTGCGAAGTGCACTACCACAAGAGAAGTGCCTGCACGTGCGGAGTCTATTCGCCGCACAAATTTCCTACGTCCCTTGAGTGCCACCGCGAATGAGTCGTCGCGCTGAATCGGAAAGACTTGGAACCTAGAAAATTTGCGACAGTAAGTAGGGCCATACGCTGCTTTTGGAAGCGTGGTTTATTTGACTTTATTCTCAATCCGCATCGCACGATTCTGTTTTCTGGAGGTCTTCTTTGTCATTTAATCGACTGGAAGCCGACAAAAATTGACCCGACACTTATGCTGCAACTCGGGTACGCGAAAAAGGCGAGCCGAAAGCGAAATAGTAGCTTCGCGATGGCAGAGCTAGCCCACCCGGTCATTTCGGTAAACCGCTGTTCGCGGTTCCGAAGCGCCACTCAAACGCAAAAGTTCTTTTGAACAAGCAATCTGCCGTGAAATCGTCGTGCACCTATTATGTTGCCCCTGTGTTGGTAGTAGGAAATAGTGTTCTGCGGTGGCAAATGTTGTTAAAAGATTTTTTACTTTTATTAGCACGTAACGTGTATGACCTGCACAGGTAAACCGAATATATCAGGCCCTGGTTTAAGAACCAACTCACGTTCGCGTCCAGGCCATGCTTAGGCCATGCTTAGAAATTTGCCCTACCAAGCGATCGGGGGTATTCGCTGAATGTGCCAACCCACCTACATCTGAGCGTACGTAGGAGGCTTCCGCAGGAGACATGTTTGCCGCCGCATAAGACTATTTCTTGCTACTAGCCCAGGGGAACGTATACCAACATTTCACGGCCGTTTGCTTGCTCAAAGAAACTTTTGCATTTCAGCGGCGGGTGTGAACAGCGATTTACATACACGACCGGGCGTGCTCCGCCACAGCGACGCAACTATATCGCTTTCGGCTCGTCTTTTTCGCGTACCCGAGCGGCAGCATAAGTGTCGGGTCAATTTTTGTCGACTTCCCGTCGATTAAATGAACAGAGAATACATCCAGAGCACAGAAATGTGTGATAACTGGACAACCAGCGCTTCCAAAAGCAGCTTATGACCGTACTTACCCTCGCAAATTTGCTTTTTCCGATTAAGCGCGACGACTCATTCGTGGCGGCACGCAAGGAACGCAGGAACTTTGGGCGGCAAATAGTAGACACCATACATGCAGACACTCCTTTTGTCATGGTACACTTGCACGTTTCTTGTATGAGCACTTTGCACTTAGGCTGACTGATGTTGCAGCCACACAGGCGTAGTGACGCCCGGACGACTAGATTCTTTACATCGAAAGTAAAGTCAATGCGGCAACATGCCCATAATTACGAAAATAAACATGAATTGGTGATAAAAAGTCCCGCCTCCTGCTGGCGCGGCGAAACGTAGCCTAACAGGCTACCCCCGTCCGGAAAAGCACGCGCAGGGTGGCACGTCGTATTATCGGGTTGAGAACTGCATTTATGGTCAAACCTGACAGCTACCGGTCGCTTTGAACGTTCCCCTTGAAGCACTGTTATACTTCGCGCTGCTGACGTTCCGAATAAATGACACTTACTGATTTTTTATGCCGGTGGGACGTCTGATATCCACGCACGGCACGGAGCAACAGCGTGTGACTGCGGCGTCGTCTGCTCGCCCCGGGGTCCCCAAGAAATGCCCGCCAGGTGGCGCATCGATCGTTAAAAAATGGCGGCGCCCAGTGCAGGGTGGAAATTCTTATGTATATACGCCTCGAGCGCGGCCTGTAGGGGAGCCACTGAAATCCCCCTAGCGGCCCGTTTCGAAAGCAGCCGCGGGAGTCCGCGCCCCGCTCCCCAGTGCCGCCGCTGCTTTTGCGGCACGTTCACGACTGAGATTTACCGTTTGCAGGCGTTTGAAATCCATGTTTATGTGGAGCAGTTCCCCTGTTCGGAAATGGGGTGTGTTTACGAGAGTGTAAATGTTTCTGACGCAACCTTAGTGTAGTATATGCGGTCTGTATAAGCGCCAGGTGTGTGTCACAGGCCAGCGTCGCGGAATCGGCGTATGATGGAGCCGATTGTAGTTACACTGACCTGAATTTACTTGCCGTGTCTCCGTAACCACCGGTTCCTCAAATGTTCAAGCTACGGCTATACACTACGATTTAAATCGGTTTTGTGCGCTTACATAATCAGCGGAGCACTCATACCTGACAGCACGCCAGTTACGTTTGCCAATATTATACCTCAGATATGGATCACCACCATTTACAAGCCAGTCTGTGTTAATTTCGGGAATATTCAACAAAAGTACGATGGACAATGCATAATTATACTCGGGGATCAGCACACGACAGAGCAGGGGTTTCCCCAGGCATCGAATCAAGGGGGGGCGTCTCAATGGCTCGGGGTCGGGGGGTCATAAACTAGAAAAGCTGTTTTTTTATCCCACTAGTTAAAAAAGCGGGCGAAAGTTTCCGTGACTAATCTGCGGCCGTTGAAGCTCCCCTTTTCCTTTACTTTTTTTTTTTTTTTCATTTTCGCTACTCCCTGGCTGGTAGCAATGAGCTCGCAGCGTGGTCAGCCTCAAACCACTTTGCCCCTTTCCTTTGAAAGCATTTTTTGTGTGCACATACGAACTTGCCACGAGCTATCGAAAAAAAGGAAATAAATACGTGCAACGCTAACAGCAAGCTCGGGGGGCGCACTTTTGTTTATTTTGCCCGAGGCTACTGCCAAGAATAACAGACGGGCAGCCCGCACATGCGCAGATTGATACTGAAAAAGGTCCATACAAGGACTGACAAGAGTGAAATTCGGGGATTCAAGGGGGGGTGTCCAGAAAAATTAGGGGGGGTCTACACACCCCCTAGGGGGGGTGTAGGGAAATCACTGCGACAGAGTCGTCTCGTCGTGAGGTGAGCGCCCGCAAACATTCATGTGCTACATATACCATCTGTGAGCAGCGCGGAGACGGGCTTAGAATATAATCCGCGTCCGCGACTAAATGCTTCCTCGAAATATCGTCATATATATGGCAAAGGGAGCCTGCAGGATAAAGAAGAAACTGAAATGAGAGGGCCTTATCACATACCACGCTCTTCCAACGACACCTTTCATCGCTTAATTGTTGTACCCTGTATACTTTCAAAAATGCGTCCGCCGTACGATCAGCTCTTCGTTGAAGTAGGAAAACAAAAGGAAAGTGAACGCAAGATTTGTGTTTGGGATTACTAAACCGTTCATTGCTTGATTCCGCTCCGAATTTGTACACAGCGTCCCCCTCCCCTCCCCCCCCCCCCCCCCCCCCACCGATGTCTCGCGAAAAAGCAGTGCATTTCGCGTATAGTTGGTGTAGTGAACCCTACCTGGCTTAAGTTTTGAAGAACGTCTTTAGCTTGTCAGAAGCTGCACTGTTTTTTTTTTTTTTCATTTCTGTTAGAGCTATTATGCTTCTCAATTCCGCACTTGCCTAGCATTATTTCCCGTGGTGTCATTAACTTGCCTTGGTTCTTGCTATAGGGCCTGTGTGGGCACATATTTATCAACGCACAGGCTTGGAATTTACTTAAAATTTTCGCATGGTTTATATTCTTATAACAGGCATTAGTTATTGTCCGGGATTGGGTAATCACATCCCCGAAACACATTTTTCTGCGACGTATATATTCAAAACGAAGCCGCGTTCGTTGTCCACGCTGCAAAATGAAGCCAGCCTCTCATTGTGCCAGTATCAGGTCTAAACGAGGCGACAGTAGAAATCATTTGTGCCTGATGTTTTGGAGGTGACATGGGTGATATGCTGCTGCCGTCGCCGACGCCCGGAAGAGCGGCGACGAAGCGCGCATAACCGCGTACCCGGGTAGCTCTTGCAGGCGATCGCGTACTCTACGAAGACGCAGCTGCTTTTTAAGTGACCTAAACGTACTCTTTGCCTATAGACGTCACCATAACAAGTTTTGTTTAGGGCGCGGAAAGGCGAAACAAAGCGAAACAGAACCGAAACACTGCACGAGCCCCTATCAGTCACGCAGCGCAAATCCCGTCAACGCCGCGGAGAAGCGGCGGCAGGCGGCGCAGCGATCGCGAAGCTCGAGGCGTATACCTACAATATAAGCATATTTACAACATCGTTCGCCGGAGGCGCTTTCCTGTCAACCGTGTGCATCATTCGTTAAACTTCTAGCGTTCGTCCAGTGTTTTTCTTCCATATGTGTTCCCTGTTTAGCGGTAGTAAATGTGACCAGCTTTTTTATTCCCATCTGGTTTATGTAGCTTGCACAGCCATCACGCTGAGTGCTAGCAACCGTGTCACTCGACCACAATAAGACCTGCTTGTATATGCACGTGAGAAGAAGTAAATACTAGCTTAAACACTATTCAACATAAATAACTGACAAGCGGCATGGATTTACGACCTCTAAGTGTGCGGCGTTTCAACACTGAGCCTATTTACATAGTTCGTTTCGATTTTGCCCCATAGTCCATGCAGAAAACGGAAATCTACGCGATAATAAATTATTTTAACAGCGAAGCTTGAGCGCTCTCACTGATGGCGTCTGTAACGCGAAAACGCTGAAGTGAAAGAAAAAACGCTTTCCGTGGCCGCAATCGAACCTAGGTATCTCATGTTATGAAGCCGGCATCAAGTCGATGGCTCCCGGAAAACGTCTCCGACAACCAAAGAATCCTTCACGAGAAAGGTTTGCGTTCAACCATCGTCGTTGTTTAACGGAGGGGAGGAGGAGGAATAAACTTTTTATTGTGCACACCACGATGTGCTCATCCTCCAAAGTGGATTATTTTTAATTGATCCGTAAATAACCATTGAGTGCTGTCGCTTTCTGCGATGTTAAACTAAAGTGAACGATAAATGCGATTTTCCAGCAGAATTTCAATTGGAACAAGCGGGCTATCCTCGAAACGCCACAAAACATTAAATAGAGAGCCAAAAGCATTTAAAGGTTTGATAACAAAAATTGAAGAGGTCAAGCATTGGGATCAGCGTGAATATTTGTGTTTGAACTTCTATGACATGATTTGCGACAATTTAGCTCGCTAAAATATTTTAGGTATAGGCATGCTCCTGGAGTTATAGCGGCAAGTTTAACACCAGATTTCACAGATTTTGAATTTGACCCACATGCGGTGAGTTTGCCCTCCTGTGGCAAACACAGCGTAGACGATGCGTTGGACTTTTTTGCTGGCGATTTGGACTTACAGCAAAAAAAAAAAAGCTCCGGAGTAAAGATTCTTTTGCTAAGTACCATACGTATTCCTTACTGTGGGTTTGTTGGGATAAGTAACCAGGCACCTCAGTGAGCCAGGAGACAACTTGGAAAGTTCTTCGGCTGCTTGTCTAGGATTTCGTACTTTGCTGCTTCGTTCATTTGTATTTTGTACAACATCGCAGTCACTACATAAAGAAACCTATAAATGAGAGGGAGAAACGCGTGCCGACTGGCGCATAATGATGAATTGCTTAGCGTATGCTTTTACGTGTCGAATAACGTAGTGACTCGTCAGATTTCACGTGACCCAGAACTCTGTAAGAAAATCCTCGCTAACCTTGAACTATAGACCTCTGGGTCCTTAGGCGAGCGAGCTGTCTGCTGTGCCACGCTTGTAGGATCTTTTCCAAATTCACGCAGTTCGCTGTTACTGCCGTGAGTCGCGCGTTTCTGTGCACGCCGCGGTGCCTAGGACGGACTGCAGACTGAGGGACAAGCAAGTAGTTTCGTGCAGCGCAATGACTGGTCTGCGCTGGCTATCGCATCTCCGATTACCTGCAGTCATGGTCGTAATTTTTGACAAGAAAATGCGTGGCCCAGTGCTATGCGAATAGCATTTAGAATCGTGATCGAATCATTCGCGTATGAAACAACTGCTTGGAATTATGCCAGAAATTTTCTAAGCAAATTCAAGGACGGTATATTTAGGATGCTGCTGCAAGATCGTATCCGCAAGGTGCGGACAATGCGTAGTTTACACCGCATTACCCCTCTACGCTGCGCAGGGAACCCGTAAACTTCACTGAAATATGCGAAGCCTACCGGCCTACCGGTGCTTGGGGAAGCCTCATGCGAACACGAAAACTATTACCGCCAAAGTGGTCATTGCCTTCTGGGTGCGAAACATGCTTCTTGAAGTCGAAGTAAAACATAAGCCATGAGCCATTCCTCTCTATGAAGGGTTATGACCAGCGAAGCTGTAAGCTTTAGCATGCCGCATAATATGGACACGGAATTTAGGTGGAAGATATAGGCGAATATTATTTTCCTTGAGCGTTGTTGGCACTCATCCCTAAGAAATACACTTACATACACGCGATTGTACTCATCTTGATGTAGGCTCCCACTGCGATCAAAATGCATATACGTGTGATGCGAGTGTATGCTTAAGGCCCTAATATTGTTTTGAAAGTCGTGTATTTGGTGGTGACCGCCTTCCTACAGCACAGGCACCGCCACGCTCGTTCCATAACCATTTATGCTACAGAATGCCTCAGGCTTGAAAGACAAGTGAAGACTCGAAAGTACTTGTTCTCAGACAAAAATACACAGAACTTGAGGAGCATGAACTTCTTCTTGAAATCGTAATCTTCGCTGTCGTATTTCAAAAAGGGGAGCAGGGGAGCAGAAATTACACTTCTTTGCTGTATCACACAAACGCACACACACACATACACGCACGCTCAGACACACACGCACGCACAAACGCATGCACAGACACACACGCACACACAAACGCACACAGATGCGCGCACACACACGCAAGCACGTACGCACACGCACACACGCACGCATGCACACACACACACGCACGCACCCACCCACACTCACGCATGCACGCACACACGCACACACGCACGCACACCGCGCTCATCATCGCCTGCGTTGCGTTTAGCACGTTAAACCCTACAATCACACACACACACACACACACACACACACACACACACACACACACACACACACACACACACGAACACACGCACAGACAGACGCACGCACGCACACAAGCAAACACACACACACACGCGCACGCGAACCCACAGACACACACGCACACGCACGTGCACGCACGCACGCACACACGCACACGACCACACACACCCACGCACACACACGCATGCGCACGCACACCCACACGCAAACACACACATGCCCACACGCAAGAGGGCACACACACGCCACACACGCACGCACGCACGCACATACGCACATGCACGCACTTGACCGCACACACACACACGCAGGCGGACACACACACACACACACACACCCACGCACGCACCCACGCACACACACACACACCAACGCACACACACAGGTACTCACACGCACACACACTCACACACAAATACGTACGCGCGCACACACACACACGCACGCACGCACACACGCGCGACCACACACGCATGCACACACTAACGCGCGCACACACGCACACACCAACGCACGCACAGGCACACACGCGCACACACTCACACTCCCACACGCACACGCACGCACGCATACGCGCACGCACGCACATTCACGCACGCGAGCACACACGCACGCGCACACACGCAGGCGGACACACACATGCACACACACGCGCTGACACGCGCACACACACCCACGCACGCACACCCGCACGCCCGCACCCACGCACATCACACACAGACACACACAGAGATGCGTGCTTTAGAGTAATTTAGAGACCTCGAACCACGATAGGGCCATAGAGCGGGCCAGGCGTGACAACGAAGACGTACCAGCATGAGGTATTTAAATGCGCTGATACATCACAACTGAAGGGGCTTCCCGCACAATCGATTCATTAAATGAGTTTCGCCAGTGCCGTGGCACCCAAAGCCAAAAAAACGATCACAAGAAACCGCTTGGCGGGTGATATTATGAAAACTTAGCTGAAGAATGAATTACTGCGAACCAGCTCATACCCCTCCCTAGCAGTTTGATAAATATCAGTGCCGTATTACGTAAGACGGCAGTGCAGGCAAGGAATGGACACAACCAAAATTAGCACCTGTGTAAAGCAATGCCCACTGCAGTCGCGGTAAGCCTACACGCAATAGAACACCGATTTGGACGCCTAAGGAGGAGTAGCTGAGTGTTCGTGCGCAGTAGGAGCTGTCGCTCACCGTTCTACGTCGGAACGAAGGTGGACGGCCTTCAAGAGGGCCGTTTCCGGTAGCCGACGGGGCCTCAAAAATGGACGGGAACGGGAACGCTTTGCGTTTGGAACTTTTCGGTTCAGGGACGATAGTGCGGAGGAATAGTAGCACGGCACGTCTTGACAATTGGGTGGCTTCCAGCGTTTTGCAGAACAAAGAAATTGTTGTTGTTGTTGTTCCTAGCGATATGGCTCGTACCCACGTGGGGGATTGGCCAGGAATCGGGCGTGAGAAGGGCTAATGCGCCCGCTTAAAACACCGGAAACTAATACACCTCTCTATTTATACGCAGAAAGAGAAAAAATGAAATTGGTTGAAAGTTATAGGTGGATTTTTTATTAGAACTGAGCTTTTTGGAGCGGAAAAAATACATGCCAGAATCAACGCTAACAGGGCAGGCGCCTGGACTCGGAAACGTATGCATGAATGGCTGCAGCCACCCCTCGGTGACAATATCCCAGTGATGTGGCCCCAAAAGATAGTAGAACGGGCATGGAAATAGGCAGGCCAATTCGTCGTAATGGCGTGGCAAGATGACGTTGCCTCATCATAGCAAAACCGCGGCAATGCAATAGAAAGTGCTCTAAAGTCTCCTGATCACCGCAGACAGCACATCGGGAGGAGGAGGCTAGACCAGCCCGGTGCATATAAAAGTTGAGTTGGGGGACTCGGCATCTGAAGGTAGTCATTGTGACTTCGCATTGTCGAGATTCACAAAACCGGGTATTCCAATTATGTCTTAAATGGACATAATCTTCAAAATTAGTGATGATTCCTTCCTGCGCTCCTGCTAGGCGTTGGTAGGTACGAAACCTTGCTCCTGCTACAATGAAGGGAATAGGGCATAGGTCAACTGGAGGGCCATCTAACGACGATCGCGCCAAGGAATCCGCCTGTTCATTAAGCTGTAACCCTTTGTGACCTGGAACCCAAATGAGGCAGATGTCCCGCAAATGGGAAGGCACAAGGGAGTTGAATGTACGAATAAGAGCGGAATTTTCGGATGAAGAAAGAGCTGAACAAACCGATAAAGAGTCAGTAATTATTGCTACGTGAAAGTACTGCGGAGGTACGTCTTTTAAGGCCAGAACTATCGCAAGGAATTCGGCTTGAAATATTGGTGTGTAGTCAGGCAAACGCAGCGAGACTGACCAGTTAAGGTGTGGACTAAAAATTCCCACACCTGCTCGCTCCTCACGCTGGGATGCATCTGTTGCAACTATTGCATAATCCTTAAAGCTTGCCAAATGGTCGTGGAGTATTCCTGTTAAAAATCGCGAAGTAAGCATTTTAGCGTTGCTGGGGAAAATATTATGGAAAGTTAAAGGCGCAGGAGGAACGTCGCAGGGCATTGTCAGTACTGTGGGAATATTGATACTCAATGGTGAAAGTAACGTCTGGGCATAAACACACTGTGGTCGAATGTACCGAGGCCACCAACAGCTGAAAAAGAGTGCTGGCTGAGCAACCATCAATGAAAAATATCTGCTCTGTGGAAATTCAAAAATCCTCATAACCGTCAGTGCTGTTAGTAGCCGGAATCGAGACTCCAGGCGTGGAATGCGGGCCTCCAAATACAGGATATTATTGGCCACGCACCTTGGGAGGCCGAGGCACAATCTCAGTGCACGATGCTCCAATGTAATAAGCTTTCTGAGTTTGTAAGCTGGTGAACCAGAAAAGAGGGCGCAGCCAAACTCTAAAATGGGACGCATGTACCCCCTGTAAATAAAAAGTAAAGTGTCCCTTCTCATTCCAAAAGACCTATTGCTGAGTCTCCTCAACAGTCCAAGTGCCCGCTCCCCTTTGGTCGCAATATGGTTTATATGAGGGCGCCAGTCCATTGTCTGATCATATATTACACCCAAATACTTCAAAGACGCCACCTGAGGAATAGTCGCCTCCCGATACGTCAGGCAGAGGGTAACTGGAGCAGATACCGGAAAAACAATGACAGCGCACTTATTGACGTTAAGTTTCAAATTTGTGTATGTTAACCACCTTTCGATGGAAACCAAATATGCCTGTAGCATCTCATAAAGAACATGAATGTCCTGGGCAGCAGAGAAAAAGGCTATGTCGTCAGCGTAAACATAAGTACAGACTTCCTGATTTATTGGAATTGAGCTCATTAGTACATTAAATAGGATGGGGGAAAGCACCGAACCTTGGGGGACGCCCCTTGTCTGATATAAAGTCGATGATTTAAAGCCATTTTTCGAACAAAAGAACTTGCGTCCAATTAAAAATTGTTGGATCCATGAAAGAATGTACTTGGGTACCCCACATTCCTTAAGTTTGGCTAGCAGTACGCTATATTCCACGCTGTCATACGCTTTAGCAACATCGAGAGTGACGAGTGCGCATACCTGTTTGTTTCTGCGCGCAAGCTGAATACGGCTCTCCAGGTCAACATGGGCGGACCAAATGGAGCATCCCGGACGGAAGCCAATTTGATGCGGACTCAGAATATTTTTTCTGGACAAAAACTGGGCTAATCGGCCATACAAAATTCTCTCTATCAATTTTCCTAGGTTGCTAGTTAGTGCAATTGGTCGAATATTGTCCGGAATAACACCTAGGCTGGGGATCTTTAGAAGGGGGACAATTTTTGCGATTTTCCAATCTGCAGGAATCCATGATTTTTCCAATGAAGTATTTATAATATTCAATAGATCGTCAGGAGATTCCTCAAACAAAAGTTTTATCGCGGGAGTAGAAACCCCATCTGGCCCCGGGGAGGCTCCCGGCAGCCGCATAACAACATCCCCCATCTCACCCATCGTGACAGGGCAGAAGTCTACAACTGATATACTTTCTACGACAATTGGTGACAGTGTAGATGAGAACCTGAGTTGTAAGTCCTGGGCGACCTTTTCGATTGAATTCACGATTTCATCAGACGTTTCCACGACTGAAACATCGTTACTGCGATTGTCTACACTCTTGCGGTTACGCAAGAAAGCAAAGAGAGCACGTCTGTTTTTTGTATCAGAAAGCGCCGAGAAACAATGCGAATGATGCAGTTGCTTGGCCGTAGAGATTGTTCGGCGGAAAATAGCCGAATAATATTTAAAATTTGACCAGTTATCGGGACTCTGATTATGAATGAACTTCTTCCACGCTGCCTTCCGACGCCGATAATCTCTAGAACAGTCCTGATCCCACCAGGGGCTTATACCCTCTCTCTTTGCAGAAGCAACAATGAATTCAGACTTCTTTAGTGAGTTTTTCAATGCGGCTGTTACCTTCTTAGCCCTATTTTCCTCAGACTCATTCGGGAGCGATATGATAGCCGAATGCAATTTCTTTTTCATAACTTCATAATTTACCAGCGTCCGCAATACCCGTTCCGGTGTACTCGGAGAGACAGCTACATGAAAAACTACCGGTATGTGGTCGCTATTTGTCGGGCAATTGACAGTACTCCACGAAGAGACTGACACGCCCTTTGCAAATGTTAAATCCAAGACAGATCGCATTCGGCTCCGGAAAAATGTCGCACTACCCGTGTTATAACAAAGAAGATTGTTGGTGGACATCCAGTCTAATAATCGCCAGCCACAGGTATCTGTTTTAAAACCCCAACTGACGTGATGTGAGTTGAAGTCACCGGCGATCACAAGGTGTTGCTTACTCGACGAGAGAGCAAGATCTAGGGGACCTGTGGTAGTCACTCCGTTAGGGAAATATGCATTGACTGAAGAAAAAGAAACGCATCCAGGGAGGCACATATGAATCGCCAGCAGTTCGCAGTCCGGTGACAAGGACTGAAAATACAGTTTGGCTTTGTGGCAAAATTTGGAAGATACAAGAATCAATAATCCACCTCCTCGGGTCTCCCTATCTAATCTAAACACACGGAAATCCGGAAGAGTGAATGGCTTATCCTTGGACAGCCAAGTTTCTTGAAGGAGAATAATATCAGGACATTGACTGTTAATGAGACATTTAAGATCTGTGAGAGCCGCAATTATCGAACGACAATTCCACTGAAGAACCCGGAGGGACATTAGGGGGAGTGAATAGCAGCCATGGCTGCCTCCAAGATGCTTTCTTTAAGCTTAATTTCTGTTTGGCCCTTTTTAGCTTTTTTGGATTTCGATTCTGTGGGGGAAGTAGGTTGTTGCGAAAGCGATGAAGTTGCCCGTTTACTTGTCGAAGTAGCTGGAAGCTCTAATTCCATTTCAAGTTCACAATCTGACTCCATAACTGGGGAGGAAACCTGACCCTGTGAAACCTCAGGAGACGAAGGAGTCAGAACCTGGTGTGTTGAGGCGGTCATCAGAGCCGGGCTAATAGCCTCGTTGGAAGTAGCCGTCTGGTGGGAGATTATCGGTGAAGGGTTCCTCGCGAGGTTCTCCCCTCGCACCGCTGAAGCCTGGGATGTTTGACCCCTGTTGGTCGTGGACAAAGGCTGCGAGCAGACCTGCTCCTGGGAAACCGGCGCAGGCAAAGACAGGACTTGCACAATTTGTTGTGTCTGAGCAGACAAAAGGTTCGAAACCTGTTCCGTCACCGACAATACCATTTGTACCGAAACCTCAGGCAACACCTCTTTTAGTGCCATCGCTATTGCCTTGGCAAGAGAAGCCTCATTGGTTGTGGTGTGGCGGGCGGTAGCACCTGCATACCCATAAGCTCTCTCTTTGACTATATTTACCGCTTCTGAGCGGGAACAACGGCGCTTTTCCAGGACATCCAAGACCCTGACTTCCGTTTCGCGGGCTGGGCAGTTCGAGTAGTCCGCTGGATGAGCAGCTCGACAGAGGCAACATGTAACTTCATCCGCAGTACACTGGCTAGCGGAATGATCGGCTCCGCAGTTGCAGCAGCGAGTGGATGATTTACAAGATCCTGCAGTGTGACCATAGCGCCAGCAGTTCTGACATTGGCGAGGACGGGGGGACAAAGACTCAACTCTGTAGATCAGGGGCCAGACTTTGATTTCTGAAGGGCATGAGGAGCCCGCAAATGTGGCGATCACTGATTCTGTAGGGGTGCGGACATTGTCCACCACACGAGAGCAGCGGTACACCGCGATCACACCGGCATCCAGAAACTGCTCGAGGAGCTCACTTGGGGAAATGTCCACGTCAACTCCGCGGACAATCCCTTTAGTACATGCAAGATGAGAGGGGACAAAAGGCCTTACCGGGAAAGAAGCAAACGGCGAGACCTTCAGCAGATCAACCAAGCAGGCCTTATCTGATGACTTGCAGATAATTCCGCCCTTCCCGTACGGTCGCACCTCCTTAACACTCCTGAAGTGCTCACTTGCGGCTTGCAGGTCTTTTTGGATGGTCTTGAAATTTTTTAACCTGATTGCCCCACCATTGGTCGGGACCATCGCCACCGGGACAGCCGTCACGCCATTCTGCAGGAAGGAATCCAGAGGCAGGTCCTGCGCCAAGAGACTAGCCCACCAGGGAGAGGACCCCTGGTCGGGAGAAGAGATAGACATGGGAACTGCCTATCAGCTAACGGAGATATTGAACAAAACAGATAACACTACAGCAAAGCACCGATGCCTGGCCAAACCCAACGCAGAACGCAACGTCGTAGCCGCAGAGGAACGACGTGGCCTAAAGACCGGTCCGAACACCGAACACCCCTTCTCTATCTTGGGGGGCTGTGCTCGAACAAAGAAATCTCGGTCACCACGCGATGGCGCGAGAGCACGAGAGGTTAACGCCACCAGGCGGTTGCACAGCAACGCTCTCTAACACAAACCTGTAGAGAAAAAAACACGCAGAGATACGCCAGCTTCTGGTTTCTTAAAACGTAGTGTCTAGAGTGCCGGCCGACGGCACTATAGTGCAGGCACGGCTTGAGTGCCATCTGACGACATTCGAATATTTAACACTAGGCTAGCAGCAGCCAACGTGTCTGTCGTTGCAGTGTAGAGGATCTGTGGTCGCTTCTTCATCCCAAGGACGGTTGTTCGAGACCGGCTCTGGCCTCGGTTGTTTTTTTGTTTTCATTTTTAATTAAACTAATTCTTATGCCTTAGGTTAGTTGTGGTGTTTTAAATGATTTCTTTGTGTGCGTTAGGTTATCTTATGTTATGTTTGGGTTAGGTTGCCTAGCTTTACGTTATCTAGAGCGGTGTAGGGCCAGACGCGGCAATTTTGTCACACAAGGCCGGTGGACGTCGATATATTGGAGTGCTAATAACACCGTCGGACGGCACTCTACAGACGGCCTTCTTGAAAATTGGTCGATCGGAGGGACCAGAGCCTTGATGGTGGCTCTCATTGTTACTGGCGAATCCAACTGAGTGTGTGCGTGTTGGCTTGAAAACACATAATGATAAAAATGAGGCTCGCGTAAATCTGGTACCCCAGGTATGTATTACAAGGCGGTATGTGCCGAGGTACTGCCAGCCATGCTCCCAGAAATTGCGGAAAACGACGGGAAGTGGTTGGCAACGTAAATTAGAGTGCGGAAGGCTTGGTTCCGCGCTAATCACCCCTGGCTTGTCTGCTCCTATACCATGACTCCTGGTTGGTTTAATACCTGTTACAGTTGAACTTCCGTCTTGCGGCTGCTGCCGTCGTTTCCGGCAAAACCATCCTACTGGGTATGTTGTCAAGCCGTTGCAACGAATGAAATTTCGATTAGGCATTTTAGCCCGTTTTCTGGTGGTTCATTGTAAGACAGAAGAATAACCGTACATTTCAGGTGCTTTTGGAGCTCATGCTGCCCATCTTGCATTACCAAAGGAATGGTAGAAGCAATGCAGTGGACACAGTAGAAGTAATGGTAGAAGCGCCAGTACTGTATCACTTACGGACGAATTTAACATGGACACCGGCGTAGCTTTACAAGCTGAACCTTACTTCATCGCCGGTGTGTACACCACGTGATGTATGCTTCGGGACACCCGGCATTTTTTCATAGCCCGCCGAGGCCGTGCTATGGAGTGGTCTTCTGTACTTTAAAGAACCGCCAACCAATTGTTGTCATGTATACGTTCTCTATACCAAATGGAACTTCTTCGCTTGAAACACCTTGAACCGCAACGGCTTGGCCGGGAACGCCCGAGAACATTTGAAGGCGGATATTTTAAATCAATAGGCATCGCTGGAGTTAGATTTGCTAAAAGAAAAATACTTGCAACCATGAGCGTACAATAAAGGCATCTCGCGTTTTTTGCAGACAAGAATGAAAATATGCTGTCAAAACGATGATTCAAACGAAAACAGAGATCAGCGACCTACTCATGACCTTAATTTGCAATGTTTTACTCTCGAGCCTGCTTTTATTAGACGTTTTAGTTTTACTTAGCGGGGTCTATCGGTCCATGCAGAAAACAAGGAAGATCTGGGAGAGAGAGTATGTAGCGTTTCTTTGATAAATAACAAGGTAAGTTTAGCTGTAACAGGAGCATTAAAATATAGCATGGAATTGTTTCTTCGATTGAAATTTGCGCACACGCGAAAATCCTGTTTGGTATAACGTTACAACATATTTTGACTAGTGCATAGTGGCGCCTGTAGTTAGGCCTGAGACAGCGGCGCCTAAGAGATTTTGGTGGGGAAAAGTTTGAAGCGACAAGGTCCACCTTATCAATGTGCATAATTGTTTGCGTTCAAATACTTTCGTTAAGCTGTACTTTAATTTGAACTAGGAAAATGTTTTAGGTCACTTGATGCGCCTAAGATGTAATGACAAGTTCAGCCAATGTTCGTCTGTCCTTTTCAATTTTCACTAGTTTTCCTGCCTTCCTAGTTTCTTAGAACGGGGAGCAAGTAGGCTGGTTGGTGCATGTTTAAAAATGTGAGAAACAGCGCTAAAGGACAGGACGTAGATTAGACGACAAACACGCGGCGCTGCGCCGCGTGTTTGTCGTCTAATTTACGTCCTGTCCTTTAGCGCTGTTTCTCACATTTTTAAGCATGCCTAGTTTCTTTCCTCTAGCTTACTTTAAAAGTATTTGGTGTTCTTGTCCGTATGAAATAAAGATTCATATGAAGTAGCGAAATTATGCAGGATAAAAATAGGTTCCCTAAGCAAGGGCCGACGACGGAATAGAGGGGAGAATTTGGGGATAAACTGTGTCATAGTAGCACTTTATGCCCTTATGCTTCAGATTATGCTTCGCCCGTCACCGGCGAGCCCTCCAGGAACTCCTGTGCGAACGGCCGCGGCGGGCCCTAAGGAACTGCTCCGTGAGCTCGGGCAGCCCGTGCCCTGTATCCCCGGGGCCTTGTGGGCTGGTCGCAAACCGTCTTTCTTCAGTGATCGGTCCTTTCGCCTCGTTCCCCGATACAATGTTCTCGTCCCGCCCGCCCCGCATCTCGTGGTGGTGGTGGTGGTGCCAGCAGATATGGCTCGTACCAGCTCATGGGAGATTGGCCAGGAAAGGGGCGCTCCCCGAGAGAAACTCTATGCTGGGGAATCTAGAAAAACATACAACGAATTCATTTAAAGTAAGCGGTTAGTAGGACAGAAATAAACAGAAAAATTAAACAAAAATCAGGTTCCCCATATGACAGAGTACCCCCTTTATCATCAGCAGTACAGCCTGCTCATCTCCCCTACAGGACGAAGGCCTCTCCCATTGACCTCCAACCGCTCCAGTCCTGCGCTACTCGAATCGACACTTTATCCCCGAAGTTCCGTATTTCATCCTTCCATCGTGTTATTGGCCTTCCCCTTCGTCTAGACCCATGTCTTGGTATCCACTGTGTTACCCTAATTGTTCGCCGGTTGTGGGTTTCATTTCATTATTTGTGAGTGCTTTCCAAGTGCTACCCAGCCCATACCTATTCTGCGCCGGATTTCTCTCTCGTGGTTGGGGTCAGCCCTAGCCATCTGTCCGAGGTAGTTATATTGTGTTACTTACTCTAGCGTTTCATTTCCTAAGCTGGAGGGGACGTTATGGGCATGCTTATTCCTCATACTGTAGAATTATTCATATTTATTTTTAGGGAACTATCCAGCTACATCACAGAACTTGTAAATCTCCTATATAATAGGGTGACGGCTACGGGACACAATATCCCCCCAATTATTTAAGACTGTCTGGAAAATGTGTTCAGAAACTTTAGGGGCGGAAACAAGGGGTCGGAATTAATGAGAAATGTCTCAGTTTCCTAAGATTTGCAGACGACATTGTCCTGCTCAGTCAAAGCAGCAGGGATTTGCAGAGCATGCTTTGCCATTTGTACTGGGAAACTATGGCAGCAGGCTTGAAAATCAAGACAAACAAATCGAAAGTAATGTTTAATAAGTATGCCAAAACACGAGATTTTGATGTAGGCAACCAAGTGTCGGAAACAGTAGGCGAGTACGTGTACCTCAGGGAAGTCGTATCTACTGATCCAAACCATCAAAAAAATCACCCGGATATTTACCATGGGGCGGGGTGTTTTTGGTAAGAATTCAGATATCCTAACTAGTAAGCTTCCTCTGTACCTCAAAAAGATGGTATTCAACCAGTGCATTCTTACAGTAATGACATACGGGAAAGAAACTTAGGGTCCCACTAAACAACCTGAAAGAAAACTTAGATCTTCCCTACGGGCTATGGAGAGGAGATTGCTTGGCGTCACGCTGAGGATATAGGAAACCAGCCTTGGATTAGAGAACAGACTAGGGTAGAAGACATTCTAGTTCATATTAAATGAAGGAAATGGGCATGGGTGGGTCACGTAATGTTCATGGCGGTCAACAAGCCTCCCATCCGTTTAACAGAGTGCCCCCGCAGTAGGGGTCGGCCGAAAACAGGATGAGAAAAAGAGCTGAGAAAATTCGGGGCGAAAGCATGGACTCAACTAGCACTCGATGGGCGTGGTTGGAGACCTTTGGGAGAGGCTTTCTTCCTGCAGTGGACAAAACCAGGGTCATTATGATGATGATTTTTAGCCCCACGGCGTGCTTTCAGATTGTAGGTCCTTAAGCATTGTTTGCATGTGTTCTGCATTCTCACTCAGCAAGACTACGTCGTCCGAAAACGTGGAATGGCTGAAGTATTCCCCGTTTATCCTGTAAATAGTGTAAATACCCCCCTATACATGCTGTAAATAGTTTTAGAGAGAGCACAAGAAAGCGTTAAAAGAAATGTGAAATCGAAACTAAGAAAAAGTATAGAGGAGAAGGAAAAAGAGCCATGAGAAGTATGTTAAGAAACAAAACAAGAAAAGGAGGGTCTGAAAGAGAAGCAATGAGTTGGAAGGCAATGATAGCAATTATCATAGACGCTGGAATGTTTTGGAGGGAAGCTCGGCACGGCCATCTGGCGGCTAGCACAGCAGACGACCACATTCCGAAATGGATATGTGTATGGTGCAGCAAGGACCCCGGCGGCTAAACCTAGCGCCCTCACCCCGAATGATCAGAAGAAAGGAACGGAGAATGGGAAAGCCAATTTATTAAGGCTGTTTTCCAAGTTTTTTAGCCTCTCCGTCTCCAAGGTTTTGTTTGGCGGAATTGCTCATTGCTGACAGCCATCCATGTCTGCTCTCAAATACTTAGGGTATCTAGAACGTAAACACTCTGAAAGTTGCAAGTTAAAGGAGCCATGAAGAGAAAATACAACTTCGTTTAATTTGAAAGAACGAGGATTCAGTATCTCACTCAGCTCCATTAGAGCCACAAAAGATGTTTTTTAACGAAAAAAAAGCAAGAAGTATTTAAAAACTTTCAAATTTGGCGCCACAGTGACGTGTTATGAGGAAGAATCATACGGGCCAACAATCAAACATAATTTTCAGTGCGTTAACTGCACGTTAGCATTCAAGTGATGCGGTTAAATGGAACTAGAGGCCCCATTACAGACGTCCAGTCATGTGTCGTCGCGACAGGTCTCCTAGGCGGCCGCCAATCACACAAACAAGGTTCCGTGACGTCATAGAAAAGTTGCGGGAAATTGGCTCGGGGGTCGCGACTGCTTAAAACGTTTTCTTTAATATCTCCGTTATTTGTTCGAAGATTGCGATGATATTGGTATCATTGTTATCGGGACTAAGCAGTCTTTCTAATAAACCCAACTTGTATTTTGTCTTTATGGCTCCTTTAAAGCATTTGTTCAGGCCGCATCGGTGTTTTCCATTCTTATTACAACTGTATAACCAGAAACAAACAGTGGGTGCTCGGAAATCAGCGACATGGTACTCTAAGGGGCCATGCAGACAAAATACAAGTTTGTTTTGTTCGAAAGAATTCGTGTTCTATATTGCCCTCAGCACTTGTCTGGAAGCAAACGGTGGTTTATTTACTGCATGATTAATAAATTTAGATTAAAGGTTTGATTCTCCCGCCAAATCGTGTGTTTTAAGGACGTCGGCAGTGACACCATAAGAATGGGTCTTTAAGCTAAACTTGGTGTGAAGCGGAGACTTGTTTACCGTTAGTCAACCTAGATGTCCCCATCTTACCTCAACGGACCATTTTCGGCATTTGGCTTGTTTTTGACCGTATTTGTACGTGGATTTTCTTGTTCAGGTAGTAAATGACCAATTTGAAAAACACGGCCCTCGCTCGGCTATTATGATACTTACGCCAATTGGCCAGGGTCGCCTGAGACAACCCCAAGGAGCCGCAGTGCTGTGCAGCTAAAACAAGCATAGTTCGCGCAGTACCAACAACAGTACGCATCGGTACTTCTATGTTTACGTGTGCTTTCATAACTTCCACTGTTTATCCCACCATTCTTACTGATAAAAAAAATTACGCCCATCTTCCCGCGAGGGAACCCTGATGTGATGCGACGCATCAGGGGGGAGCGTTTGGACTGACGCTGGTATTGGATTGCGTCAGTCCACTCGCTGAAAGGACTGTCGCTTCCATCACGTCTTCATCGGAAGATCTTGCACAGAGGTATCGTTAAGCAAAGTCAAGTCAAGTGCGAGAGCGAGCGCTGGACTGATCCGGCGCCGTGCGCTCTCTCGCTTATATTCCCGCTTTTGAAAGTAGAGGAGCCGGGTGGGAGAGCCGCGCGCATGCGCACACATGCGCGCACCCAGAGCAGCGAAGCGCACACGCGCAACTGTTGTTATGATAATGAGCCGGAGTGAGTGCGCACACATGCGCGCACCCACAGGAGCGAAGCGCACACGCGCAACTGTTATGATAATGAGACGGAGTGAGAGTGTTGCGCACAGCTGTCGGAGAGAAAAACGGAGGAGTGTTGCGCATGTGCAGTGAGCGTGCGGACAACGCCTCGACGACGACAACGCCGATGGAGGGACGTGCCCGCGAGCAAGAGATGCGCCGCATCTAAAAGACTGTTGATTGATTGTGGGGTTTAACGCGCCGACGCAACGCAGGCGATGAGGCGCGCCGTAGTGGAGGGCTCCGGATTAATTTTGACCACCTGGGGATCTTTAAAGTGCGCCGGAATCTCGTACACACGGGCGTTTTTGCTTTTCGCCTCCATCAGAAAAGCGGCCGCCGCGGCCGGGAATCGAACCCGCGACCTCGTGTTCCTAAAAGAATGTGCCCTAAATTTAAACCCAAATAGCTTGTTCGGCAAGCTTATAAGCTCTGCCTAATTTTGTGTTTGCTTTGCCGCCCTCAGCCAATCGCAGAGCTGGTGTGTATGACATCTTAGGTCCTCTTGCGGGATATGATCCAGTGGGTCGCACGGCCATTCCCATTTTTCCATATTTCACAGCTTATTTGAGTGAATGTTACGTTAACAATGGTGTCAGCATGATTCTAACGAGACAATCTTTAAAATTAACCAAAGTTGTGTTTTCTCTGCATGACCCCTTTAAGGGTGACGTAAACCATTCCTATCTGCTACACAAGTGCTTGAAATTATAACGGGAGCTCTGCAACCTAATTAACCTTCAACCATTCTATGACGCCTATCCAACTTCTGTCACCATTTCTTGAGCAATAACAACGTGCAAGTGTGGGGAAGAGGTGTTCAATCAAAATTAACTAAAGCGCTACGGGAAGTTCCTGATTCAAGAAATTCAAGAAAGCTTATTTTCAGTACTAAAAAGACACAAGGGTGGGCGCAGACGAAACGCCAATTCATTGGCTTAATGAAGGTCTGCGCCCCCTTACAAGGCTAGCAGTAAGCAACTGATCGTGCAACACAGTGTTTACTGCAAAGATCACTGGGATGAGAACGGAAAAAAACAAAAACGGGAAATTTTCAGGCCGTAGAAAAAAAATAGAAGACACTTGCTTTTGCCCATTCGGGCTGTGAACAAATCATGAAGAAATTATGACAATAGGCACACACAGAGCAAGTGTAACCAGAATGAGCTACATTCACACACAAAAAAAGAAACTAGAGACTGAAGAAGCAAGAAGCCAAATGCAAATAAGTAAAATGCACACAAAACAGTAAAACAACGCTCTTTGATGAGTAAAATACCCGCTTATACATTGCTACAAGACGACGCAATGGCATTTAACAGGGCAGGTAATTGATAGTGAATTGTTTCGTACCCATAGTTCGTTCTAACTCTTGGAATTTCCCAGCGTTCATTTTCCCACAACTCTCGCACTTGTTCTTTTGCCTTCAGCCCGGAAAGTTGTATCATGAATGCGTCATTATTCTTGATAGCTAGTTGGTGTAGTTTTAAAAGTATGGAGTGGTAAGGTTCCGTTACAAGTAATAGGTTCAAGGACTTGAAAATAGGTTCCGTATGGCCGGCATACGCGGCGTTAATAATTGTACGAACGGCTTTCTTTTGAATTCTTAACAATTTTTCTATATTGCTTTTCGTTATTGTACCCCAAACCAAATGTCAGTGCGTTAGGCATGGTAAAAAAAGGCAGTTATAAAGTAACAGTTTTATTGATACCTACGGCTTTAGACAGTTTGTTCAGAACAGCTTCGATTTGGTCGTTCCAAGACATGTGCTCTTCTAGAAGTACCCCAACACTTTTTACTACCCAAACAAACTCAATCTTTTTTCACCCAAGTCTCAGCTAGACATCTATATCAGCAGGTTTTCGCAAGGCGCGGAACCGAACAGCCTTCGTTTTATTTTCATTTATGGTAAAGGAATTGGCTTTACTCCAAGCATCCAATTTATTTAGTAGCGCATTAGCGGTGTCTATAAGGTTGCCGAGGTGTTTTCCTGTAAGAAAGAGGCTCATGTCATCCGCATGAATGACAAATTTGGTTTTTACGTCAATATTAACAATATCGTTGTTATAAAAATTAAAAAGCAATAGACCCAATATACTGCCCTGCGGCACACCTGTGTTTACAGGCATTAATTCAGAAGCAACATTGTTAATTGTCACCTGTTAATAGCGATGTTCAAAGTAAGATTGAATTAGTTTTTGAAATATTCATCTAAAACCCTAGCACCCCAACTTTTCTAGTAAAATCTTGTGGTTAACGCAATCAAAAGCCTTAGAATAGTCGACAAATGGGTGTCCCAGCTATCATGCACCAAGATTTAAAAAAAGAGAAGTCGCGTAACTCGAAGAAAACCTAGTGCATAATGTTTGCAGTACTGTGAAGAAGCGGAGAGTAATTTTTTCGTTAATGAGACTTAATTAATTGATTGTAATTAAATATCTAACTCGAAAAAATACTGTTCTAATCACTAAAGTGTCAATGAGGCACTTGTAGGTAACCATGAGGGGCATCTAATTGCGCTATTTTCAGCGACGAACTAATTGCGTACTCATTTATTCTGACTGATAAAGGAAACCCGCGAAATATGAAAAATACCACGTGACGACGCTTCCGCGCGCATTGTGAAGCAGCGTCCCCAAACGAAGCTGATTGAAAGCAACTGCTTTGCGTTTTACCGGCCCGAAGAGACAGCGCTTCACCTTGATAATAGCATGCATGGAAGGAGCAGCAGCAGCAAGATTCGCGGGACGCGTGTGCAGATAAGGAACAAACTCGGTCGCGATTTCTTCTTTCTTTCTTTTGTCTATTTCATTCTGGCTAACTCAGAGGCAGCCTGTTTGAGGGCGTTGCTTTACGGAGCGCGCGGAGGCGCCGTCACGTGGTATTTTTCATATTTCGCGGGTTTTCTTTATCAGTCAGAATAAATGTGTACGCAATTAGTTCATCGCTGAAAATACCGCAGTTAGATGCCCCTCGTGGTTACCTACAAGTGCATCATTGACACTTTAGTGATTAGGACAGTATTTCTCGAGTTAGATAATTAATTACAATTAGTTAATTAGGTCTCATTAACGAAAAAATTACTCTCCGCTTCTTCACAGTACTGCGAACATTATGCACTAGGTTTTCTTCGAGTTACGCCTTTACTCTTTTTTTAAATCTTGGTGCATGATAGCTGGGACACCCTGTATACCTAATGTGTAATATTTTTTTTTTTTCAAATGATTCCTAAATATAGTCTTTCTGAGTCAACAGAGCTGTCTCTGTTGAACGTGCGTTTCTAAACCCAAATTGGCACTCTGTTATCAGGTTATGTTTATCTGAAAAAATTCCTGATGCGGATGAGTATAAGTTTCTCAACACACTTAGAAAAAACCAGTAGAATGAAAATAGGACGGACGGTAGTTTGTGAAACTGTTAGTGTCGCCATCCTTAAATATTACGGCAACTTTGGCTAATTGCAGATTTTTAGGAAAAACGCCTTCTGTAAAAATGCAGTTCACTATATGTTCAAGAAATACAGAGATTATATTATGACATTATTAACTGGCTGAATTTGTAGGCGTCAATGTCAGAGCATTTGCTATTTTTAGTAGACATAATAATGGTTGATATTTCATGCGCTGAGGTGGGTGTTATAAATGCGGTCTCTGTGACTTGTGGCTTTAAATACTCAGCACACCTGGGGTTATAACTACTGTTTGCTTCTGAAACAAAAAAAACTATTGTATTCATCAGATAATTCTTTCCCTGCTAGGTTGACGCCATTAGAAGTAATTACGGATACCGTTTCATTAAGCCTCGTTCGGCCAAGTATAGCGTTTAAACTTTTCCATACGAGATAAGACCTTTTCAGTACTTCAGGATTGAAGAGATCATACAGATATCGTCGTTTGGCATCACGAAGGAGGCTTTTTAGCTTGTTTCGATGTTGCTGAAATCTCTGAAAATCGGGTGGATTTTTTGTTTTAAGAATTATTTGAAAAAGTTTATTTGTTCCCGAATTCCTTTTAAGCACTCTTTTGTTATCCATGGTTATCGCGCTTTTCGAGGTCCTTTTCTTACTTTGGGGGGAAAGCATCTAAAATATATCGTTTTGAAGGTTTCTAGAAAACTGTTGTAAGCCTCTTCTGGATTCAAGGCTTGGAAAACCTCTGTCCAAAGAACTCGCATTAGTTCTGTGCTGAAACGCTCTAGTGTAGTGGGATTAATATCACGTGAAGTTACAGCTGGTGCAGGCTTCTTCAAGAGATTAGTGGGCTTTAGGTTATCTAGCACGAGGAAGATAGGGAAGTGATCACTCACGTGGTAATCAATAACACCATCATCCGTCATCCCACTCACCGTCATCCGTCATCTCGCTCACGTCATTCCACAAGCGCTGCATGCTCACTCTGGACATCAAGGGTGCTTTCGATAACGTGTCACACTCGGCCAAACTTGCAGTAGTAGTAGTAGTAGTAGTAAACTTTACTGAAGCCCGAAAAGGCGGCGGCATCTTTAAGTGCCGGACGGGGCGGTTCCCTGATCACGGGACCCGTATGCTGCCAACAGCTCCTGGCCCCTGGCCGCTATCAGTTGAGTCGGCAGGGCAGGGCTGGCCAGCAAGGTCTCCCATCGCTCGTGGAGTGGGGGTGGGGGGTTGATGAGGGGGTTGGTGGGTAGAGGTGTCTGGGGTTTAGTACACTCTGCGATTATGTGTGCAAGAGTGCCAGTGTTGTTCTTGCAGAATGGACACGTGTCCCCTTCTTTGTCGGGATACATTCTATGTAACAGGACGGGGTGCGTGAGCGGCCCCGCCAGTAGTCTCCTGAGTATTGTTTGCTGGTCCCTAGTCAAGGAGCGGTGTGGCTCAGGGAGGGTGCACCGCTCTTCACGATATGATCTTGTTATATCTCTGTACGTGAGCACTGGAGTTGGGGTGTCTGCGTCGTGCCCTGCCCGGAGGGTCATTGCTCGGGCGTGGTAGTCGGCAATGGTGTTGCCGGCTACCTTTGAGTGGGCGGGCACCCACGTGAGCTCTACGGCTCTCCCCGGTGCTCGTTTCTTGGAGATGATTGCAGCCGCCACTGAGGAGATCATCCACCTCCGGTAGTTGCCGTACGCTCTTTTGGAGTCGGTAACCACTACCTCTGCCCCCGGTTGAACGAGTGCTAGGGCTATGGCCACTTCCTCCGCCGTCGTTGGGTCTTTGGTCTTAATTGCGGCGCTGGTAACAAGCCGCTCCCTGTCGGTCACGACTACTGCCGCGCGGTGGCTGCCTTTCTGTAGTGAGGCGTCGGTTTAGAGGACTCCTGGGTGTCCATCTAGTTGCTTATAAATGGCTAGAGCTCTTGCCTCTCTCCTGCCATCGTCCTTCCCAGGAGTCATGTTACGGGGAAGGGGCTTTGTGTGTATGACCTGTTTCCATTCCTCGTTCATGGGCGTTGTTGTTAGTATTGGCTCTATGCGCCATCCTATTTTGGTGAGTATTACGCGTCCGTGGGCCGTTTGGCTTAGTCGGACCCGCTGACTGGAGAGATGGGCTTCTGTCAACTCATCGACGGTGTTATGTAAGCCCATGGCTTGCAACCGGTTTGTTGACGAATAAATAGGTATGCCTCGGGCCTGTTTGGTTGCCTTGCGGATAATCATGTCTATAGTATTCTTCTGCGTTTTGGTGAGACTGAGGTAGGGAACCGAATATGAAATTCTTGAGATTATGAAGGCTTGTACCAGTCGGATGGCGTCGTCCTCCTTCAGGTCTCTGTTCCTGTTAGCCACCCGACGGAGCATGGATAGAATCTTGTCTGCGCTGTTCTTGATTTTGCTTACAGCAGCATGCGCCTTGCCGTTGCTTTGCAGGAGGAGACCGAGGATACGGCATTGCTCTGTTGGTTTGATTTCTGTACCATCTATTGTGATTGAAATGGTTGGTGGCGGGGTCTTTTTGGGTCTTCCTGGCAGGACCACCAGGAGCTCAGACTTCTAAGGTGCACAGCTCAGTCCGCATGACTTAGCATACTCGTGGACTGTGGACGCTGCCAGCTGGAGGGTTTCTTCAATCCACCCATCGGATCCGGCTTGCTCAGTTCATATGGTGATATCATCTGCGTAGAAGGCATGTCATATGCCTTCTATCTGCTCGAGCATGCGGGGCAGGGGTAGGAGCGCCAAATTAATGAGCAGGGGTGATAGAACTGCCCCCTGAGAGGTGCCCCGCTCTCCCAATCTAATAGGGTCCGACCTTTCGCTGCCAACCGCGATGCTAGCCATTCTTGCGGCGAGAAAGTTCTTCACGTAACCGTAAGCCCGTTGTCCGCACCTCGTCTCGTTCAGGTTTGTAAGTATGCTGGCGTGGGTGACGTTGTCGAATGCCCCCTCTAGGTCGAGGGCCAGGATTGCCCTCGGGCTGTTTCGAGTAGCCTTCTTGATGACCAATTCCTGTAGTTGGAGCATGCCATCTTGCGTGGAAAAGTGCTTCCGAAAGCCGAACATGGTTCCAGGCATTTGTCCCGTTTCCTCCAAGTGGGCTTGAAGTCTGCGCGGGACCATCCTCTCCATCACTTCTCCAAAGCAAGAGGTCAGCGAGATGGGGCGCATGTTTTCTATGGCAGGGGCCTTGCCGGGATTGGGGATAAAGCGGACTTCCGCCTCCTTCCATTCCGGCGGTAGCTGAGAGTTCTCCCATGCATTGTTAATATGCTCTAGGAGAGTCTGCGCCGCCTTGCCGCTCATGTTGGTCAGGAGTTTGTATGTTATAGCATCCTTTCCTGGGGCGCTCTTCTTATTGCTATCGTCGATAGCTAGCCAGAGCTCAGAGATGGTGAATGGCCTGTCCAGGTCTTCATTTTCTGGTCCTTCATATCCCTTCGGGGTTGGGTACTGTCCTTGTTCCGTTTGGAGATATTTGTCTTCTAATGCCTTGAGTAGTCTGCTGCCATCGCCGTCGCACGTGGTTAGCACCCTCGTCAGCGTGCGGTTGGTTGCTGTTTTACTACCTGTAGGGTCGATGAAGTGTCGTAACAGCCTCCATATCTTCCCCACTGATAGTTGGCCTTGAAGACTGTCGCATAGTTTCAGCCAATTTTCGTTTCTAAGCTTTGCTGCATACTCCGATATTTGCGTGTTTAGTAGGGCTATACGGTGGGCTAGTTTTCTGTTTCGCTTCTGCCGCTTCAACCTTTTGGTTAACGAGTGCCGGGCCGCCCACATGCGAATGAGTGTCTGCGTTGTCGTCGTGAGTGTTTGTGTGAACTTCTCGAGTGCCTGTTTCTGTTTGTTTGCCCACTCCTTGTATGACTGTCCTTCTGTTACTCCGTCGTCGGGTTCCTCCTCGACATCATCTTGCTGGATGTATTTTCGCATCGTGTCCCAATCAGTAATTCGTACTTTTCCTAACTTGGCTTGGAAGTTGGGTCCCTGCATCATAATGGTGATGATGCTGTGATCTGATCCCAGGTCTTCGTCCTCGCACTTCCATGTGACGTCGAGCGACCCACTCAGCCATGATAGGTCCGGTGTAGTGTCTCTTGCTACGCTGTTCCCTCTTCGCGTTGGAATCCCTGGCTCGTTCAATAGGGCCACGTCTTGGTCCTCCATTGTTTTGATGAGAGCTTTGCCTCTCTTGGATTGGAATTTATACCCCCATAGCGTGTGCGGGGCGTTGAAGTCGCCAAGGATCAGGAGCGACATGGTCCCCGCCAACCTCTTCGCCTCTTGCACAACGCTGTCGAAATCATATTGTTTCAGCGACGGTCTGCAGTAAACGCTCATTATGAATACGTTACTCTTGCTTCCGATTTCTCTTGCATGTACTTCGATCAGTGTGTGTTCACATCCTGCCTGAGCCGTGATGTGTTGGGTTGCCGCCACGTGATTCTCTACAAGGATCGCAGTGCCCATTCCCGTGGGGTCGGTGTACGTAACATACCCCAGGATTTTCGGTCTTCCCTTTATTTCCTGTACTGCTATGATGGCAGGTCGATTGTCTACTGCGTTCATGTATAACATAAGCTCCGTATCTTTGTTTCGGATGCCTCTGCAATTCCATTGAAATATTGCTGTGAGCTGCCTGGTTCCCCCTCGCTTACTGTTCCTGTTGTTTGTTTTCTGCTTCATCCGTGTTGATCATACCGAGCCGGCCTCGTCGTTTTGCTATGGCCTCTAATCCTTTCCGTCCGGTCGCGTTTCAGCGACGCGGATTTCATCCTAACTTCCATCGCGGCAACTCGCGATACCAGTCTTCCGTGTTTCGCTTCTAGTGTGTTAAGCCGAGCTTTTAGCCGTCCTAGCGCCGTCAGGATCGCAGACTCCCCTTGGGTGAGTTGCATTTGTTCCTCGACTTTTGACGGTTGTGCGATTTCCTTGTTGGCTGGGGCTTCTTCGGCCTCCATTGCCTCCTGCTTCTGTTTTGGCTGCTCTGGCGTCTTGTCGTTAGTCGGAGGGAGCGGCCTCCTGCGCGGTATTTTGCGCGGTCCTTCAACTGCAGTTGCTATCCCTTCCTGACCATTTGTTGTAGCCTGCCCTGACTTGGCAACCAGCTGCTCTATCTTGTTCGTAAGATTTCTGATTTGAGCGTTCTGCTCCTGTATTTGGGCATTTTGGCGCGTAATAATTTGCTTTAGTTCTACGATTTCTGCATTTTCCTTAGGGGTTGTTTGGGTGAGGGTGGTAGGGGAAGTGAGGGAGGGGAGCTCATTATCGAGCGTGCGAGTTTTGGGAGATCCGCTAGCCCAGCCCACCTTGGTGTCTGCTGGTCCGCGTTGGTCTCTGAGTCCTCCTCTGGATCTCTACCGCTCCGTCCGGCTCCGCACCTCCTCGTTCCCGAGCTCATTCCGCCGCCTCGAGCCGCTCCTCGTGGTTGGCGCCGGTCGTTCCGCCGTCTCCCATCGGCGGCCGCCGCCCTTCGTCGACTTGGACCGGGAGCGTCCTTGGGAGGTGTTCTCGAAATCGCGATCCTTTTTCGGTGGGCGACAGTAGGCGTTGAGGACGAAAATGTTTTGCTCGCTGCCTATGCTGCGGTTGTGGATTCCTATGATAACGTGTTCACAACCACGTTGGGGAGTGCCGTGTTGTGTCGCAGCAATAATACTGCGGACTAAGAGTGCTGTATTCTCTTCGGTGGGGTCTGTGTACGTAATGTACCCGGGCAACTTGGGTCTCCCGTTAGTTTCCTGAAGGGCAGTGACGGAAGGTTTTGGGTCCTCTCCGAGTTTGTTTTTGATTCCTCTGTAGTCCAATTGGTAAATAAGAGTTGTACTCGTTTTTGTTTTGGTTAGTCTGGGTTGGGGCAGGCTCATTGTGGGGACGGCGCTCACCTAGGCTGCGTTTGGGTGGACTCATCGGGGTGCTTTTCTCCTAGTCCGGCGTTGATCCCTGCCCTGCCGCGGGCTTTATGGCGCGTCTCGATGGTCCTTTCAGGCTCCTGGGGGGCTGGCGGGGGGTCCTTGGTTACGGGGCCCTCCGGGGGAAGGGATGTTAGCTGTGCCGACTGGTACACGCTCGGACAGGGGTCTTCCAGAGGTTGTTTCTGTTGTTCCCGGGCTGGCGGCTCCCCCTCGCCACCGCTGCCCTCTCCTTGCTGGGCTCTGCTGGTTTCCTCTACTACGGGAGGTGGGGGGGGGGGGGAGGAGGAGGCCCGGGTGGGCTGGGTGGGTTATATGACCTTTCAGCTGGAGCGGTTTCCTCCGGATCCGTAGGGTTCATCATGGCCGCCATTTCGTCCGCGTCCATAAACTCCTCCAGCTGGGGCCGCGCGGGCACTCGCTGCTTCGCCCTGGCCGCGTATGACATCGTGCACTCGGCCTGGTCGTGACCGAAGCAGCGGCACCCGCGGCACCAGGCCATTTTGCAGCTCCTGAGGTAGTGCCCGGTGTTGTAGCACCGCAGGCACAGTGCCGGCCGGCCGGCCACCTCGATGAGTATCGGGCATTTTTGAACTGTGGCCTGGTGGGGAACGCCTTCCAGTGCTGTTGGGCTTTTCGGGATCACATAGTAAATCCTGCTGGTTCCGGTCATGTGCGACAACCCCGGCTTTCGCCAGCCATCACGCAACACACGTTGCACTTTGCCGAACCGTTCCAGCTGTCGCACGATGAGTTCGTCGGGAACTTTTGGAGGAAGCCAGTGCAAATTGACGGCGACCTCGCGTTGGTTTGGGTCTATGACGAAGCAACGTTCCGCTTTCCCGGTTATCTCCGTCCGGGCCGCCAGTGTTTCCATGTCGTTCTCCGAAGAAAAAGTCACCATCCAAACATGATTGTACTGAAATGGTCTGAGGCATTCGATGGTTCTCAGGTCGATTATTTTCTCCAAGGCTGAAGCAAAGTCTTCTATGCCATACGGTCGCGCTGAGGGGTCTCCATGGAGAAAAACGGAGTTTTCACTCAGTTTGCCGGTGGGAAGCGTGGGCAGAAGGGTCCTGTAGGCAGCCGGGGCGGACGGTGCGGGCGGGTCTCGGGGAAACCGGTCCGGCGCGGCTGTCTCGGTCGCCTGCGAGGAGCTCTCCCTCGGCATGACCGGCCCCGACGAGAGCTGGGGAGCTGACCTTGCAGGATTCACATCTCTCGAATGTGGAGACAGCATGTATGACTACGTCAGAAGCTTCTTAACGGACCGTACTGCGACAATTCGTCTTGGATGTCTTCGATCGTCCGCTTTCACGATTCAAGCGAAAGATATACCCTACAAGGCTCGGTCCTCTTGACACTGTTATTCAACATCGTCATGAAGGACCTCCCACCGAAATTGCAACCTTTTCTCCATATTGAACACCCGTTGTATGCGGATGACCTTACCGTCTGGACGCCTCTTGGCTCCACTGGAGAGCAGTAATACGCCTTGCAGCAAGCGCTTACGTTACCTTTCACTACCTCCAGACACGAGGCCTCCAGTGCGCAATCGAAAAATCGGCTTTGCTGACGCGCCATTCCGAGACTTCCAACAAATCTGCTCTAGGTATACCTGAAACTCAGCTGACCATTGCAGGGAAGCCAGTCGCCAACGTCCCGCACCTGCGGGTGTTGGGTCTACCGATACCAAAAACCGGCTCTGGACCGCACACAATTTCTCCGCTACATAAAACCCTGTCACAACTGATGCACCTCCTGCAACGCATCTCCCACCGCTGTCGAGGCCTTAAAGAGCAAGATACCCTACGAATAGTGCAAGCTTTGCTTATTAGCCGCATTACCTGCGGCACTCCATACATCGCTCTCGAAACAACAGAAAAGGCTGGGCACAACATCATGATTCGCCAAGCGTACAAAACTGCGCTTGGCCTCTCCACTGCCACTGCGACCCAAAAACTATACTTGCTCTGGAGTTCACAACACGTGGGAAAAGCTGCAAGAAACCATCATTCAGCTCAATTACGGCGCCTGCAATTGCCTCCCAAATGTCGACAAGTCCTTACAGCGTTAGGACACCGCCCGATACCCCCGAGGGAGCAAAGAAACGCACCCCTCTAGCCCTGCGAGATTGCATCCGGGTGGCCCCAATCCCTCGAAATATGCACGCCAACTACCCCATTGGGAGCCGGGCTTCTCGTACTCAAGCCCTTACAGTGCGATATGGGAACGACCCCACCGCCGTATGCTACAGAGATGCTACCCCTACCTTGAGCACGCCGGGGACGTATCCTGTGTAGTTACACATGCCGGCCAATGCATCAATGCCGCCACTACTACCACAACCTCAATCGATGTTGCCGAAGAAAGAGCCCTTGCCCTAGCCGCCACTTCCCGCCCTGAACCAGTTACTATCTCTACCGATTCGCATACAGCCTGCCGAAACTACCAGATTGGCCGCATTTTATTATCAGCCCTACTCATTCTCAAAAACTGCTCGACAACTCCTGATATCCGCACCGTTTCGGTTCCAGGACATGCCGCTAGTGCCGGCAAGTAAGCGGCTCATGCCGCGGCTCCCGATTTAATGCGGCCAATGTCTACCAGCCTCAAGGTGCACCCACTAAGCGGCTACACACAGATTCCCTCCCATTACAAGCAAACTCGCCGCAGCCTCCCACCGCCAAACTGGCGCCTTTCCAGAGAGGAAACTACAACTTCGCGGTGTCTCCAGACGAATACCTACCCACATCCTACCCGCGTCCATCTCATCTCCCCCACCCAACAACCTTCCCTCTGCGCTTACGGTCACCAGCCTGGCACCCTCTAACATATAATGTGAGAGTGCCAAAGTACTTCAGACTTGCCCCCACTTCCCAACCCCACCTTCGAGCAGTGGACTGCTTCCCTGGCCAGCCCAGCCCCGGATATCCCGCTCAAACTGGTGACCCGAGCATGGACCGCCAGCCGAAGTCAACGCATCCCGGAATAGGGACAGCTTCCACTGGGCGAGGCCCACACATCAGCCTCTGCTCGATAAATAAAAATATTTGTTCTCTCTCTTTCTCAAACAATTGCCCCACCCTGTAGAATAAGAATGGTCTATCAAGAGTAAGAGACACTGAAAATCTGAATCTCCACCTATATATATATATATATATATATATATTACGCCCTCTTAACTTAAACGCAAACTCTGGTGCCAACTTCGTGAATTCTTCACTGCCGGAGCACCAGAATGCAAGCATAAACTACATCCATCACAATGAAACAAAGCTGGAATAAAAATTAGTGTCCTTCAACATTGTGAACAAGGGTGACCTGCGAAGCTTTACTGATTACTACAAATGCACGAAACAAAACATGTTTGTACTTTGCGATCGAGCAATTAGCACTTAGCCCAATTAAACTTTGAAAGACCCGAGATTTATTATAATGGGCAAACATCGAGCTGCCTTTTTCTCTCCGCATAGTAGGTATCTTACTGTTTCTGTAACACACCAACGTAATCCGCTGGACCACTGACAGGGCACCCGACAAGTCGCATTGGGCCGTATGACGTCCTCGTATAAACCTCCCGCCAGCACAACGGACATTCCATCAGTAAGGGCATGGAACCAATAGCTGCGCGTGCACGCCCACCCCCCCCCCACCCCCCTTTCCCCGTGCCCACTGGCAGCCGGTTATGTGCGGGGGTTTTGAAGTGAAAGAAACCGCCGAAAAGGTGGCTCTAAAAGCCCTTTTAGCTCATCATGTATATTGCCCCTAGTTGGCGTTCCAAGCAGGCAAGTTGCAATTCATCCAGGATCTGCCATGGTGGCTCAGTGGCTAAGGCGTTGTGCTGCTGAGCGCGACTACGCGGGTTCGATTCCCGGCCGCGGCGGCTGCTTTTATGATTGGGGCGAAAAGAAAAAACGCCAATGTGTACGAGATTTCGGCGAGTTAAAGATCCCCAGGGGGTCAAAATTAATCCGGAGCCCTACACTACAGCGCGCCTCATCGCTCGGGTTGCGTCGGTGCTTTAAACCCTACATTCAATCAGCAATTCATCCGGGAGGGATCGAAGAGCTGGAACTGGAGGGCCTAACGGCGGTGGCAGTGGCTTCCTATTGTTTCTGCACCTATTCGCGCTTCTTTTCGGGCCAACACTTCTTCAGTTGCCGTTCTTCATCCAAGCGAATGACGTGCGTCCGTCCCATAGAGAGTTAAAGCTGGAAGGTCTCGAGCTTTATTCAGATTCATATTCATATTCAGATTCACATTCAGTTTATTTCATGTACAAGTACATGAGGGGGTTGGAGAAAAGCTGCAGTACTGCAGCTTGACAAAGCTCCAACCCACTGGTTACCTGGACAACAGTGCGTACAACGCAAATACAGCAGCAAATAATTTCATGTACATCATTTCATTGCAACTTGTGTAAGTCGTACATTCTGGATGTAGAAAGCGTAATATTGCAGTGCAATACACAAAAAAACAATCGCAATAGAAAGAGAAAACGACAAGACCGTATGCTATATAACAGAAAAAACAGCACTCTATAAAATACAGGGCAGCAGTAAGCGGTTCGTCAGGGGGCGTTCGCTGAGATCGGACACGTTTTGCACCGCTCTGTCTTTCTCGCCCTGTGTGTTGACCGCAGGCACCCTGCCTGTTATGAACTGTTGTAATCGGTGACCAACCACCCCTGCACCGACTCATCAGGTTCGTCGTCCCCTGCATCTTCCTGCCGCTTCTCACGGCGGCTCGCCTTCTTCGGTCCAGCAAGTAGGCCTAGCACGCCGGCAAGAACGGCGGTGGCAGCGCGCTGCCGCTGCGCTGCTGCCCCGCTCGTGGACCCAGCGGAGCAGTCAATGCAGCTCCATCGTAGCGTCGAGCGCCCCTCTGCCGCCGCGTAGCCAGCCCTGCCATGGCAACGATGTGAAAATGGGCACATCAGAACCGCAAGTAAGTTCAGCGCCAGTCCCGCCATCCAACGCTGTTAAAAGGCCGCCCGGGTCTACAAGCACAGCGGAAAATGCAAAGCAGGACCAGTCAAAATGATCCCGCCCAACGCCTTTATCAACAACAGCTGCAATGCCACCTGAGGCATCATCGTATAAGGTGGTCATCAAGTCCCGCGCAAGTCCCGCGCTAACTTCGACATGTCTACAGTGCCCAGTCGGTTTGTTCAAGCTGCAGTGGCCATATGCCTGAACGTACAAGGTTTCCGTGGGTTTGCCGTGCACAAGCCCACTAATACGATTTCAGTGTGGGTTCCCTCCTTGGATTTGGCCACCAAGCTCCAGACCTTGAACAACATACAGGTCTCGCAGACAGACAGTGTACAAGTCCAGGCATACTTGGCCGCTGGAACTGACTTGAAGCGTTACGTGATATCAGGCGCAGAGTATTGTGAGACACCTGAACAGCTTCGTCAGGAGCTCTCCTGCTCCACTCACGAAGTTGTTGCCGTCCGGTATATGGACACCAGTCGCACCTGTCTTGTCACCCTGCGAGGTCCGCCTTCTCCTCCAGACCATATAGTGTACTATGGATGCATATTGCGCCCTCGGCCATTCAAGCCATCTGTTGTATACTGCTACTCGTGCTACAGGCAGGGGCACATGAAATCCTCCCTCCCTTATCTACCAAAAGAAAACCCTGAGGAGGCCACAACATCGCAGACTTTTCTATGCGGCCTCTGCAAATCGAACGACCACGACATCACTTCCCGTAAGTGCCCTACTAAGCTGGAGGCCAACAAGAAAGTCCGCGAGCGCCGCTTGAAACGAGGTGAAAGGCATGCTGAAGCCCCAGTGCTCGAAAAGGTGTCGATTTACAACCGATAAGCTGCTTTGACACCTTTAGAGGAGAACGCCCCCGCAGCAGAACCTGAACCGTCAACAATGATGACCTACAGTTCGGCAGTCAAGATGTCACGTGCCAGACGTCGACGTTCGCCACCTGTGCAAGAGCAGCTACCAGTTCCTGATTTAGATGAACACTCCGAAATTCAAAGCAGGCTGGATACACTGGAAAAAGAAATTCAGCGGCTCAAAGAACGTCGTGCAATACTTCAGCGCCGGCGTGCGAGTACCCGCCTTACGGACACTCAAACCACGAACGTCTCTGTTCCTCCAGGTAATCAAGGGTGTACATCGAACACCATGTCTCCACGTGAATTGTTGTGTTTTGTCGTGCAACAACTCCAGACTCTCACCTCGGTTTCAATGGCTAACCTCCGCCAATGATGGTACCTGTTAATTCGGGCTCATCTGAGAGTATACTGCTGCTGTATGCCCCTGCGGTGGAACTGCAGGGGCATAACTGGAAAGGCCGGCGAACTTCGCCAACGCCTTCTGTGCGGGAAGCTACGTGCATCGGCGCTACTACTCCAGGAAACTAATGGTCTCCCTTCCCTTTCTGGATTTGTGGCGTATTCGACCGCCGGAGTCTTAGGCCTAATGTTCCCCCAGGAAAGGTAGCCGTCTACGCCCGCTCCAGCTATCCTCAGACCCGCATCGACCTGGCGCGATGGTGCACACTATGGCAAGAGGTCGTCGCTGTACTCGTTCGCCTCCCTCACATGGACGTAATCATAGTGTCGTACTATGCTCGCCCCTACAGTGGCCGTGCAGCCAGACTGAGCCTTGGCTGGGTATCACATCTACGTCAACAGCATCCCGGCTGCCCAATTTTGGTCGCGGGGGATTTCAACGCGCCCCACACTACATGGGGCTATGTCACCTCCAGTGCGCGTGGTAAATGTGTGCATGACACTTTTGTGGACGCCCAGTTTGTGTTACTAAATGACGTTACAGTGCCCACACGCCGGTGTGAACGTCCATGCGATACTCCTCGCTTGCCCGACTTAGCTTGGTGGTTAGGAAGCGGCGCAGTGACCTGGATGTGTGAACCAGACTGCTGCGGCAGCGATCACCATCCTATTTATCTCGACATTTCTCCCGGTCATAGGGATCGCCTTCGAAGACTGTGTCGGGTGGTGGACTGGGACGTCTATCGATCGGCGTCAGCTACGATGGTCTCCAGCCCCTTACCTGGCTCGTGTCCCAGGCTCCGAGCGGCTTTGGATGCAGCAACCCGCACTACCTGGGGGAGGAATCCCGGCCGGCTCCAGACCTGCAGCTCTGCCGTCTGTGGGCCCCCCGCCGCCAAGCTGAACTTGCTTCAGTGAGGAACCAAACGTCAATCGACGCTCGGCTGAAGCTTTAATGCATCACAGCAGCAGCACGTCGACATGAACGACGACTGACGCGCGGCCGCTGGCTAGACTGGTGCGCTTCGCTTGGCCCTTCGTCGTCGAATTCTTTAGTCTGGCGAACATTTAGAGCAATAGAACGCGGTCAACGCCCTCTATATCCAGCGGCTAGTGCACTACTAGCATCTGGGCAAGACCCGTCCACTTTCGCCTATGCAGCCGCAAGTAGCTTCTTTCCCGCTTTTGACGTCCCGTCAGCTCCCTTTACTATGCAAAACTGCTTGCCGAATGGAGCCGGTTCGTTGCCTACGAGTGGAAACATAGCAGGGATTGAAGCTCCTTTCACAATGGCGGAACTCTTGGCCGCCATCGACCACGCCAAGCCCCGAACAGCACCGGGACCGGATGGCGTTCCTTACGAGCTCTTCAAGGACACTGAAGGTACCACCCTCGATGTATTACTTGAGGCTATAAACACAGCTTGGACTACAGCCATCATTCCGGATTCGTGGTGCCACGCGGAAATTGTTGCAATTCGGAAGCAAGGCAAGACCCCAGACCGAATTTCTAACCTTCGGCCAATATCTCTTACATCGACGATATGCAAGCTGATGGAGCGCATGCTAGCGACACGCCTTTCGTGGTGGCTGGAGCGATATTCGTGGTACCAGCCTGGTCAAATTGGATTCCGGCCACAATTGGGTGTTGAAGATGGACTCGAGCATTTCTCCTCTATGGTCCTTAAAGGAGGTCGCTCTCGTCGGATTCGAACGGTCCTGGCGATGGAGTTCAAGCCCTACCTTGGCGCACCAGGAGTTGGTTGTGTTTAGCGCCATTTGTATGCTCTTTTTTGTACATTGATTTCAGGGTGCGCAGACCATACAGTAATGTCATCGGCGTAAATTATGTACTTTGCGTCCGGAATTCCCGCCAACTGCCAGGCTAAGGGAAGCAAGGCGATATTAAATTATAGTGGCGCCAGGACGGAGCCCTGTGGAACCCCCCGATACGAGGTGAAATGGCCTGTAGCTTTTCCGGCCAAGCGAACAGAGATCGTGCGGTTCCGAAAAAAGGCGTTCACAAATGTGCATACATGACTTGGAAGTTTGAGCCACTCAAGGATCGCAACAATATCTTCGCGGCTGACGTTGTCGTATGCGTTCTTGATATATCAAGAACGCATACGACAACGTCAGCCGCGAAGATATTGTTGCGATCCTTGAGTGGCTCAAACTTCCAAGTCATGTATGCACATTTGTGAACGCCTTTTTTCGGAACCGCACGATCTCTGTTCGCTTGGCCGGAAAAGCTACAGGCCATTTCACCTCGTATCGGGGGGTTCCACAGGGCTCCGTCCTGGCGCCACTATAATTTAATATCGCCTTGCTTCCCTTAGCCTGGCAGTTGGCGGGAATTCCGGACGCAAAGTACATAATTTACGCCGATGACATTACTGTATGGTCTGCGCACCCTGAAATCAATGTACAAAAAAGAGCATACAAATGGCGCTAAACACAACCAACTCCTGGTGCGCCAAGGTAGGGCTTGAACTTTCAAAAGAAAAAACGGCATATATGTCAGTGGCTAATAACAACGGGCGCCGCCGACTTGGGAACCGACTTGTCCGGTTGTTTATTGATCAGCAACCATTACAAGAAGTGTTAAGTCTACGGGTGCTTGGCCTCGACGTTGCCTCGTCAGGATCTGCGGCTCCATGGGTGAAGGGGGCAAAGGAGCGTGCTGCACGCACAATCCACCTTATACGCAGAATAGCAACGAAGGCTGGCGGGTCACGAACTAGAATTGCTCGCCTCCTTGTGCAGTTATTTTACAACCCCGACTCGTGTATCAGGCCCAGTTCCACCATCTCACGATGAGGGACTGGGATCGCCTCGAAGCAATCAACCAAGATGCCATGCGGGCTGTTACTGGTCTGCACCGAATGACCCCGGTACCAACTCTACAGGCCGAGGCCCAGCTCAACAATATCGATGAGCTGGTACATCAACGCCGTTCTGCCCGCACCTGTAAGCTCTCGAACATCGGTACAGCTGCTGCAGTAGCCCATTACACGGGCTTTGTTGTAGCAGATACAACCGTGAAAGGGCCGGAACTCCCTCCAAGGCAGCGAGTACAGCTGACAGAAAACAAACCCATCGGTCGTCTCCGTCACCCAGTCCCTCGCTAGGCCACGGCACAGGTCTCTGGTCTTGATTGTACAGACACCGACGCAATCATTGCGTATGTAGATGCCAGCGCTAAAAATGGCATGGTACACACCGCACTGGTTTGTCCCCAGCTACCGGAGGTTGACCAAACCTGTTCATATGCCGCCAATCCACTGCCACCCGTGTATCTTACTGAATTAGCTGCAATACATGATGGACTGGTCTCATTACTACCTTTTGTCAGGGCGGGGCCGTACTCACGACTAATCATCCGGACTGACTCTACGCAAGCCATACGTGACATTCGTCGCGTGGCACAATCGACATCCTTTTCCGATGCCATTCATCGCTTGGCAAGAAGCACGGCGCTGCGGATACGCATCGAATGGGTACCCCGCTCATCTGTGCCTGGCAATACGGAGGCAGACTCAGCTAGCCGCCCGAGCACAGTCATGCGGCCACTACTACTTTTCCCCGAAGACGCTCGCGGGCACCTGGAACGACAAAAGGAAAATCTTCGGCGCACCACACGAGCACTCATACCACCGTGTGGTTCAAACCTCCGTGGCGACTTAACTGGCCGAGAGGAAGTTGCGCTGCGGAGATTACGCGTTGGGGTGGCCCTTACGCCGTCCGTGACTGCCTCCTGGCCATCGGAATACCGCGGCCCATACGGATCCACCTGTCCATTCTGCACCACTGCCATTGGGGACATGAATGTGCAGCACCTGCTCTGGGCCGGCCCGGGATTGCATCAAGTTCGCCTGTGGCACCTTCGTGCAACCGGTCTCCACCCTGGTCGCCCTCCTGACCTGCAACGCTGGGTGCATGGACCGTGTCACCGACAACTCCTGAACTTTATACACGAAACTAACTTGTTCGTGTTTCTGTAAGCGCCCACGTCTATTATGCCACAGGGCAAACTTTCGAATTAAAAAAAAATACAGTGCAGGGGCAATGCAAGAAACAAAAATGCGGTAAGGTGAACACCCCTAAAAAAACACTGCTTAAAAGTTCTTTAGGGCTACATTTGCTATGTCGACACCATTTTTATACAGAGTGTTGAGTAATATCGGTGTTATGGAGCTGAGGATATTATTCCCATAGTTGTCCGGCTGGTAGGTACAAACCAGTGTTCAAGATGTCTCATGCTGTACACAGAATTATTTCGAGTCAAATTGGCCAAAATAAGTAATGTATTTGTGTTATGGAGTCGCTTGTTTATTAGTGCTTTACAGAGGCGATATTCGATAGGCAATAGCGGGCAAACATGTGACTGTCTGTTTCCCTCTCCTGTCGCAGGCATCTTATCGTGTGTTTAACACTCCAACCCAGACCGAAACCGCTCGATTACAGAGGGCAGCTGACGACGCGTTCAGCTATGAGACTTCCATGTTTAAATCTCGAACCAGCCCAACGGGCATTATCGGTACCGGCATGGAGCTTAGCTCTGTGTTCACGACCCACTTCTCTCCCTTACCTCGCAACCCGTGCACGCATAAACCGGCACCCATTGATGGGCGTGTACTTAGGCGCGAATTACACCGGAGAAAATGTCGCTTAGAAAGACTTCCAAGTTGAAGAAGAACTATTCATTTATTTATTATTTATTTATTTACAGATACCTCAAAGGCCCCAATGGGTGGGGTTTTACATGAGGGGTGGTGAAGCGTGAAAATTACACAACATCCGAACAACAAACAAGAGAAAAAAAATACAACCGAACAAGCATATCACGAATACAGAGGGTTTCAAGCACGCTCTGTTGATAAAAAGCATACAATGCCAACCAACTAAGTAGATAACACCACTAAAGATAATCGCATACATGACACAAAAATAATCAGAGAAAAAGTTTTTCTACGGCAGCTTTGAACTGAGCCGTGTTTGTTTGGGTGACGACACTTTCGGGAAGGCCGTTCCATTTGATGGCTGTCAAAACAGGAAAAGAATTCAGATAGGCGGTCGTGCGTGCGTGAGGTGGGTATACTGCTTTTGAGTGGTTGAGGCCATTCCAGGGGTGATGAGCAGTTTTTATGCAGAGGCTTGATAACGAGTTGTAGAATTTGTGGAAGAGGCAAAATCGTGCTACTTTACGTCGTGTTTTGAGAAATGGCGATTTAGCTTTACGTTTAAGATGTGTTACGCTTGTGTGGTATGAATAATCGGAAAAGATGAATCTGGCCGCACGGTTCTGAACGGATTCAAGGATGGTACATGAGTTAGCTTTCGGTAAGTCCCAGACTGCACACGCGAATTCCAGCTTAGGGCGAAAAAGAGTTTCGTAGGCCAATAATTTAACAATGGACGGAGCCAGGTTTATGTTCCGTCGGAGGAAGCCCAACGCGCGATTCGCGTCACTGGTAATGCGATTTATGGGGGATGACCATGTAAGGTGATGAGAAATAAGAAGACCTAGATATGTAGTGGACGAGACAGGAGATATAGCGGAGCCACTTAAGAAATATTTGTACGTAGAATAGGAGTGACGCCTGTGAAATGACATGATGGAGGTTTTGTGAACGTTTAGAATTATGGCCTCAAGCCGACGTTCCCCCCGGTCAAGTGGCTCTTCAAGTCACACCTTCTGGCCGAGGTGGAATTTGAAGCGGCCAAGGCGGCGATAGCTTTCGGTCATTTTTACGCCCATTCGCTTTTCTGCGGGTTCTCCAAAATAGTCTGATAACGGCGCTGCCGCCGTTGTCCACCGATAGCGCAGCTTGTGGTGGTGGTGGTGGCGAGAGAAATAGCAGCTGTGATAGAGCTGTCGCCGGTGGCGAGGAGGATCCCTGGAGCGATGCTGAGTAAATTGGCTTTACCTGAATGAAAACTACAGGGCAGGGGGGGGGGCATAGACATATCCTGCTTTGCAGTAACAAATACAAATGTGTATTAGTAATGAAGGCCATCACCCAAACTCTGTACAATGCAGAGCTGAACTGTTGGTTTATTCCTTTGAAATCCAAAATGCTTTGAGCTGTTTTAAAGCAGGCTTAATAGCATACAGCTCTGAGAAATTCCAACTCTGCAGACACAATACAAGGCAATTGAACTAAGTCCACGCACTCAGTTTCTCTGATGCTCCTTTGATTAGCAACGGGGTCATACAAACCAACAGCGTGAACGACGCTGCGCGCATAAAATTTTTCGCAATCTATCAAAAAGACGTGAAGTCATGTCGCAGGGCGACACACTTCCAGCTTTGTGCAATGACGGGGTTTAAGATGAAGCATCACTACGGTCCCAATGTTTAGTTACCGCTGTTACAAACACCCACAATCCAGTCACTGCATTTGATTGCCTGATAAATATTCGCGCTCGTTCCTACTGCTTTTTTGTCTGTGAAGCTCCGTAGTCTGAGAAGACGGTGCGGGCAAGTTTTAAACGCAGAGCATTTCTTTAACTCACGATGTCACCCGTTCTAGTTGTCCGTAGTAGTCCGCACCCCTCCCCCTACACTATATAAAAAAAATAATACTTACCGGCGCCTGGTTTCGATCCCACGACCCTGCGGGCGGAGCGCAAGGTACATGGTGCTCTACCCACTGCGCCACAAATCCGACACAGAATGGAAGGCTACGAACGCGCCTTATATCCTTGACTCATTCAAACTACGTCAAGAAGCTGCTGATACAACGCATTCACTGCCTGTGGGCGGAAAACGAAGTACATGATGCTCTTCCCACTGCGCCACAAGACTAACTCAACCAGAGGCATCTAGACGTCGACGACGCAACAACAACAGCCAGAGAATAAAAGAGAGAGAAGAGAAGAATAATAATCATACCCACCTGCTAATAAATGATGTCACGTGACCACGTAATTGCGTATCCTCATTTAATTACAATACAACAACCAACAGCAACAAGTGCAACAACATTAACGTAACGCAAACTACTTAACGTCGTGCGCCCCCGGAAATGCTCTGCATTTGATCGTGCCCCTCGCGAGGGGGATGTTTAGTTTCCTGCCGCAGCAAGAACCAGGCGGCCTCCTGTGTTTACCCTGGCGCTCATTGATACTGGAGCTGCGGTTTCTGTTTTTGTTCTTCTCATGTCTCCGCAATAATGCTGTAACCATGCTTGCTTACTTAGTCATCATCATCTTCTTCTTCTTCTTCTTCTTCATCTTCATCCTACTTAGATACAATGCAGGACGAAGGCCTGTTATGATTTTGTTCCTGCTTACGTCAGGAAACAAATATCCTGGACAATTTCCACTAACGTGAAACCTGGGGATGAGCGAAGCATGCAGTCTATAAGGGTATTCAAAGATTGTAAGTCTCTCCCTTGCCACATGGCGCGCGCTGATTGGGCGCCCGAGAAGCGCTGGTGAGAGGAGCAATTCCGCGCTTGCTGAGGCGGTGGCGTCCTCCATTGAGTTGAACCGGATTTAAGCAATTTTCAAGCCGCATACTACTAGAGAGGAAACTAGAGAGGAAACTAGAGAGGAAACTGCGCCTCGTAAGCCTTGTCGTCGTGGGGGTTCATGGGAACACCCCCTTTTTGGCTTGAACTTGGCATGACAATTGGATTCTTAAGCGGTTTTGGGGATTTGCTTTCTTCACTATGCATTAACACGTTTACGAACTACAAGGAAGCCGAAATCCTCCTGTTTCTGTGGTAGCCGTGTTCGGTGAATCAGCCGGCAATGCGTGATCGCACCTGACGTTGCTCGCGCCGCAGTCGAAGGACGTATGACTGAGCGGGTAATATGCCGCTGCGAAAATTGTAGCCGACGAAAAGAAGAAACAAAACGTACTGCGACGAAGACAACATATGACAGATACGGGCGCTTGTATGCGTGTTATCTTGTCATCGTCCAGGACTGTTTAACGCCACGTTTTCATTTTTTCTTGTTCAACTAGCTGGCGGTGGGTGCACTGGTTCACCACGAAGGCAACGTTTTCATAGGCACGCTCAAAAAAACTTTCGAAACTCTTCAAACAACTTATTATTTGAAATATTGGTAAAATTAATAAAATCACAGTCTCTAATGAGTTACCCCCAAATATTAACATTGTTCGTAACTACAACCTTGGCCTGCGGAATAGCAAGCACAACCGTTCCGGCAAAAAAACGCTTTACTTCCTTTTTCCTTAGTTTTAAAACAGTCTGTTTTTATTTTACACTTACCTAACTGCACAATATTCTTCGCGTTTTTGTGGCACTTTGTTTAAATTTGCGGTCACTAAAACATTTCAATCCAAGCCAATGATGAAACTAAGGCGAGCGCGATGTATAATGCCGGCCCATGACGACACAGACGACCTTGATGTGAGCCGCATAGACGCTAGCGCCAGATTCCTCTCTAGTGTATACTATAAGAAACTCTATGGTGGCAGGGGTCAACGCAAGCGCAGTGCAATACCCGCGTTTCGCCCTGGGGGCTCGTCCTCAGTGATCAACGAGGCCCGTGCACCAAGTAGGTGGTATGCCTTTTCTTGCATAGACCGACCACGCCACCAGATCAGGCCTACGTTCGAGAGCCTGCGGCTACATGAGTGTGAAACAAATTATAACCCTTGTACGAGCAGCTTGTGCTTGTGCCTGACGATTGCTGAAGCGGACAGGGAGCCTTCCACAAATCGTTAAATCATTTTAGTTTATTTTGAACCGGTGGTTTTATCTATTATACACTTCTCTGTTAGTACGCGTTACGCCGTTGAACGAGGCGTTTGAAAACGAGCGTGTCGGTGTTTTATTAGTGCACTGACTACATGCGATGATGACGACGACGACAGGACACGCAGGCAGCCCCAAAGGGCAGGCGGGTAAAGCTAGCTCAAAAATGTGTCTAAACAAGGATGCCGCCTTGATTCCACACTGTAGTCGCCAGATCAGTAGTTGAAGATATGTGTAAAAATTTTTCTTGAAAATGAAGTACAAATTTAGAGCCCTAAACTAAAATTAGGCAACTTGTATCGCAATAACTGAGTTTTTTTACGAGTTTGTATGCTTTTTGTTAGTTTTCTTGAAGCATTCATGCTTGACGAACAAACATAAATGAAATATTAAGCAAAAAGATGACGTCGGGCTGAGGCGCCAAATTCAGTTTCGATATATTGTGAGGAGCGTCAGTCATGTAGGGGTAATTTACAAAGGTTCACTCTAAGGCTGGGTTCAGACTGTCTCCGCAACTGTCGTAATAATTTTAAAGAATGACGCGATTTCACGTCTCAGCCAACCAAACTGCGTGGCACGCCGTTTTTTTACGTCCATAGATCACGATATGTATTTTGCGTCGGTAGTCTGAAGATAGCCTAACACGCCTTAGTGTCTGCTGTGTCACTTCGTTGCTTGCGAAGACAAGCTTGCGAAAACTGCCGTTCGATACGGAATAAAGTCGCCGCCGCCTATCTTCAAGGACACCTTCTCTACATGTCCGTAGTGGCTGCTGCCGATTTGAACTCGCCGTCAGCCGGTCATATCATGTTACGCGAAACATTTCTGGGTGTATCAGCTCCTTTTGATTGTATATGATTCGTAAATTAAAAACAAACAAAGGTACGAAACATTTTACCGTGCCTACGTATAACTAGGCTCTTGTTTACGGGTGCTGTTATACTTTCACTGGACGGTGTTTTACTTGGGTCAGAGATAAAACAACCGCAAACTAATAATAATAATGATAACTTTATGTGCACAATACGGTGGTTTTCTAGAGGAGGACAAGGCGAATCCGAAAGGTAATCCCGAATGTAGGTGCAGAAATCTCCTGTATGGTTGTGTGCGATTGATGCATGCTCCTTCGATCGCTGAAACACGCAATCTGAAATTTTCGAGAATATATTTGATGTTTTGCATGACACATTTCTTAAACTCGGTGGATCAGCGACGTTGTTTAATTACGTATACTTGCACCTGTGCTCTCATTTATCCCATGTATATACCGGCACAGAGGGGGTGGGGGAGGAGTAAACTTCATTCATGTGTGATGGGCACCCGTGTGGTGGGGCGTTAAGACAAATTATTCTGTCCTTCCCTGGGTGCCTTCGCCAACGAACGGAAACGGCCACTTCTGTTCACGCCCAATTATCAGAACCAACCCGCCTGCACGCGGTTTTGCCTGAAGTGCCTGCGGGTTCGGCCGGAAATCTGTCTGTCAACAGAAACCGCCTAGGAAGCATGTTGAGGTAACACACATATGCGCTTTCTTGGGTCGCGATGGGAGCGTCATGTATTTTGTGCAAGACGAAGTCGACAAAGGATATACGTCTCCCTTGAAAAGTAAATTAATTTGAGTGTATCTATAAATTGTTATTCCCGCTCATTAGTTCAATCATAGTGGTTAATTTTGAAACAGCTGCCAAACATAACTATAGCAGGTGCATCAGACTGCCACCTGCAGACTTTCTTCAGCTGTATACACTAGATAAAAGGAAGGAATGAGATATGCGAATGCGATACGCGATAGAAGGAATGAATTCGATAAGTGTAGCATATCCTTATCATTTATGCGAACATCAAACCGGTGGCCACAAAGGTGTCACACCAGACCTTGTGGAATTTCCACGCTTCCATTCCAGCGTCCTCACAGCAACAAGGATGATGACGAAGTTGCATTGCCGAAACTGGGTTCCAGTAATGCTGCAGCTGATTATGAAAGTTCTGGCTAATGCTCATTCAGATTGTGGTCATCAGCATTCTTATTTTCATCAAAAATAATGGGCCAGCACAATGCCATCAGCCCGTGCTTCACACCATAGAACATATTCCGTGTCGCATTTCCGCCAACGAAAAAAAAAAATTTGACATTGCCAGCCTTGCCTTCTCATCCTTCCACCGGTTTTTTTTCAGGCGTGAGAAGTTATTTGTGCAAGCTGAGCCCAATAAAATCTTGCGCACAAGTTACTTTTCATACGTACAATACTCATACATACAATACGTACAATAGAAGAAGCAAAACTGAACACAGAAAAAGCAAGAGGGTCATATGTACAAGCAATTCTCATCAAAGAAATCTTATTTCACCACCAGTAATACCACCCGACCTCTAGGGAAGTTTGTGATGGTAAGAGCAAGGCTGAGATGACCTAATGTGCGACTTCAAAGGAAGGAAGAAACCGTAGAAGAAAGCTAGGGAGGTTAACCAAGGAAAGAAGAAAAAGAACTGTCCAGCTGGCTGTGCTACATGTGCAAATGGGAACAGGAAACTTGAGAGGAAAGGAAAAGACTGGCATAAAATAAAGGATAAAAAATTCGGGAGAAAAAAAAACATGGCGTGGAAATGGCCAGTACAAACACAGCACCATGGGCGAAAAAAAGATAGGCATAAAACAAGCAGGCAAAATGACAAAATTGGAAAACGAAGGATGCTGCATGCTGGTAACACCCCTAAAGCACCAGTGACTGTTTTTCTCTCTTAATCACTTGAATCTGCTTCTTCAAGGCAAGAACTGATTTGGCTACTTCGGCTCCATCTTGTCTAGAACTACAGAAATATGTCTGATTTTCTGTGTACGCAATGTAAATAGGGTACATAATTTCTCATTTTTTTTTAATTTCTCCTGAAGTGTCTGCTCCTTTGTGGCAAGCTTTCGTGACTAACTGCCTCGTAGAATTGCATTTGCTTTGTTCATTTTTTGCTCTTTTATGCTGCCTCTGCTGGTATTTGTTTACTTCGTTCTTCTCCTCTTCTTCAGTGCTTAGGTTTTTTTTATCATGAAATTGCTTTTTCTTCTAAAAGGTTTTTTGGCTTTTAACCCTGTCTGTTTATTGGCTTTAAACCTGCCATAGCTTTGCTGAAAAAAGTTAGTTCCTCACACAATTTCCCTGTTTCTCTGTTCTGGGAGAGGGGACATGAAATTTTAAAAGGCAAAGAGCCCTGCAGCGACTAATGAACACTTGCACTACTTTCTTTGTAGTTGGAAGTACTGAAAGCTATAGTTCCACAAACCCAGAATGGAAATCCGCGTTATACATATCTTCGTCTCTGGTTTGCTTTTGTTGAGATTTTGTTTGAGCTGCTAATAAATAGATTAATTGCAACCTAATGTAACCTGACAACATTTATCATGTTTCTTGTGACGTCCCCAAGCATACAATCAATAACAAATCTTCTAAGCGTACCTAGAAAAAGGGAAAATCTCTTCAGTGAGTTTCATGATGCGCATAACATAGTAATATTAGGCTTGGGTATTTCACGGTTATTGAATCTAAGCTAATGCAAGGGCCACTACCTAAAAGCATTTCAACTGGAGAAAAAAGTTGACACACGTGCTGCAGGGGCCTCGTAGACAGGCACAGGCAGGGAAAGCGTGTTTGTTTAGTATAAAGTGCAGTCAAAAATACGATTTCCATTTACATGCATTTCTTGGAAGCGTTGTCCAGTGCGAACTTCCATTCGCTAGAAAAGCAAGTAGTTGTAAAGAGCACCTCAATAGATTGCGAAAACAATCAGCTGACGCACACAGGGGGGGGGGGGGGGGGGGAGGGAGGCGTGTGAAACATGTTAAAATACCGCTGTACAGACGGGACAACAAAGAAAAGACTACCCAGGACTAGCGCTGCATATCAACTGAACTCTTTTACTACACACAAAATGATATATACAGAAACAGGGCATGCGCGAATACGGGGGAAGCCACCAGTAAAAATATCAGGGGAAAAAAGCAAGCAGGGGGAAGTGATATCTTTTTAAAGGAAGGAGGGAAATAAATGTACTGGGGATATTATTAAGCTCTCATGGGAGCTCACCTGCATTTAACACAGTCAGGAAGCGGGAATAGTAGGGGAAGTATGATAGGAAAGAGAGAAGTAAAGATTTGAAAGATGAGGAAAGAGTAGAGAAGAGTAGTTCCACTGTGGCCAATTCCGTCGTACACAACACACCACGAACAGTGTGGGCTGGCGTAATGCTGCGTCCGCGAGACAAGAAACCTCGAAGGTAACGGTCATAGCCTCCTATACAACTTGGAACGGTGCAGCGCGGCGGCGAGCTTGGTGCGACGAAGAGCGAAGTCTGCGGCGGTCCCGACCACTTTGGAGACGGGCACGGGGGGGAGGGGGTGGCTGGAGCTGGCACTAGACCGCCCACACCAGCAGAGCGAAAGCCGGGCGACATCAAACGGCCCGCGCTTGCAACGGGCCGCCGAAATGAAGCCCTCCGAAGCACAGGAGCACGAAAAAGCACGTCCGCTCAACTCCGAAGCGACGACTGAACTCCCCTCACGCGACGCACCCGCAAAAGCTACCTCTCCGAGCGTATACGATGTACAGTAGAACCCCGCTGTTACGTTCCAGGGTGCTGCGTTTTCCTGGCTGTTACGTTGTTTTTGGCCGGTCCCGGCATACCTCCCATTGAATCCAATGTATTGAGAACCCCGCCGTTACGTCGCAAGTGTAGGACCGTTCCCGCGTGTTACCTTGCGAATAGGCGGTCGGAGCTGGCCATGGAAAGCGGCCATGTTGGCTTTTTCCGCTGCTTGGCCTGGCTTGGCTATAGGCTTAGCCGCAAATGTCGCCGGGGACTTGTTTTCGGTTGTCGCCTGCCTGTTGTCTTGGCTTAGACTCATTGTCATCGTCATTGTTGTCATCTTCATCGTCGGTGGCTCAGTGGCTAAGGCGTTGCGCTGCTGAGCACGAGGCCGCGGGTACGATTCCAGGCCGCGGCGGCCGGTTTTCTGATGGAGGCGAAAAGCAAAAACGCCCGTGTGTACGAGATTTCAGCGCACGATAAAGATCCCCAGGTGTTCAAAATTAATCCGGAGCCCTCCACTACGACGCGCCTCATCGCCTGCGTTGCGTCGGCGCGTTAAACCCCACAATCAATCAATCAATCAATCAATCAATCAATCTTCATCGTCAATCGCCATCGCCGTTTATTAAGAAGGTACGCGCGGAGTGACGATGCCGAGACCCACATGGCGCTGCAGGTGCTTGAGGAGCGCCTTGTGCTTCTCGGACGTGATAAAATGGGCCAAGCAACGCTGCACGATTTTTTCGAGCGCAGGTAATAAAATAAAATTCTGCACACGCTTATTTGTTTCATTTTCCCGCTTCTCGGCTCTTGCGTTTCCTGGTTGTTACGTTTTTTTTTTTCGCGGTCCCGTGAAAAACGTATCAGCGGGGTTCTACGCGCTAATCTACGCGCTACCCTTCTCAGTTGCGGAGAATGCAAAACTGCATCTAGCGTGGCAGCATGGCACAAAAGTTCGCTAGCTGCCACAGGAGAAACTTCACACAACGTTTCTGCACAGCAAAGTTTTCACGGCGCACTAACAGCAACGGTGGCTGCCATGATGGAATGCGTTGGCTACTAGGTGAATACCCTCTACTGCCGCCAACGCTGTGAGGGTGGCATCATGGCTGCGCCCGGGTGTAGCACGGTTTCAATGCACGGGCTGGCCGGGCAGCTTTTCCTCTAGAGTAAGTAGTATTAACTCTATGCCGTATTCGCCCCTAAAAACCACATCATTGCTCCGCAGCGTACTATGACCAGCCAGAGCAACATGCGCAGCCGATGCGAATCAGTAAAGAACGGTACTTTGCGCTGTTTTCATTAAAGTATAAAGAGGCATCATGACGCTTAAAGCTGTAACAGCGGCCGTCCATATGGGGCAAAAACAACTCTACACATACGCTAGCACAATCTGGTGCGGCGTTTGACCAACGGGGAGAAACTGTGTCGGCCTGGCGCTCAACATCGGGCGCACCCTACGTACATAACACAAAAAAGAACCCTTGCAACTTGGCACCACTGCTGTCGTATAAGAAGGCCACTCATAGTATTTCCTCAAAGAGGTAACGTTACCCCGACATACCTTCCACAATCACTCCAGCAATGATGCAGCCTCGATGTTATGTTGCACACAGAAACAGACCACCACAATTTTCTGAGGTACAAGACGCACACAGAACAAACCACGGTAAAGCGCCTTCTTGGTGCACTACAGCACATTCGTGACACAAATCGCATACAGCGCTTTGGTTCTCGGAAAGGTTGTTAACGCTGGACCACGCGACGGCGGTCGGAAAGTGAGAGCTTCCCCTTTCAAATGTACGTCACTGACGTCAGGCGAACGGCAAGACGCCATTGGTTGAGAATGGGTACTACATCCTTTGCTGTTGAAAACGCCGTTGAAGAGTTAAGCTGTCACCGACTGTATAGCACGCATATTTCGTTTTGAGCAAGGCTCACGTGGTTGATTGTGTGATTGACTTTGGAGTTTAACGCGCCGACGCTACACAGGCGATGAGGTGCACCGTACTGGAGGGCTGCGATTTAATTTTGACCACCCGGGGGTCTTTAACGTGCTCCGAATTCTCGAACACAAGGAGGAAGAGGAAAAACCCCCCAATGAAGCAGTTCACCTTGGGGAAGTGTCTTTATTCCAGAACCCCTTGAGACCATCCGGCTTCTTGGGCAAAGGCGTTTTCGCTTTTCGCCTCCATCAGAAGAGCGTGCGCCGCGGCCTGGAACCGAACGCGCGACCTTGGGATCTGCAGCACAACGCCTTAGCCACTGAGCCACCGCGGCGTGTCAAGGCTCACGTGGGCTGCGTTTCCGCGGACGGGTTTGTCAAATGCGCTACAGAGAAGCTGGAAATCTGTATTGTTGTAGTTTCATTGAAATAACATCACACTTGTAAAGTAGCGGTAAAGGATTGCCACGGGAACCGGTACTGAATTCGCAATGAAACCACGGCAGCAGATCTGACTATACTGCTGGACCCAGAGGCACCTATAATACTTTCCTATATAAAAATCGCCAACAGAATAAGGTACCCCTCGAAAGCCGTGTTTCATGTTACGTAAGTGTAGAGTAGCAGTTATGTCCGCTGGCTTCCACTGCGCACCTCTCTATTCCATTCCCATTCGTCACACCGTTTTGAGGCGCAGCCCTTTAGCGACCGTCTCTGGGCTGAGCCGGTTGTCGGCGTAACCGAGGGAACGATGGCCTGAACCTACGACTGAAAGAAAAAAATCGCACCAATCCACCCCGTGAATGTGGTTGGAAAGCAAAGCTGTAAACGGCACCCACAACGATTACCAATGCGACGTCACTCAAATTTACTCACGTCGCTCTACAAATATTGAAACCTGAGAGAAGTGAAATGCACTTAACCACACGCTTTATTTCTTCCAAGAGATATTCTTGGTAATGTTAAATGAATGCAAGATGCATGAACGTTGGTTGGGTGAGTTTTATTGGTGTAGCACATTAGTGGAAACTCTTTTTTTATAAAATTAAAGGAAGCTCAAACTCGGTGTTAGGCAATCCCATTTCTCCCCCTCTGCTGCCGCGGACCGAGGCGAAGAGATCTTCGGCCTCTGCCGAAGATCTCTGAGCTGTAGGTTAGTTCGTTGTTCTCTGCAAGGAAAGGTCAGGGCACGGCAAAGGTAGGGTCTGTCTCTGAGGGCGATAATGCTGGGTTATGTTCCTGCAGGAGACAAGCAGATGACTTTTCCCGTGCGGCTGCATAGCACGGGGGTAAAAGAGCAGGCTTGTTAGTGCGCGTATTCGTTGCCCTCCATGGAAGCGGGAGCGGGTGTCCAGATGAGCTAACTGGAAGCGTTTTGGGAAAGGTTTTTAGGTCGGGAGTCCCAATCCGACTGGTAATTCGGGCAGGCTTATTGAGAATAGGTGACTACCTTCAAAACCGCTTGTTGATTGAGAGCCAAGGCGATCGCTGCCTCTTCTGCTGCCGTGATGTCTTGGGTCTTGAGTGACGTACACTCAAGGAGGTTGGTTCTGGAATTAGCCACGATGATGGCGTATGGCTGCCCTCTATGTTGGAAGGCGTGTTTGTAGATCATTGCATGATCCCCACCGAGGTTGGTGTTGAGCGCTTGAGCCCATGCTTGTCGGTGACCCTCGTGTGAGGGGTTCATATTTTTAAGCAAAAGGAGCATCTTCAGTTCTTGTCGCCGAGATTCCGAGACTACATCAAGCGGAGTGACATTCTGTGCTTCCGAGGCAATCTGGTGAATGATGCGCAGTCCCGCCGCAGTTCTGCGCGTTCGGATCTTCTGGTTAGAAAGATGGCCCTCTATTAGCTTTTCCACCGTGTTGGGGAGCCCCGTGCTCAGTACCCTCTCTGTGGACGCACTCATGGCAAGACCACCGACCTGCTCAACCACCATTCTAATCACTATGTAAAGCATCTTTATGTCCTTCTTGCCTAGGAGAAGACTTAAGTGATTCTCGAGAGGACAAAAGCTTGAATTAATCGAATGGGTTCGGGTTCGTTGAGGCCTCGCTTCCGGGTGGCAACTCTCCTGGTTATGTGTGCGATTTGATTGATGCTGTGTTTGAGGCGCTGCAAGGATACGTAGCTCTTGGTGTTGGCCTGGAGATGCAGGATCTTGATGCTGGGGCTTGGAGGGATGGCCTGGTAATCAAGTAGTATTTGAATGTGTTCCTTGGTGTGTTGTTTGGCGTGAGGGCGGACGACAAGGGGCTGTGATTTTTACATGAACACTGGATGGCACAGGCTTTACCGCATTGGCGTATTAGAGTGTTGACGTTTCTGCGTGAAACCAATGTAATGTTGTATATATGACTGTTATGCCGTAAGGCAAACTCTCGCAAAAAAAAAGTGACATGCCATGAGTTGGTGTTCTACCACACACGCGAGGCGCGCACAGGGACGCTACACGTGCCGGGGGCAGGGAGCACAGCGGCTCGAAATGTCGCATGACGCCATCACGCTGCATTAATTGAGAATGCAGTGGGTAACTGCGTAGATGTGCCTGGTGAGGGCAACACCTGTCTTGCCAGTCTCCGTGTGGGCTCGTAGCTAAATCGGTAAGACAACGGGCTCTTGCTTCGTTACTCTATTAGTTCCATGTTCGATTCCTGGCGGTAGCAGTAAATTCTTTTATTTGTTCGTGGGAGTTTTCTGGTGACACCAACGGTCGCGAAAGAACCCTGGGTGGGTAGAGGTAAAAAGCTTTGCTTTAAACGCGAAAGATGAAAGAAAGCAAAGGCGGAGAGTGTCGCGAACTTGTGAGTGGAGGGCGCGTCACCGTGGCGGCGCGAGCCAGTGCTCTCGAAAGTATGCGGTGAGGGAGGGGAGGGGGCAGTATGTGCCAGCACGAGGCTCTCGACGGGGCGACGGTGGGGCGAAAAGGTGAGGGGGGGGGGTGCGAGTGACTATGATATGCGTTCGCTTAAGGCGCAAATCGCGGTGCCTTCCTGAGACGCACTTCGCAACGCCGATGCAGAGGTTCACCGTAGCTGCCGTGGAGAGAACCCACGTGTGAGTGCTGCCTCAGCGGACTGCTTCTTCACTCAAATGTCGCATTAGGGAGTATCGTCATCGCCAGTGCCTTTTTCTTTTATAGTTTAAATCTCGTAGAATTTTGCGGCCTATTTCTTCTGAGCGAATCGGATTTTGAATATGATGGGGCATATAATGCTAGCCCAATGATAGGTCAAAATGCAGATATGTATGAAACCGTGCCTATTTCCATCGAAATTGCCAGGGAAATATCCAGTCGCAATGCTAAGAGTAAGGCGTGACGATTTTCGCCCCGAATGGCAGGCGGTTTATTAAAATTGTGTATTAAACAGGATCTAACACTCTTTGCGCCCTTGGCTCTCATCACACACATCCAGGGCCGCATTCGTACAAAATATAGCGCTGAAGAAGTTTCGGCAGAGGGAGCTGTTCTACGCCATTAGGCATTGATTGACGTCTGGCAAGCGATGCTCGGATCGTAAGCCTGCAGAAATGCTGGAAGCTTCCTATCTCGCGCATCAGCATCTCGTACTCGACACAGTGCGTGAAGGCCCTGGCGAATATGTAGGAGCTCTTCCGCAACTCCGCGTCCTGCCATGACATGACGAGTGCGGTCAGCTGGTAGCAGCGCCCCACGGCCACGGAAACGGAGCCGCGGTTGTGCCTGTATGCGATGCTGGTAGGGCGGAGGTAGATATCAACGAGCATTTTGTAAACCTTTTGGAGCGGGTGCATGCGATGGAGGTCTCCGCAGCGGCAAGTGACCTCTGGTATAACTTCGGACCCGTAGCGGAGGAGGGTACTCAACATTTGTGCTATAATTTGTGCGTTGCCGAAGCAGATAGCTACATACAATGGACGCATGGTACATTGACAGCAGTCCAGGTTGACGGACGGGAACTCCGCCGGGCCGCCAGCGCTTCGGTACTTCGGCGGAAGGCTTGCTACAGTGGCACGTAACAGTATAGACTGAAAACGAGATGTCAACGCAAGGTTACACGGTTTTATTGGCATATGACATCGGCGGAGCACGTTCTCGATGAGGCCTTCGCTCTGGGCCGCAATGATTAAGCCCAGTTCACCTATGCAGGCTGCACACGAAACCAACGCGTCAATTGTGCGCTCGATGATGTACCCTTGGGTGTTCATGATGCAAATCAGGTACGCACCTAGGGCCGTCGAGAAGCATCGACACAGCATGTTAGCTATCTGGTCTGATTTGTGCAGGTAGAAGCAGTACAGATTTTACAGGCAAAAATTGGGTCGGACGACGAAGCAGGTTGGGAACCTTTGCAGCTGGTAGGGTGGGAAAAAGCGCGGCAGTTTCTTCCGAGTGGATTGCGCTGACGATGCCGTCTGCATTGGCATTGTTAATGTTGCCGGTACGATCATTCAGTTACGCATACTGTATAAAGGAAACACGTCAAAATGATGGTCGCTGTCGGATGATATGCAGGCTTTGAAGGATGCACTAAGAACACCAGGAGTGAACGAGACGAAGGCAGCAGATATGCAGCTGACGGCGAAGCTTAGGACGCTGGTTGAAATCTCGGCGGAATTCACTCTGACTGCGCCTCTACAGGGGTGGCACGAGCACATTCGTGGTTATGATTATTTATTTATTTGTTTATTTATTTATTTATTTATTTATTTATTTCAATACCTTCAGGGCCCGTCGGGCGTTAGAGAAGGGGGTGGTTGTTTAAATATCACAACAAAAAACTATTAGATACATGGAAAATCGGACATACAATGGCAGCAATACATACAAAATTCAAAGAAAAAAAGTAAAACACGTTAGACAAAGTGCTGCAATAATGTACAATATTATACAGTATTCAAAAATGCAATCACTGTGGTCGATATAAATTCTCGACAGCAGTTTTAAAGGGACAGACAACCGATTTCTGTCGCGTATATGTTCTCTAGCTCATATGAAAGCCAGCGTTTTATATAGCCCGGTAACCACAAGCAATTTCTAAACAAACTGGCGGAAATAATTTTAATTTGGCAGCAAACTTCCTGAAATCGGAAGGGTGGCGGTTCGTAGTGTCGAAACTGGACACTACAATATGTGTCCCTGTCACGTGACC